>NW_024041151.1:22763385-22780777 GCF_014851395.1 Micropterus salmoides | reverse complement strand
GTACATGTGTCAGCAAAGCAGTTTGTATATAGCTTTTAAAAAGTGACACTGCCTAGTTTCTTATGTAAATGCACCATAAAGTGAATATATAATGTTATTTTTATGTTTATGGGCACATGTGCTTTGCATACATTTGAAGGTTTGCCTATCTTACAGTGTTACAAACTGCGCAATGACTGAACCACCTCTCATTAAGTTGTTAAAATGGGGGGAAATGAGCACGCTGAGAGGTAAGATGAGAGAAGTTTCAAGTGACAATTTGTAACATTTTCATATGTGCAAATCCTCCACGGGCAACTGGTACAGCATAGTTAATCAGGAGGTCAGACAGTCCTGATCTAGGCCGTGTTCAGACTGTAGGCCAAAGTGATCCAAATCTGATATTTTTTGCACATATGTGAACATCGTCATTTTGTGAACAGCCCGTGTCGCATGGAATCTGATCTTTTCCAGTTCGGATTTGAGCCACTTTCATGTGGTCCAAATCAGATAAAAGTCCAAATTTTTGAAATGCGACCACAGTCTGGACAATCAGATCGAAATTTATTCAGCTGTGACGTTCACAGTTCTGCTCTAGACTCCGACTCAGCATCCAAACACACCTCTGTACAGAAGTAGCAGCCACCTCCATGTTCACTCCTGTACGACAGCGTGCTGCATGTGACATCGTATTATTCTTTTGCACATGTGGGTCACTTTCAGGCTGTGCCCAGTTCACTCTGGAGTCTGATATGGGCCATTATTTATAAAAGAATGTGAACAGTCAACCAAAAAAATCTATTTGTGAGATTGAAATATACAGGGGAAAGGACAGTAGGAATGGTTAGACTGTATACCTGCAAGTGTTTGTATTCTCACCTTTATATGCCACAAAGAATAACAAAACACAGTCATAGTCATCTGTAAAAAAAAAAAAAAAAAAGGCCTTATATAACAAGTGAGCCCAGTGTGCACTGAATTACATTAATAGTCAATACCCAGTGGGAGCACTCAGGGCCAGTTCAGGGAGTGTTCTTATAGAGCAGCAAAAGGTGATGACATAATGGTTTTGTCTTACAATATTCCCCTAATTACACTGAGTAAATAATGGCATGTTATATAAATTAAAAGAAGAAAAAAACAGAACGGTCTAGACCTGCTCTACATGAAACGTGCCCTGACATTCTTCTCTTATGATTTGGCGCTATATAATTTTTTTGATTTATTTATTTATTTACAGTCCCCTTGCCAGATGTTATTAGGCATCCTAAAATAGTAAACTGTTCTAATACAATAAAATACATTATACAACTGACAAAAGGTAAAAAATTACACTGTGTTACAAATCACAAATAATCGAGTAAACAATAAAATTTAATTCAATATAAACTTGTTATTGTGGTGTCCGAACAATAATGCTGCGATGATGTGTTGAGAAGAAATCCGCTTGACACTGTTCTTGATCATAAAAGTTTATTACATCAAGGAGTTCAGCATCAATTACAAGCTCTGCAGCAGCTTGGAGAGTGACCCAGCCGGATGACCACTCTGTCTCTCTGTACATCAAACACAGCTTATATAGGACAAGGTTAGGTATCTGTTGGATACCATATAAGGGTCTGAGTCTGCAAACTAAGGCACCAATCCATATAAGAGCAAAGTTCTATAGGATAAGTGTAGACATCTTGTTGGACACCAGATAAGGGGTCTGAGCCTCCACGTAACCACTGACCTCTGCTCTCCCCTTAAAGGTCACTAATCCTCTATCCAGCTGCTACAGTTCTATGTTAAACTGTTATGCGTCAAATGCACATATGTTATACACCACATTATCAGACATGTTAGTGTGGGTGAGAGAGACGTGTGAAAACCTAATTACATGTATCTTATAGGCCGAGCTGTTCTTCCCCGCAAAAAGCTTTTCATTTTACCATCTAATCACTAAATGATGATTCATCTATTTTTGTGAGTTGAGATCTTTACAGCTACCTTAGATTCTGTCTTGTCTGGTTACCTGTGTCCTGACATGGCATCCCTCCAGCAAAAACAGAGATCCTAGTTATTGACGACCATACGTGCTGCGGGAGGGGTGATTCATCAGAACCAACCCATTCATAGTTCAAAACTTACGTCCTAGCTTAATGTGTGTGCTATCCAGTTGCTTTTAAAAAAATACTGAGAAATGTATTATTGTAGATTAAACTGACAAACTATCTACAGCTGATGTCAATGTTATCCTTTTGTTTTGGTATTATCTAATGTATTGTATGTTTTCCTGCACATGTTCGGGATGATAAAGATGCATAAATGTTTCCCCTTTTTCAGTCATCTCAGTGTACTCAGCGCAGCTCAGTTTCCTGCTGTGGACCTCAAGTGTATAGATTTATAGCTACAAAGAGCTGCATTAATTTTCCTAGTGGTTACAGGATTTACAGATACTTGCCCTAGAATGACCCGAGGAAGGGTCAAAAATTGCTCAAGGCCTTTCCCCATCACCTGTCCGTCTCACACAAAATACACAAACTTATACAGTCTACTTATTCATGCACACTGTAGATATCAAGCTCCATGACAGCGAAAGAATCGACAGCTGTGTTCCACATTGGAAAAGACTGACATTTAACTTCATACAAGGCAATCATGTAATTAGAAGAACCTTTAATTTCACACAGAAAAGATGACTGTAGGCTATTACTCATTATTTATTCATAATTCCCAAAATGCACCTTTGTTCACAATTCAAATTTGAGTAGAAACAGTGTTTAAATCCTACAGGGCAAAATTCGAAAATAATATGCCAGGGAGAGGTGAATTTTGATGTCAGTTCTTAAAACTCAATGTTGGGTTGATTCTGGGGTTATTTTATAAGAAAACAAGTCAAGATGTCACTGAAGGCTTACGTAAACCACCAGTATTTGATCCCCACGAGGAATTCACAGGAAGAAGTCACCATAAAATGTGTGTGTAAAGCAACACTTAACTTAAAATATACCAACCAAACATCATCCCTGACTCTGAAAAGAGTTCATTTCATGCCAGCCTTCAGATCAGAAGTAGAATCAGGAAGCTATTCTTATGCTTAGAAAGTCAGGGGAAAATGTAAATGTCTAGGAAGCTGTCATTGCTTGTTACTGGGAAATATTTTACATTTGACCCTGCAACAGACTCTGAAGCTTATTATTGAGTTGTCCTGATAACTGTTCTTTCACATGCTGTATTACTTTTGCAATGGCCTGATATATACTGGTAAGGGATAAGGGATTTCTACATTAGCTGCATTTTTGAAATTAGTCAGAAAGCTATTCCTTCCTGCAAATCATATGGAGAAAACTAGTTGTCATGTCAAACATGTCAAAATTGATATAAAAAAAGGTTTCATCTTAAAAAGCCAAGAGGGTGACAAACACAGAATGGCAAAGAGAGAGAAATAATGAACCCTCAAGCCAGTCAGAAGGACAAAGAGAGGAGAGTGAGACCCCGGGGGGATGTTCAATGAGATACTGACTGCTCTCATCATTGCATCCATCCACCTCGGCAACACGAGATGTAAATGCAGTCAAACTAGAGGGGAGGCATGAATGGAGAGGGAAAAAAGAGGCAGGGAAAATAAGAACATTTTGTTAGTGTTCTCTCCTCTGGCAGATTGATAACAACTGTCTGACTTGGTATGAGATGGGAATGCAAGGGCAGAGGGAGTGACGGGAGGAGTGATATAAGGTAAAATGAATTGATAGGCTTTATTTAATAGATGAAAGAGCGAGTGTGGCTGACAGTTTGACAAAGATGGTCATACTTGGTGGGAGATGAAGACAGAGGGGGAAGGGAGTGGTACTGGGAGGGCTTGGAAGGGGCTAAATGCTGTTATGTCTTGAGTGTGGGAGATGGAGCAAGGTGGGAGACTGGCCAATTGACAAAGAATGACAAATGTTGATCTGAATGCCAGGAACTAAACACCATAAAAGTTTCATTTGAAGAAGCATTTTATATTCACCTTGCAATTCACAGTTAAATTATATTGTACATGTAAAATACAAATGAAAAATGGATCTAAAGATAAAAACCTAAGGACAAACAGTGAGGAACATAGTTTTGCAAAGCCAGCCAAAACATTTCACTGTGTTCATTGCGGTCTGGCAAAGGTAACAAGACATTTGCTACAACAACCTACATTATTGCAATTAATCTTTAAACTAGTGATGCACTGATCCAATGCTGATCAATTCAATTCGATTATGCGCATACAACACGCTGGGAGACCAGAACATTTTGCAGAAAGAACTACAAGCCTTTTGTTTACAAAATTAGGAAGCAATGCTTAAGTCAAACCGGATGTAATTAGTCTCTTCATCAAAGTGAGGAATACAGCTCAATAATAATAAGAATTTCACACTGATATCAAAATGTCAGATTGGTGCATCCCTACTGTAAACCTCAAATTTCTTCTCAACAATTTGTTATTGAGGTGAGACAGATTGAGATATTGAGATTGAGGACAAGTTGCATCATTCTAATTTCAGATCAAGAACTTTTTTCTTAAAAGTTAGCTGGTGAGAGCTGTACAGCAACACCCAAATGAAATGAAATACAGTGTTGCTTGTTGCAGTCATTATCAGAGGTCTAACTTTCAGCTGCCTGCCTCAGTGGATTGTTAATGAACTATTTCAAGACTATGAAACCTACCAATTAGTAAGTTCTTGTGACTTAAGATAGTCTTACAATGCTAAAGGGCTGAACAGCTTGGCAGGCTAAAGAGTGACTAAAGGCTGACATGCAAGATGACTGGCAGGCTGATAAAAAGACATCTCTGCTGTTCTGTGACTAAGTAACTAGATAAAGGTGTGGTGAGAAAGGATTACAAAGTGGAAGAGAGGATGTGAGAAACACATTGAGAATGAGTGAGGTGGTCTGGCGAAGTGAATTGTCACCTCGTCTGGACTACGTAGGTCAGTGATAAGGAGAAAACAAGCGATAGAGAAAAAAAGTCAGATGCAGGCAAGAAGGGAAAAAGCAGGATAGCAAACGCTGTCAAAGTTGGCCAAAGAGAGAGATTGATTGCAAGGCCAAGTGGATGGATATCAAGAAAGATCAAAAGCACGCAAGGGAGAAAAAAGGGAGGGATGAAGGGAGAACTGAGGATCAAAATAGGACTAAAAAGGGACTAAACTGGCTATCAAAAGGAGGGATGGGGCAAATCGAGGGGTAGAGACAGGGAGGGAGGGCAGAGGCTGAGGGAAAATGATGGGAAATTGACATGAAAATGAGGGGACGCTTGGGGAAAAGCCGGCGCGCTGTGACACCTGAGGTTTGTGAGGGTTTATGGCAGGTTGGCTCAGCACGATAAGATAACTGCCGCCTTATCTGTGGCCGTCAGACGGCTAACACACACATACATGTAAACTGACACACATGCCGCTCACACATGTACCGTTTCCTTTGACCAGTGGAAAGCAGACATGGACAAAAACAGTACTGGGGGATTGACAGACTGGTTTGGGGCTATGACTGGAACTAATTCATATGTCTGTGCATGTGTATTTTGTGCTTAAATCTGTATGTGGTTTTGTGTGTATACTGTACTTGTGATAAGGGACAGGAATTATACTTCTCTTTAAAGCTTGGTTTGTATACTAGGTTGGTTAAAATGATACTTGTTTATGCATTCATGTGAGTATGTATTCTTGCACTGCATGTGTGCAAACGGCGGTTTCTCTGTGTCTCTAGGTATGTGAAAGATGTCATGTCAGTGGACATCAATCGATGTGTTGGTTTTGTTTGCTACCTACTGCAAAGTCTTGGCCCAGGTTATACACTGTCTCTCATAGTGGCTTGTATGTAAATAATGTTGCAGTACTGGGAGGCAGGCAGAGCTGTACAAACCATTGTGGGATAAAAGAAAGAAAGCTGGTGACGGAATTTAGGCTTTTTGTAATGTGTGACAGTTTTGAGGTAGTCACTATTATGTACTGTTTTTAAAAGAAAGCGTATGGACATAACTGAGACACAGGCAAACTACAAAATTCAACTAAATTGAACAAACTTTATGATTTTGTGCTGCAAAGTAAGCAAATTATATAAATCAGAGGCAAAAGAGGAAAGAAACATCAAGTATTCAATTTTGTCCTGCCGCAGTTTTATGACCAGCTACAGCTTTGGACACTGGTTACTGTGAAGAGGTGATTTTCAAAGTGCTGTTAAAGCTAGGGTAGGTAACATTAGAGAAACCAGCTAGAGAGAAATAAATGGTTGTGAAGACTTGAATTTTGATGGACAAAACTATAAAGATGTGCGTAACTACTGCACGCACAAATAGACCCATATAAAATCATATTTCCTTACACCCAGTGTCTTCACACGCCTTTACAAACATACCACAGGCACACACTGACCATGGGGACATACGAATACTGTAACCCTTAAGGGGATCGTTGCTATTTAGATCCATGTTATAAAATAAATCAACATCATGATCTACCATCATTACTTTGGCAGGGTGTCAGGGACAGAGATTGGATTTTTATAACCTGGTTGCTTTGACGTGAAGGCTGTGAGAGCCAGTCTAACGATTCACCGGTCATCTACAGCCATAAATGTTAATTAACAGCTTTAGCTGCTGGACATTCATTTCCTGCTATAGCAGAGAGGGAGGGCTCATAAAAATAGGGTGCACGTGGGGTATGTCACGTGTGTGTGTGTGTGTGTGTGTGTGTGTGTGTGTGTGTGTGAGTGAGATTATAACTGTGTATATGTCCTCGTGTGTCTGTGAGAGTGCGTGAGTGTCGTTCGTGTGTGTGTAGCATCATGTGTGACAATGTGTGAATGTCTGCGTGTTCCAAGGACACCGGTGATGAAAACTGTCCCAAAGGCTCCTCTGTCCTTTTCTAATACAGCTATAAGCTGTCAGCCCAAACTATAACTACCTAGTCACACCATGACAACATAATAAAGCTATATAGGGGGAAAGTCAGGTAAAAGTCACGCCATGGCCACATATCAGTGTCCTACACGTACTACGTCAGGAGAGAGTTACACTGTGACATCACAAAGAGCAGTAAAAGGACGTATATAAGGTGAAAATGACAACAGGGAATCGCGTTACAGCTATGTTTGTACACTGAATATCACTAGATTTTTTTTTTAGCTGTTTGGACTTTTTGGACCATTATTTTCTAACATTTTATGCAGTAACAGGGATCTACTCTAACCTTTTTCCCAAGGAGCACATGCTCCTAAATGTTTTCATTTAGGAGAACACAAATTGGGGGGTGGGGGTCGCGTGCAGTCGATATTGACTACCAGCTATATACAGCGTGCTAGCATCAAAAACCCAGGTGTTTGTTTTCTAACATTAACTTAGCTCTCCTTATTAGCTAGGCTCCTTGCATGCTTGCTAATAACTTTTTTAAGCTGGGACTCTGACATTAACAGCGTGCAGCTGTGTTCATGAGGGAGAGGGAGAGAGCGAGAGAGAGAAAGGGACGAGCGAGAGGATGTGCTGCGCAAAGACGCTACAGTGCTGTGCAATCAAATACAATTTTAAATAGGCCTAGTAAAAAATATCGAAAATCAATCTGTGGCGGTCAGCCTTGATATTGTAAGTAAATGAACGTATGGGAAACACAAAGCATATTTATACTATGTGTTTGCTCCTTCTCCTTGTGTTCAACTCTGGTATGAAACCATTGAAGGAGAAACTAGTTTTAATGAGTGTATTAGTGTAATATTATAAATTTAGATAAAAAGTTCTATTTTAATCTAATAGTATAACTTTAGTATGTTAATATAAATTATTTAATTTAACTATGTGCAGGCTATTGTCATTTTATGTTATAGTATACTATACAGCCAACCACTAGTATAAAATTAAAAAAGAGCAGTTTCATGTTTTCAGTCATTAAATACTTGTGCAAAAAAATGGCTGACTTTCTTAATTTGTTAATTTTCTTAATTTCTTAATGCTGCAATCTCATCAATAATTACAACCATTCATGCAGGAGGAGTTCAACATTTGAAAGTTTACTGTAGCATGTCAAACTTTTTTAATGTCTCACCCAATCCTGGCTGTGATTGGTCACTTGACGAAAAGTTTATCAGTTTATGAAAAGTTGAACACGTTTCAACAGAAGGCACCTGATATAGCTTATAGCCAGCTAGCTAAACCCACAACTTTCTGATCTACTCCCTACCGTCTTCTGTCTCACCGCTCCAGCTGCTGACATCTCTGTCTTTGTTTTGTAACGAGCTGCTCAAGCGGCCACCGAGCGACCCGCCCACCGGGATCTCTTGGTGCTAGCTGGCTTTTTTCCTACCAGAGTTTCAACAACTCTCATTTGATTGACACCAGCAATGCGTCTCATCCTTGATGTTTTGAATGATTTAAGGCGTAGCGCAGCGCTGCAGGCAGGATGGAGGGGATTATTGTAGGTTGTAGTTATGGTAGTCACTCGCATATTGTGCTTGTAAATCGTTTTTCCGGTTTGCACGTATCAATTTTTAGGGGCATATGTGAGAAAAATGGTCGCACTGTAGAGTCTTGAGTAAGTAATTAATCAGAAAAATAATCAACTAATAAATTAAGAAATAAGTGTATAAACATTATACATACATGACTTCAGACGTAGGGCTGAAAGAATGACATGTTTAATTAGCCAATAGACTGTTCTTTTTATCAATTAATCATTTTTTTCTCAAGCTCAAACGCCAAATCTTCTCTGGTTTTTGTGCTATTCTGTTTTAAATCATTATAATCTAAATATTGTTAATAACTTTGTAACAATTAGAATTGAGTCATTTTTAGGGCAAAGCCACTGTGGCTTCAAAACAGTCTGCAATCAACAGTTGGGAGTCATTGTGAACAACATCCATGCAACTATTAAGCATTTGAGCATGAAATCATAGGAGCCGTCACAAAAATGATCAATTCGCTACCAGCTTCAGTTGGTCAACTGCACTAATTTAGTAGGAGAAGACCATGGGAATTAAAGGAATCTCTTCAAAAATGTATTAATTACGGTTTCTCAAAAAAAAAAGTGCTGGTTGGTGAATCAGACACATGCTCACTCATAACACAGTTAATTTACCGTCTATCATGTGTGTGATCATATTTTAGGAGGTTTTTTTGGACGTTAGCAAAGTACCCACCTGGTTTTCTGCTTCCCTTTTGGTGCTGGAGAGATATATGCGTAGAGGGTGAGAAAATGGTGTTTTGACAGTGAGGTTTGTTTTGTTTATTTAAATGATTTAAACACAAATTTGTCAGGAGGAAAAATACCATATAAGAACTCCATTCGTGGCATCGCAATGAAAAATTAGCAACTTGCCAGATTAGTTATAAACTCTATGTACGTTCAAAGTTAGCTAACACTTTACATTAAAAAACGCATGTGTAGTTATACCTACACTGTAAAGTCTTTAGCTGTTTGTGATATCACATATCCCTTGTTAGCAAATGTTAGCTAGCGAGTTAGCTGTTAATGTTTACTGTTAACGTTACATTCATGGTGTTGCTTATTTCTTATATAGTGTATTAGTGGTGTGGGTTTCCTTTATATGGTATCCGTTATACTCAGTCTCCATCACTGGTAGGTGATACTTCTGCGCATCAGGCTCAAAACCACCAGGCCAAAGGAGCCTGGATAATGGCCGGAGCTGGCCTCAACTGGCACCATGTTGTAACACACAAAAAATGAAGGCATTATACTGTTAATGTTTCCACTAGTTTGTTAATGTTTTCTGCTAGTGTAATTTTTATTCAACTGTATTCTTACTAGTCCTGGCTGGCTAATTAATGAAGATGAAAACCAAACGATGAACTGTGTACCAGTGTTAGCCCTGGCAGTGGAAAACAGAGCTAATGGAGACAAGCCATAACTCTCTGTTTCCATCTCACTGTCAACGCCTCCCATCCTCCTCTCCCTTCTCCCCCATGCCCCATCTATCAATCCATTTATCCATTCTGCCTCATCATCCCGCTCTCTCTCTCTCTCCCCCCCCTCTCTTTCTCCTCTTATCTATCCATTTATCCACCACCATTTCAGGCCGTTGTACTATTCTGACCATGAAGATGTTTTACAGGTCACCCCACCTCCCATCCTCCTCTTCAACCCCCCCTTCCCCAAACAGATAGGGAGAAAAGCCCCCATGTTGGAGTCACGGTTCACTGGTTTCTAATTATGTGTTCACTGTAGGAGCCTGGTCAGAATATTTCATTTAGACCCATGAGAGAGAGATAAGAGAGACAGGAGGGAATGAAGAAGGGAGGAAAAGACAGAGAGGCAAGAAAGAGAGGATGAAGAGAAGCAACACACACCTTACAGTATACATGAATGCAGTTCATTTACTGTCTATATTGTCCAGGAATTACAACAGACAGCAGTAAGACTAAGAAAGAGCAGAAAAGAAAATGTGATTTTCTTTTCTTGATTTGTTTACATTTATAGTCTTAATATGTGTTCACAACACATATGGTTTGCAATTAGTTATTAGCTATAATTGGAGGTTTACGTTAAATTTCATCAGTTATGATTTGGATTTTACCTGAGGTAACCGTAACAGTGCACTTGCGCTACCTTGAGGGGATGTATCACCAGACCGTAACTTATCAAAAACAACACATTTGTGTACTTTTATGTCATGCGCTGCTCATCAACTTTATCCTGCACATGTAAACATCTCCTCCTGACAAATTGACTACTCGCAGGGCTAGTTGGTGAAGCATTGGTGCTGTTTAGCTAACTGCTAACATATTAAACAGCTGGGAACATGCTAGTAACTCAAAATAATTCCCCAAGTGATTTCCTCTGCACTGGGCCATTTACTTACTGTTTACTTTACCGTTCTCTGGATCATACATCATTTCATTAATTATAGACATTCAGTGAGGAGGGGGAAAAGCTCCATGAGCAAACAAGCTCGCTAACTGATTCGAGCTGTCAGTCAACAAGCTTCTTAGCTTGGTATCTAATGAGCTTCTCTCATAATTATCTGCAAACCATTCCTCTGTGGAGCAGTTTACACACACAGTATATACAGACAGGGTTAAATATAAGTGGAAGGTGCAACACAGCTAATAAGCTAAGACAACTTCCTCCATCTTGAACTCCCTGGTTCACTCAAAGGTCAGCACTGTTAAGATGGCTTGCTATTGGTGAGTGGAACAAATTTCCAGGTCAACGTTAAACTAAATTGAACAGGACAAGAAAGATTTGTGGGGATTAATTAATAGGCTGTTTAAAACTCTTGAGATGATGGACCAAAACAGCCCGGAGGAATCTTGATGTACTTTCACATCCATCTCCAACATTTAACCAACCCACAAACTTGTGTACAAAGGCTTGCCCAAACCCAAACAAACAGCTTTTTTATCACACGATGTGTAAAATGTCTCCAGACTTTGCTTTTTGGTAATTAAACAACAATTAGGAGGATTGAACATGTAAGTACAGTTAAATGTGCCACACACACATACACAAGTTGCCCCCTCTCAATGATCTTAAATGACTGGTATCATTATGTTGGTGTGCGGTTGCCAGCTGTAATATTTCCTGTGGTCATTAGACCATCTGGTGTCCTGACTCCTCTCATATCTCTCTCTGTCTCCCTCTTCTTTCTTTGCCTGTCTGCCTTCTTGTGCTGCTCAGCCCAAGTCTATTGCTCAATGTATTTTTTCAGTGTTTCTCCATCTTTCCCTTTCTTCATATCTCTTTTATCCCCAGTTTGTTTTTCTCTGTGCTCCTTTTATATACATTGTATATGTATATTTCACTCACTCTCATCCTCATGCAGCCTCTCACAGCTTGTTGCCCCTGGCCACTTCATCCATCTCTCTGTAATAGAAACCCTTTGATGTATGCAGCCATTTAGGTCCAATATGTAAATTGGATAGATTTGGAGCCTCCTTTATGTAGGGGTCAACATCCCTTTGAATTAAAGCTTCTTCAGTGCTGTAACATTGGTATTGGTGAATAAAAAGTAACACATAGTTTCATCCAAATACTCAGGATTTTAAAAAAGACGCCCTCACATTTAATCATTTTTATCTGATAAATGCTTTGTAGATAAGGCAAGAGGAAAAAATGTCTAAAAAGTGATTGCTTCTGTTTTTTTTAAGCTTATAGAAACATTTGCAGCTGTAATAATTTGTCAGTTTGTTGAGTTTGCTCTTACTTTGTGAGACTGACGTTTACTCTTCAGTGCAATCACAAAAGATATGGCTATGTTTGTTATTCCTTTATCTGCTATCCTCAGGTCTCTCTTGCAAAAGAGGTCTTGAACTCAATGAGATTACATGATTATATATATATAGACTTCCACAGACTTGGCAAGAAGCTCTGAAGCTGTTCTGGAGGCTTGTGGTGGCCTGACTCCTTTTACTTCATGTTGGTTTTTCTTTGCCTGGTGAAGTGACTTCTGTTGCATTTTCATTGGCCTATACTTCACATTGTCAGAGCTAAGGCAAGCCGTCACAATAACACTGCATGTAATGGTTCCCTCAATTTAATCATCCCAGTGAGATGTTGTAATGGGAGCAGTCCCATTTAATGTACAGCCCCATGATTAACTGAGGTCTAAATTCACTCAAGTGCAAACACCTATTTAAAGACAAAATCAGATGACTTTTGCTTAGTTAGTCAGAGGGTCCAAGTCCATATACAATGCAAACTTACATAAACACACCATCTCACAGAAATAGGTGTGCAGAAGGTGTGTGCTCTGTCTCAAGCCCCGAATCTCCCTCCATGTGTTTCTGATGATCAATAAACTCTCAATATGTTTCACTCCTATCCAGTAAAACTCTGTGCATGGCAATTTAAAAGCTCAATTTGCCAAACATTATTTGTACAAGCAACAATGCACACATGTCAGTTAGAGTCCAGTAAAAACTTCATTCTAAAAAGGTACGTCCTACAAAGTCTAAGTTATTACAGTAAAAACGTAATTTCCAGCACTGAAATTTCACTACATGCACCACAAAAATCAATACAATACAATGTAACAAGCCTACCTTGCTTGAGACCAACCATCTCTCCCCTGATTAGTTTTTCACTTTTTTCTCTGCTCGCCTGTCTACCTGTGTCCCGTCGCATGTGTGAAACGAAAACCTGATTGCCTCATTTCGTCCTGCTGATGGCCGCTCGCCTCCTCCGCTCCTTGCATTTTTAATGACTGGAATTTCTTTGAAGTGCACGTGTGGCAATATAATAATCTATAACAAATTTCAAAATGAAATATCATTGCTTTTGTAAAGGGACAGAGGATTTGTTAGATAAATGATTTTGAGAAATGAGGAAAGATGTGAGTATTTTCTTTGAGGTTAAAGTCAGTGCCACATTTATTTTTTCTCCAGGGGCAGAGTGTGATCTGTTTTGATCTGTCTGCAGACTGGACTTCACAGGCTACCTAAATGTAACATAATGTAAATTTTATTTGATAGCAAGACTGCTGTCATTGAATTTGCACATTTTCATGTCCTATTTTGTTATTGACTAACTTTCTTCTCTTGATCCAACTGATAATCAATCCCAAGAGCCCTTATGACTGCTATTGTGCGAAAAGTACAAAAAGCTCAAGCTCAATAAGTCAAAATAACTATAATAAAACAGCTTTCCAAGAGAGGGAGCTTTCACAATTTAGACCCTTCACTATCACAGCTTTCCTCCAAAGAAACAGCAGATTGCTCAGGTTCTATATATAGCGGGAGGAAAAAGAGATTGCACCATTACCATAGAAAAACCCTATATGTTTAAGTCTTTGCAACACTCAACAGAGAGGGCATTTGTTCAAATGTGGACGGGAAAATTGTTCTTGCCTTTTGCTTTTATCTGTAAAATCTATAGCAGACAAAAGGTGGTGTAATCTCCATCCACTGTCCATTCACCTCCGAGACAGCGATAAGAATGATGTCTGTCTGCTTCCGTCATGCTTTTTTATTTCCTTTTTCACTAAGTGGGCCAAGGACTAGGCAGGCTATACGTTTTTGTTACTTAAAAAGGCAACAAGCAGCAGATACAATATGTAAAAAAAAAAAGGAAACAAAAAAAACCAAATCCATTACACTTCACATTCAAACTGCAAAAGGCTATTTATACTCCAGTACAATAAATAGTTTCTGTGAAATGAAATCTCCAATGGTTTAGTCATGCCACACTTTTCAAAAGCTACTTGTTTGGCAGCGTCCCACGTGTTCATGGGGTTTAAAGGCACTGACACGAGGCCAAGGTGGCTGAGGTGTTTTGAAAGGGTTTCAGCAAATGAGAAGCTATTTCTCAGCAGGGGTTGGTGTAATTATTCAATTTGTGTGGCTACATGAATAATACATAATCAAAATTTACTTGAGCCAAAGGCTTCTAACTCACTTGAACCTAAACATACATAGGGATGGGGATCGAGACCCAGTTCCAAAAGGACCCAGTTCCAAAATTTCTCAAAACCCGAAAATCAATAAGGTTCAAGCTTATCAATACTGCTATCAAGACTTGCAGGCTATGATGTAATGTTATGTCTTGAGCATGTAATCGATAAGAAAATCATCAGGGTGCAGTCTCTGCTTGCTGTCGGCTCTCACACACACACACACACACACACACACACACACCGGCAGCAGAGTGAGAGGCTGCGTCGTCGCGGTGTAATATGGTGAGGGTTAAGTTAGCTCCAACTACTGTAACGTTAGTTGATGACAGCTACGCTCGTTACTGTAAGTACGTGCGATAAACCTTCGCAAGTAAAAAGACAATACTTTATCAATACACCTGTCTGTAAGGTAACGTTAAACATGTAGAAAAGGTTAATTTAATCATCTCTGTCCTCAGTATCTCATCCTGTATGTTTTATACAAGCACAGCTAACGCTAGCTTGGCATTAGCCAAATGTTAAAAACAAGCTAGATAGAAAGCTGTCTGTCTGGAGCACAGACTGGTCTGTAGTCTTAAAAACTCAGCTGCTGGCTGAGACAAACCAGCCGCTCCTCCTTCTACCTGGTAACGTTACCTGCAGCCAGCGAGAGAGGGGGAGGGACTGATACAGACTGATGTTCTTTCTAAACGTCACTCACTACTTGTGATGTCAGATAAAGTTATTGAGTTACTTTGCTGTTGTAAAATTAATGTTGCTGCTCTAGAGGCCTACCTCATGTCCGTTGGGTCTGGTCTTACCAAATAACCATAAATAATAGTAAAGTATCGATAGTGGTATCGATAAAGAATCGGATCGTTAAGCAGTCTCAAGGGTATCAGTATCAATAAAAATTAACAATCCTCATCCCTAAACATACACATCATCTGCACTTGGAAGCATATTTACAGTGCCACATATTTAGGGTATTAGATATATATTCCAACTCTTCACCTCCAAGACATGAATATCCAGTCCAGACTGCCTTCTCTTCCTCTTAGAAAAAGGCGGCCTCCACTCTCCATAATAAAACTGTCAGTGCCTCATAGCGGAGAGTGCACTGCTTTTAAAGGGAATAAGAGGATATGATTTGATTGGCCATGATTGATGCCAGCCAGCTCACACACCCACTGATAATGTATTCCTCCTAAACACAATCTGCTTCCATGTGTGCCACAGGTGTTCTCTTCCTTAAATATAAAAACGACTCCCTACGCCTCGCATGTAGGTTTTTGTCTAATGAGATTAGGAGGATTGCTCGGAGTCAAGGAACATGAAGTAAGTCTAGAGTATAGTCCATTATGTCCTTGAAAACCCATTTAAAACCAACTTTACATATTGCATCACTGCTCCAAAACGGCACAGTGCCACAACCGTCTAAATCCATGTTAATTTAGGCAAGCAGAAAGCAAGCAAGTAGAGGCATTTGCATTTCAAATGAGAAAGACTCGACCACTAAATTACTACATGTCGGGTTTTCTACCTTGAGAAGCCGTGACGCTAAATCCAGTTTAGAAGTTCACACTGCAAGAACATCTTGGGGTACAATGTAAGCACAATCTGTCTATGCTGCTGCAGGCGGGGACTACAGAGCTGGTGTGTGTTTCTAAGTTAATGTGTGTGCTGTACTGTGGGAATCGTATTCCTAATGGGAGTGTCACAGCCCCGTGAGAATCCCTTATGCCTGTCTTTTGAACATAAAGCCTCCGAAAAGCCTCTTGCACATGAAAAATGATTGGAAGCGCTAAGTCAAGCACAGCCCCAAGCACAAAGTGGGAATCATTGTCAGAAAAAATTGTGTTTTTATTCCAATAAAATTCATAATCCTCCCCACTGAGGTTATCTGTAGTGTGTGTGTGTGTGTGTGTGTGTGTGTATACGTTATATTTAAACAACGCTATCGTGTACTGTACATCAAAAGGAAATTGCTAGAGCCTTGGGTGCATTAACAGTCTATTATGAACAATGTCAACCACGTCACGCCACGTTTTTTGTTAAACTGTTGATTTCAAAGGTCTTACCAATTTTGCAATTTTGACCCATTTCTTCCGGGGTAGCTTTTCTTTTTCCTATTCTTTTTTGCCATTGCTTGTCACACAAATTCTCTTAAAATAGCAGTGCTGATCCAAGATAGGCTTATCTCATAGTGACGCTACTTTAGTCGTGTTGTGACCAGGGATGTTGAATCAGTTTTATACTGTTCAGATCCTAATGCATTCCAGGCAATGGAGATGGACATGACTGTCAGAGAAGCGGTGATGTGGTGATCATTTGAAGACTTGGAATTCATGCTCAGTCAATTAAATTGCCCACCATAAGCTTCACTCGCAGCCATTTATCAGTGAAATGAGTCGCAGCAGAAGCCACTCATGACTCAGCAGAATTCTTACATCTCAGTGATGTGTTTCTATTCTTTGGTATTAAGACTGCAGCACTGAAGATTTTGGATTATTTTAAACTAATTAACACCCCTGCAGCCAGTCAGGACGGAGTGCATGCAGAGGCTACGGTGCTATTTAGGAATCAACCCTGAGAGGATATTCTTCACTGTGAATGTGCTAGTGATGCAAGCAGGTGAAGTCATGTACCAACTGCATCATCACACTATTAACAATAACAGGTACCCAATTGTCTACCAATGTATTGTTTTGTTTAGTTTGGTATATTATTTTATTGTATTATATAATATACCCTGTTAACCTGGTACCTCATTACAGTAAATTCTAAATGCTTGTCCTATCTTAAGTTTCAAAGACTATCTCCTCTCAGACCTCATACCTTAAGAAATCCTGACTAGAGCTGGAAACTCGATTCTTCAATCAGCACTCGTCCTGTCATGCCTTGAAACGGCTGTCTCACTTCATGTCACTGGCGCTAGATTGCTATAACAGAAAAGACAAGCAGATGTTAGCTTTAGAGAGTCCAGAGGCATTAATCGTGTCGGTGGAGAGAGAGGAAACCCCACTGTTTTGGGGAGTTTCTTCCAAATTATGGGCCCAGGACAGAGGTTTCAACAGACGTAGCA
>NW_024041151.1:22336035-22762885 GCF_014851395.1 Micropterus salmoides | reverse complement strand
TTTCATATGTGCAAATCCTCCACGCGGACACTGGTACAGCATAGTTAATCAGGAGGTCAGACAGTCCTGATCTAGGCCGGGCAGACTGTAGGCCAAAGTGATCCAAATCAATATTTTTTGCCATATGTGAACATCTCGTCATTTTGTCAACACCCGTGTCACATGGAATCTGATCTTTTCCGTTCGGATTTGGCCACTTTCATGTGTCCAAATCAATAAAAGTCCAAATTTTTGAAATGCGACCACAGTCCTGGACAATCAGATCGAAATTTATTCAGCTGTGACGTTCACAGTTCTGCTCTAGACTCCGACTCAGCATCCAAACACACCTCTGTACAGAAGTAGCAGCCACCTCCATTTCACTCCTGTACGACAGCGTGCTGCATGTGACATCGTATTATTCTTTTGCACATGTGGGTCACTTTCAGGCTGTGCCCAGTTCACTCTGGAGTCTGATATGGGCCATTATTTATAAAAGAATGTGAACAGTCAACCAAAAAATCTATTTGTGAGATTGAAATATACAGGGGAAGGACAGTAGGAATGTTAGACTGTATACCTGCAGTGTTTGTATTCTCACCTTTATATGCCACAAAGAATAACAAAACACAGTCATAGTCATCTGTAAAAAATAAAAAAAATAAAAGGCCTTATATAACAAGTGAGCCCAGTGTGCACTGAATTACATAATAGTCAATACCCAGTGGGAGCACTCAGGGCCAGTTCAGGGAGTGTTCTTATAGAGCAGCAAAGGTGATGACATAATGTTTTGTCTTACAATATTCCCTAATTACACTGAGTAATAATGGCATGTTATATAATTAAAAGAAGAAAAAAACTGAACGGTCTAGACCTGCTCTACATGAAACGTGCCCTGACATTCTTCTCTTATGATTTGGCGCTATATAATTTTTTTGATTTATTTATTTATTTATTTATTTACAGTCCCCTTGCCAGATGTTATTAGGCATCCTAAAATAAACTGTTCTAATACAATAAATACTTATACAACTGACAAAAGGTAAAAATTACACTGTGTTACAAATCACAATAATCGAGTAACAATAAAATTAATTCATATAAACTTGTTATTGTGGTGTCCGAACAATAATGCTGCGATGATGTGTTGAGAAGAATCCGCTTGACACTGTTCTTGATCATAAAAGTTTATTACATCAAGGAGTTCAGCATCAATTACAAGCTCTGCCGCAGCTTGGAGAGTGACCCGCCGGATGACCACTCTGTCTCTCTGTACATCAAACACAGCTTATATAGGACAAGGTTAGGTATCTGTTGGATACCATATAAGGGTCTGAGTCTGCAAACTAAGGCACCAATCCATATAAGAGCAAAGTTCTATAGGATAAGTGTAGACATCTTGTTGGACACCAGATAAGGGGTCTGAGCCTCCACGTAACCACTGACCTCTGCTCTCCCCTTAAAGGTCACTAATCCTCTATCCAGCTGCTACAGTGCTATGTTAAACTGTTATGCGTCAATGCACATATGTTATACACCACATTATCAGACATGTTAGTGTGGGTGAGAGAGACGTGTGAAAACCTAATTACATGTATCTTATAGGCCGAGCTGTTCTTCCCCCGCAAAAAGCTTTTCATTTTACCATCTAATCACTAATGATGATTCATCTATTTTTGTGAGTTGAGATCTTTACAGCTACCTTAGATTCTGTCTTGTCTGGTTACCTGTGTCCTGACATGGCATCCCCCAGCAAAAACAGAGATCCTAGGTATTGACGACCATACGTGCTGCGGGAGGGTGATTCATCAGAACCAACCCATTCATAGGGAGTTCAAAACTTACGTCCTAGCTTAATGTGTGTGCTATCCAGTTGCTTTTTAAAAAATACTGAGAAATGTATTATTGTAGATTAAACTGACAAACTATCTACAGCTGATGTCATGTTATCCTTTTGTTTTGGTATTATCTAATGTATTGTATGTTTTCCTGCACATGTTCATCTCAGTGTACTCAGTGCAGCTCAGTTTTCCTGCTGTGGACCTCAAGTGTATAGCTTTATAGCTACAAAGAGCATTGCAATTGTTCCTAGTGGTTACAGGATTTACAGATACTTGCCCTAGAATGACCCCGAGAGGGTCAAAATTGCTCAAGGCCTTTCCCCATCACCTGTCCGTCTCACACAAAATACACAAACATATACAGTCTACTTATTCATGCACACTGTAGATATCAAGCTCCATGACAGCGAAAGAATCGACAGCTGTGTTCCACATTGGAAAGACTGACATTTAACTTCATACAAGGCAATCATGTAATTAGAAGAACCTTTAATTTCACACAGAAAAGATGACTTAGGCTATTACTCATTATTTATTCATAATTCCCAAAATGCACCTTTGTTCACAATTCAAATTTGAGTAGAACAGTGTTTAAATCCTACAGGGCAAAATTAGAAATAATATGCCAGGGAGAGGAATTTTGATGTCAGTTCTTAAAACTCAATGTTGGGTTGTTGCTGGGGTTATTTTATAAGAAAACAAGTCAAGATGTCACTGAAGGCTTCCGTAAACCACCAGTATTTGATCCCCACGAGGAATTCACAGGAAGAAGTCACCATAAATGTGTGTGTATAGCAACACTTAACTTAAAATATACCACCAAACATCATCCCTGACTCTGAAAAGAGTTCATTTCATGCCAGCCTTCAGATCAGAAGTAGAATCAGGAAGCTATTCTTATGCTTAGAAAGTCAGGGGAAAATGTAAATGTCTAGGAAGCTGTCATTGCTTGTTACTGGGAAATATTTTACATTTGACCCTGCAACAGACTCTGAAGCTTATTATTGAGTTGTCCTGATAACTGTCTTTCACATGCTGTATTACTTTTGCAATGGCCTGATATACTGGTAAGGGATAAGGGATTTCTACATTAGCTGCATTTTTTAAATTAGTCAGAAAGCTATTCCTTCCTGCAAATCATATGGAGAAAACTAGTTGTCATGTCAAACATGTCAAAATTGATATAAAAAAGGTTTCATCTTAAAAAGCCAAGAGGGTGACAAACACAGAATGGCAAAGAGAGAGAAATAATGAACCCTCAAGCCAGTCAGAAGGACAAAGAGAGGAGAGTGAGACCCCGGGGGGATGTTCAATGAGATACTGACTGCTCTCATCATTGCATCCATCCACCTCGGCAACACGAGATGTAAATGCAGTCAAACTAGAGGGGAGGCATGAATGGGAGGGAAAAAGAGGCAGGGAAATAAGAACATTTTGTTAGTGTTCTCTCCTCTGGCAGATTGATAACAACTGTCTGACTTGGTATGAGATGGGAATGCAAGGGCAGAGGGAGTGAAGGGAGGAGTGATATAAGGTAAATGAATTGATAGGCTTTATTTAATAGATGAAAGAGCGAGTGTGGCTGACAGTTTGACAAAGATGGTCATACTTGGTGGAGATGAAGACAGAGGGGGAAGGGAGTGGTACTGGGAGGGCTTGGAAGGGGCTAAATGCTGTTATGTCTTGAGTGTGGGAGATGGAGCAAGGTGGAGACTGGCCAATTGACAAAGAATGACAAATGTTGATCTGAATGCCAGGAACTAAACACCATAAAAGTTTCATTTGAAGAAGCATTTTACATTCACCTTGCAATTCACAGTTAAATTATATTGTACATGTAAAATACAAATGAAAAATGGATCTAAAGATAAAAACCTAAGGACAAACAGTGAGGAACATAGTTTTGCAAAGCCAGCCAAAACATTTCACTGTGTTCATTGCGGTCTGGCAAGGTAACAAGACATTTGCTACAACAACCTACATTATTGCAATTAATCTTTAAACTAGTGATGCACTGATCCAATGCTGATCAATTCAATTCGATTATGCGCATACAACACGCTGGGAGACCAGAACATTTTGCAAAGGCTGACATGCAAGATGACTGGCAGGCTGATAAAAGTCATCTCTGCTGTTCTGTGACTAAGTAACTAGATAAAGGTGTGGTGAGAAAGGATTACAAAGTGGAAGAGAGGATGTGAGAAACACATTGAGAATGAGTGAGGTGGTCTGGCGAAGTGAATTGTCACCTCGTCTGGACTACGTAGGTCAGTGATAAGGAGAAAACAAGCGATAGAGAAAAAAGTCAGATGCAGGCAAGAAGGGAAAAAGCAGGATAGCAAACGCTGTCAAAGTTGGCCAAAGAGAGAGATTGATTGCAAGGCCAAGTGGATGGATACCAAGAAAGATCAAAAGCACGCAAGGGAGAAAAAGGGAGGGATGAAGGGAGAACTGAGGATCAAAACAGGACTAAAAAGGGACTAAACTGGCTATCAAAAGGAGATGGGGCAAATCGAGGGGTAGAGACAGGGAGGGAGGGCAGAGGCTGAGGGAAAATGATGGGAAATTGACATGAAAATGAGGGGACGCTTGGGGAAAAGCCGGCGCGCTGTGACACCTGAGGTTTGTGAGGGTTTATGGCAGGTTGGCTCAGCACGATAAGATAACTGCCGCCTTATCTGTGGCCGTCAGACGGCTAACACACACATACATGTAAACTGACACACATGCCGCTCACACATGTACCGTTTCCTTTGACCAGTGGAAAGCAGACATGGACAAAAACAGTACTGGGGGATTGACAGACTGGTTTGGGGCTATGACTGGAACTAATTCATATGTCTGTGCATGTGTATTTTGTGCTTAAATCTGTATGTGGTTTTGTGTGTATAGTGTACATGTGATAAGGGACAGGAATTATACTTCTCTTTAAAGCTTGGTTTGTATACTAGGTTGGTTAAAATGATACTTGTTTATGCATTCATGTGAGTATGTATTCTTGCACTGCATGTGTGCAAACGGCGGTTTCTCTGTGTCTCTAGGTATGTGAAAGATGTCATGTCAGTGGACATCAATCGATGTGTTGGTTTTGTTTGCTACCTACTGCAAAGTCTTGGCCCAGGTTATACACTGTCTCTCATAGTGGCTTGTATGTAAATAATGTTGCAGTACTGGGAGGCAGGCAGAGCTGTACAAACCATTGTGGGATAAAAGAAAGAAAGCTGGTGACGGAATTTAGGCTTTTTGTAATGTGTGACAGTTTTGAGGTAGTCACTATTATGTACTGTTTTTAAAAGAAAGCGTATGGACATAACTGAGACACACTAACAAGGCAAACTACAAAATTCAACTAAATTGAACAAACTTTATGATTTTGTGCTGCAAAGTAAGCAAATTATATAAATCAGAGGCAAAAGAGGAAAGAAACATCAAGTATTCAATTTTGTCCTGCCGCAGTTTTATGACCAGCTACAGCTTTGGACACTGGTTACTGTGAAGAGGTGATTTTCAAAGTGCTGTTAAAGCTAGGGTAGGTAACATTAGAGAAACCAGCTAGAGAGAAATAAATGGTTGTGAAGACTTGAATTTTGATGGACAAAACTATAAAGATGTGCGTAACTACTGCACGCACAAATAGACCCATATAAAATCATATTTCCTTACACCCAGTGTCTTCACACGCCTTTACAAAACATACCACAGGCACACACTGACCATGGGGACATACGAATACTGTAACCCTTAAGGGGATCGTTGCTATTTAGATCCATGTTATAAAATAAATCAACATCATGATCTACCATCATTACTTTGGCAGGGTGTCAGGGACAGAGATTGGATTTTTATAACCTGGTTGCTTTGACGTGAAGGCTGTGAGAGCCAGTCTAACGATTCACCGGTCATCTACAGCCATAAATGTTAATTAACAGCTTTAGCTGCTGGACATTCATTTCCTGCTATAGCAGAGAGGGAGGGCTCATAAAAATAGGGTGCACGTGGGGTATGTCACGTGTGTGTGTGTGTGTGTGTGTGTGTGTGTGTGTGTGTGTGAGTGAGATTATAACTGTGTATATGTCCTCGTGTGTCTGTGAGAGTGCGTGAGTGTCGTTCGTGTGTGTGTAGCATCATGTGTGACAATGTGTGAATGTCTGCGTGTTCCAAGGACACCGGTGATGAAAACTGTCCCAAAGGCTCCTCTGTCCTTTTCTAATACAGCTATAAGCTGTCAGCCCAAACTATAACTACCTAGTCACACCATGACAACATAATAAAGCTATATAGGGGGAAAGTCAGGTAAAAGTCACGCCATGGCCACATATCAGTGTCCTACACGTACTACGTCAGGAGAGAGTTACACTGTGACATCACAAAGAGCAGTAAAGGACGTATATAAGGTGAAAATGACAACAGGGAATCGCGTTACAGCTATGTTTGTACACTGAATATCACTAGATTTTTTTTTTAGCTGTTTGGACTTTTTGGACCATTATTTTCTAACATTTTATGCAGTAACAGGGATCTACTCTAACCTTTTTCCCAAGGAGCACATGCTCCTAAATGTTTTCATTTAGGAGAACACAAATTGGGGGGTGGGGGTCGCGTGCAGTCGATATTGACTACCAGCTATATACAGCGTGCTAGCATCAAAAACCCAGGTGTTTGTTTTCTAACATTAACTTAGCTCTCCTTATTAGCTAGGCTCCTTGCATGCTTGCTAATAACTTTTTTAAGCTGGGACTCTGACATTGACAGCGTGCAGCTGTGTTCATGAGGGAGAGGGAGAGAGCGAGAGAGAGAAAGGGACGAGTGAGAGGATGTGCTGCGCAAAGACGCTACAGTGCTGTGCAATCAAATACAATTTTAAATAGGCCTAGTAAAAAATATCGAAAATCAATCTGTGGCGGTCAGCCTTGATATTGTCGCCACAGTAAATGAAGGTATGGGAAACACAAAGCATATTTATACTATGTGTTTGCTCCTTCTCCTTGTGTTCAACTCTGGTATGAAACCATTGAAGGAGAAACTAGTTTTAATGAGTGTATTAGTGTAATATTATAAATTTAGATAAAAAGTTCTATTTTAATCTAATAGTATAACTTTAGTATGTTAATATATAAATTATTTAATTTAACTATGTGCAGGCTATTGTCATTTTATGTTATAGTATACTATACAGCCAACCACTAGTATAAAATTAAAAAAGAGCAGTTTCATGTTTTCAGTCATTAAATGCAAAAAAATGGCTGACTTTCTTAATTTGTTAATTTTCTTAATTTCTTAATGCTGCAATCTCATCAATAATTACAACCATTCATGCAGGAGGAGTTCAACATTTGAAAGTTTACTGTAGCATGTCAAACTTTTTTAATGTCCCACCCAATCCTGGCTGTGATTGGTCACTTGACGAAAAGTTTATCAGTTTATGAAAAGTTGAACACGTTTCAACAGAAGGCACCTGATATAGCTTATAGCCAGCTAGCTAAACCCACAACTTTCTGATCTACTCCCTACCGTCTTCTGTCTCACCGCTCCAGCTGCTGACATCTCTGTCTTTGTTTTGTAACGAGCTGCTCAAGCGGCCACCGAGCGACCCGGCCACCGGGATCTCTTGGTGCTAGCTGGCTTTTTTCCTACCAGAGTTTCAACAACTCTCATTTGATTGACACCAGCAATGCGTCTCATCCTTGACGTTTTGAATGATTTAAGGCGTAGCGCAGCGCTGCAGGCAGGATGGAGGGGATTATTGTAGGTTGTAGTTACGGTAGTCACTCGCATATTGTGCTTGTAAATCGTTTTTCCGGTTTGCACGTATCAATTTTTAGGGGCATATGTGATAAAAATGGTCGCACTGTAGAGTCTTGAGTAAGCAATTAATCAGAAAAATAATCAACTAATAAATTAAGAAATAAGTGTATAAACATTATACATACATGACTTCAGACGTAGGGCTGAAAGAATGACATGTTTAATTAGCCAATAGACTGTTCTTTTTATCAATTAATCATTTTTTTCTCAAGCTCAAACGCCAAATCTTCTCTGGTTTTTGTGCTATTCTGTTTTAAATCATTATAATCTAAATATTGTTAATAACTTTGTAACAATTAGAATTGAGTCATTTTTAGGGCAAAGCCACTGTGGCTTCAAAACAGTCTGCAATCAACAGTTGGGAGTCATTGTGAACAACATCCATGCAACTATTAAGCATTTGAGCATGAAATCATAGGAGCCGTCACAAAAATGATCAATTCGCTACCAGCTTCAGTTGGTCAACTGCACTAATTTAGTAGGAGAAGACCATGGGAATTAGTTAGCTGTTAATGTTTACTGTTAACGTTACATTCATGGTGTTGCTTATTTCTTATATAGTGTATTAGTGGTGTGGGTTTCCTTTATATGGTATCCGTTATACTCAGTCTCCATCACTGGTAGGTGATACTTCTGCGCATCAGGCTCAAAACCACCAGGCCAAAGGAGCCTGGATAATGGCCGGAGCTGGCCTCAACTGGCACCATGTTGTAACACACAAAAAATGAAGGCATTATACTGTTAATGTTTCCACTAGTTTGTTAATGTTTTCTGCTAGTGTAATTTTTATTCAACTGTATTCTTACTAGTCCTGGCTGGCTAATTAATGAAGATGAAAACCAAACGATGAACTGTGTACCAGTGTTAGCCCTGGCAGTGGAAAACAGAGCTAATGGAGACAAGCCATAACTCTCTGTTTCCATCTCACTGTCAACGCCTCCCATCCTCCTCTCCCTTCTCCCCCATGCCCCATCTATCAATCCATTTATCCATTCTGCCTCATCATCCCGCTCTCTCTCTCTCTCTCCCCCCCCCTCTCTTTCTCCTCTTATCTATCCATTTATCCACCACCATTTCAGGCCGTTGTACTATTCTGACCATGAAGATGTTTTACAGGTCACCCCACCTCCCATCCTCCTCTTCAACCCCCCCTTCCCCAAACAGATAGGGAGAAAAGCCCCCATGTTGGAGTCACGGTTCACTGGTTTCTAATTATGTGTTCACTGTAGGAGCCTGGTCAGAATATTTCATTTAGACCCATGAGAGAGAGATAAGAGAGACAGGAGGGAATGAAGAAGGGAGGAAAAGACAGAGAGGCAAGAAAGAGAGGATGAAGAGAAGCAACACACACCTTACAGTATACATGAATGCAGTTCATTTACTGTCTATATTGTCCAGGAATGACAACAGACAGCAGTAAGACTAAGAAAGAGCAGAAAAGAAAATGTGATTTTCTTTTCTTGATTTGTTTACATTTATAGTCTTAATATGTGTTCACAACACATATGGTTTGCAATTAGTTATTAGCTATAATTGGAGGTTTACGTTAAATTTCATCAGTTATGATTTGGATTTTACCTGAGGTAACCGTAACAGTGCACTTGCGCTACCTTGAGGGGATGTATCACCAGACCGTAACTTATCAAAAACAACACATTTGTGTACTTTTATGTCATGCGCTGCTCATCAACTTTATCCTGCACATGTAAACATCTCCTCCTGACAAATTGACTACTCGCAGGGCTAGTTGGTGAAGCATTGGTGCTGTTTAGCTAACTGCTAACATATTAAACAGCTGGGAACATGCTAGTAACTCAAAATAATTCCCCAAGTGATTTCCTCTGCACTGGGCCATTTACTTACTGTTTACTTTACCGTTCTCTGGATCATACATCATTTCATTAATTATAGACATTCAGTGAGGAGGGGGAAAAGCTCCATGAGCAAACAAGCTCGCTAACTGATTCGAGCTGTCAGTCAACAAGCTTCTTAGCTTGGTATCTAATGAGCTTCTCTCATAATTATCTGCAAACCATTCCTCTGTGGAGCAGTTTACACACACAGTATATACAGACAGGGTTAAATATAAGTGGAAGGTGCAACACAGCTAATAAGCTAAGACAACTTCCTCCATCTTGAACTCCCTGGTTCACTCAAAGGTCAGCACTGTTAAGATGGCTTGCTATTGGTGAGTGGAACAAATTTCCAGGTCAACGTTAAACTAAATTGAACAGGACAAGAAAGATTTGTGGGGATTAATTAATAGGCTGTTTAAAACTCTTGAGATGATGGACCAAAACAGCCCGGAGGAATCTTGATGTACTTTCACATCCATCTCCAACATTTAACCAACCCACAAACTTGTGTACAAAGGCTTGCCCAAACCCAAACAAACAGCTTTTTTATCACACGATGTGTAAAATGTCTCCAGACTTTGCTTTTTGGTAATTAAACAACAATTAGGAGGATTGAACATGTAAGTACAGTTAAATGTGCCACACACATACACAAGTTGCCCCCTCTCAATGATCTTAAATGACTGGTATCATTATGTTGGTGTGCGGTTGCCAGCTGTAATATTTCCTGTGGTCATTAGACCATCTGGTGTCCTGACTCCTCTCATATCTCTCTCTGTCTCCCTCTTCTTTCTTTGCCTGTCTGCCTTCTTGTGCTGCTCAGCCCAAGTCTATTGCTCAATGTATTTATTTCAGTGTTTCTCCATCTTTCCCTTTCTTCATATCTCTTTTATCCCCAGTTTGTTTTTCTCTGTGCTCCTTTTATATACATTGTATATGTATATTTCACTCACTCTCATCCTCATGCAGCCTCTCACAGCTTGTTGCCCCTGGCCACTTCATCCATCTCTCTGTAATAGAAACCCTTTGATGTATGCAGCCATTTAGGTCCAATATGTAAATTGGATAGATTTGGAGCCTCCTTTATGTAGGGGTCAACATCCCTTTGAATTAAAGCTTCTTCAGTGCTGTAATAACATTGGTATTGGTGAATAAAAAGTAACACATAGTTTCATCCAAATACTCAGGATTTTAAAAAAGACGCCCTCACATTTAATCATTTTTATCTGATAAATGCTTTGTAGATAAGGCAAGAGGAAAAAATGTCTAAAAAGTGATTGCTTCTGTTTTTTTTAAGCTTATAGAAACATTTGCAGCTGTAATAATTTGTCAGTTTGTTGAGTTTGCTCTTACTTTGTGAGACTGACGTTTACTCTTCAGTGCAATCACAAAAGATATGGCTATGTTTGTTATTCCTTTATCTGCTATCCTCAGGTCTCTCTTGCAAAAGAGGTCTTGAACTCAATGAGATTACATGATTATATATATATATAGACTTCCACAGACTTGGCAAGAAGCTCTGAAGCTGTTCTGGAGGCTTGTGGTGGCCTGACTCCTTTTACTTCATGTTGGTTTTTCTTTGCCTGGTGAAGTGACTTCTGTTGCATTTTCATTGGCCTATACTTCACATTGTCAGAGCTAAGGCAAGCCGTCACAATAACACTGCATGTAATGGTTCCCTCAATTTAATCATCCCAGTGAGATGTTGTAATGGGAGCAGTCCCATTTAATGTACAGCCCCATGATTAACTGAGGTCTAAATTCACTCAAGTGCAAACACCTATTTAAAGACAAAATCAGATGACTTTTGCTTAGTTAGTCAGAGGGTCCAAGTCCATATACAATGCAAACTTACATAAACACACCATCTCACAGAAATAGGTGTGCAGAAGGTGTGTGCTCTGTCTCAAGCCCCGAATCTCCCTCCATGTGTTTCTGATGATCAATAAACTCTCAATATGTTTCACTCCTATCCAGTAAAACTCTGTGCATGGCAATTTAAAAGCTCAATTTGCCAAACATTATTTGTACAAGCAACAATGCACACATGTCAGTTAGAGTCCAGTAAAACACTTCATTCTAAAAAGGTACGTCCTACAAAGTCTAAGTTATTACAGTAAAAACGTAATTTCCAGCACTGAAATTTCACTACATGCACCACAAAAATCAATACAATACAATGTAACAAGCCTACCTTGCTTGAGACCAACCATCTCTCCCCTGATTAGTTTTTCACTTTTTTCTCTGCTCGCCTGTCTACCTGTGTCCCGTCGCATGTGTGAAACGAAAACCTGATTGCCTCATTTCGTCCTGCTGATGGCCGCTCGCCTCCTCCGCTCCTTGCATTTTTAATGACTGGAATTTCTTTGAAGTGCACGTGTGGCAATATAATAATCTATAACAAATTTCAAAATGAAATATCATTGCTTTTGTAAAGGGACAGAGGATTTGTTAGATAAATGATTTTGAGAAATGAGGAAAGATGTGAGTATTTTCTTTGAGGTTAAAGTCAGTGCCACATTTATTTTTTCTCCAGGGGCAGAGTGTGATCTGTTTTGATCTGTCTGCAGACTGCTGGACTTCACAGGCTACCTAAATGTAACATAATGTAAATTTTATTTGATAGCAAGACTGCTGTCATTGAATTTGCACATTTTCATGTCCTATTTTGTTATTGACTAACTTTCTTCTCTTGATCCAACTGATAATCAATCCCAAGAGCCCTTATGACTGCTATTGTGCGAAAAGTACAAAAAGCTCAAGCTCAATAAGTCAAAATAACTATAATAAAACAGCTTTCCAAGAGAGGGAGCTTTCACAATTTAGACCCTTCACTATCACAGCTTTCCTCCAAAGAAACAGCAGATTGCTCAGGTTCTTATATATAGCGGGAGGAAAAAGAGATTGCACCATTACCATAGAAAAACCCTATATGTTTAAGTCTTTGCAACACTCAACAGAGAGGGCATTTGTTCAAATGTGGACGGGAAAATTGTTCTTGCCTTTTGCTTTTATCTGTAAAATCTATAGCAGACAAAAGGTGGTGTAATCTCCATCCACTGTCCATTCACCTCCGAGACAGCGATAAGAATGATGTCTGTCTGCTTCCGTCATGCTTTTTTATTTCCTTTTTCACTAAGTGGGCCAAGGACTAGGCAGGCTATACGTTTTTGTTACTTAAAAAGGCAACAAGCAGCAGATACAATATGTAAAAAAAAAAAGGAAACAAAAAAAACCAAATCCATTACACTTCACATTCAAACTGCAAAAGGCTATTTATACTCCAGTACAATAAATAGTTTCTGTGAAATGAAATCTCCAATGGTTTAGTCATGCCACACTTTTCAAAAGCTACTTGTTTGGCAGCGTCCCACGTGTTCATGGGGTTTAAAGGCACTGACACGAGGCCAAGGTGGCTGAGGTGTTTTGAAAGGGTTTCAGCAAATGAGAAGCTATTTCTCAGCAGGGGTTGGTGTAATTATTCAATTTGTGTGGCTACATGAATAATACATAATCAAAATTTACTTGAGCCAAAGGCTTCTAACTCACTTGAACTAAACATACATAGGGATGGGGATCGAGACCCAGTTCCAAAAGGACCCAGTTCCAAAATTTCTCAAAACCCGAAAATCAATAAGGTTCAAGCTTATCAATACTGCTATCAAGACTTGCAGGCTATGATGTAATGTTATGTCTTGAGCATGTAATCGATAAGAAAATCATCAGGGTGCAGTCTCTGCTTGCTGTCGGCTCCTACACACACACACACACACACACACACACACCGGCAGCAGAGTGAGAGGCTGCGTCGTCGCGGTGTAATATGGTGAGGGTTAAGTTAGCTCCAAACTACTGTAACGTTAGTTGATGACAGCTACGCTCGTTACTGTAAGTACGTGCGATAAACCTTCGCAAGTAAAAAGACAATACTTTATCAATACACCTGTCTGTAAGGTAACGTTAAACATGTAGAAAAGGTTAATTTAATCATCTCTGTCCTCAGTATCTCATCCTGTATGTTTTATACAAGCACAGCTAACGCTAGCTTGGCATTAGCCAAATGTTAAAAACAAGCTAGATAGAAAGCTGTCTGTCTGGAGCACAGACTGGTCTGTAGTCTTAAAAAACTCAGCTGCTGGCTGAGACAAACCAGCCGCTCCTCCTTCTACCTGGTAACGTTACCTGCAGCCAGCGAGAGAGGGGGAGGGACTGATACAGACTGATGTTCTTTCTAAACGTCACTCACTACTTGTGATGTCAGATAAAGTTATTGAGTTACTTTGCTGTTGTAAAATTAATGTTGCTGCTCTAGAGGCCTACCTCATGTCCGTTGGGTCTGGTCTTACCAAATAACCATCACTAAATAATAGTAAAGTATCGATAGTGGTATCGATAAAGAATCGGATCGTTAAGCAGTCTCAAGGGTATCAGTATCAATAAAAATTAACAATCCTCATCCCTAAACATACACATCATCTGCACTTGGAAGCATATTTACAGTGCCACATATTTAGGGTATTAGATATATATTCCAACTCTTCACCTCCAAGACATGAATATCCAGTCCAGACTGCCTTCTCTTCCTCTTAGAAAAAGGCGGCCTCCACTCTCCATAATAAAACTGTCAGTGCCTCATAGCGGAGAGTGCACTGCTTTTAAAGGGAATAAGAGGATATGATTTGATTGGCCATGATTGATGCCAGCCAGCTCACACACCCACTGATAATGTATTCCTCCTAAACACAATCTGCTTCCATGTGTGCCACAGGTGTGTTCTCTTCCTTAAATAATAAAAACGACTCCCTACGCCTCGCATGTAGGTTTTTGTCTAATGAGATTAGGAGGATTGCTCGGAGTCAAGGAACATGAAGTAAGTCTAGAGTATAGTCCATTATGTCCTTGAAAACCCATTTAAAACCAACTTTACATATTGCATCACTGCTCCAAAACGGCACAGTGCCACAACCGTCTAAATCCATGTTAATTTAGGCAAGCAGAAAGCAAGCAAGTAGAGGCATTTGCATTTCAAATGAGAAAGACTCGACCACTAAATTACTACATGTCGGGTTTTCTACCTTGAGAAGCCGTGACGCTAAATCCAGTTTAGAAGTTCACACTGCAAGAACATCTTGGGGTACAATGTAAGCACAATCTGTCTATGCTGCTGCAGGCGGGGACTACAGAGCTGGTGTGTGTTTCTAAGTTAATGTGTGTGCTGTACTGTGGGAATCGTATTCCTAATGGGAGTGTCACAGCCCCGTGAGAATCCCTTATGCCTGTCTTTTGAACATAAAGCCTCCGAAAAGCCTCTTGCACATGAAAAATGATTGGAAGCGCTAAGTCAAGCACAGCCCCAAGCACAAAGTGGGAATCATTGTCAGAAAAAATTGTGTTTTTATTCCAATAAAATTCATAATCCTCCCCAACTGAGGTTATCTGTAGTGTGTGTGTGTGTGTGTGTGTGTGTGTGTATACGTTATATTTAAACAACGCTATCGTGTACTGTACATCAAAAGGAAATTGCTAGAGCCTTGGGTGCATTAACAGTCTATTATGAACAATGTCAACCACGTCACGCCACGTTTTTTGTTAAACTGTTGATTTCAAAAGGTCTTACCAATTTTGCAATTTTGACCCATTTCTTCCGGGGTAGCTTTTCTTTTTCCTATTCTTTTTTGCCATTGCTTGTCACACAAATTCTCTTAAAATAGCAGTGCTGATCCAAGATAGGCTTATCTCATAGTGACGCTACTTTAGTCGTGTTGTGACCAGGGATGTTGAATCAGTTTATACTGTTCAGATCCTAATGCATTCCAGGCAATGGAGATGGACATGACTGTCAGAGAAGCGGTGATGTGGTGATCATTTGAAGACTTGGAATTCATGCTCAGTCAATTAAATTGCCCACCATAAGCTTCACTCGCAGCCATTTATCAGTGAAATGAAGTCGCAGCAGAAGCCACTCATGACTCAGCAGAATTCTTACATCTCAGTGATGTGTTTCTATTCTTTGGTATTAAGACTGCAGCACTGAAGATTTTGGATTATTTTAAACTAATTAACACCCCTGCAGCCAGTCAGGACGGAGTGCATGCAGAGGCTACGGTGCTATTTAGGAATCAACCCTGAGAGGATATTCTTCACTGTGAATGTGCTAGTGATGCAAGCAGGTGAAGTCATGTACCAACTGCATCATCACACTATTAACAATAACAGGTACCCAACTCTTGTCTACCAATGTATTGTTTTGTTTAGTTTGGTATATTATTTTATATTGTATTATATAATATTACCCTGTTAACCTGGTACCTCATTACAGTAAATTCTAAATGCTTGTCCTATCTTAAGTTTCAAAGACTATCTCCTCTCAGACCTCATACCTTAAGAAATCCTGACTAGAGCTGGAAACTCGATTCTTCAATCAGCACTCGTCCTGTCATGCCTTGACAACGGCTGTCTCACTTCACTTGTCACTGGCTAGCTAGATTGCTATAACAGAAAAGACAAGCAGATGTTAGCTTTAGAGAGTCAGAGGCATTAATCGTGTCGGTGGAGGAGAGGAAACCCCACTGTTTTGGGGAGTTTTCTTCCAAATTATGGGCCCAGGACAGAGGTTTCAACAGACGTAGCACGTCAATCAAATTCAAATTTAATCGTCTTGGCTCTCAATATACACCCATTAATACATGGTCCAAGAAATTTAAAGCGGTATCTAAAATTTTAAGTGGGATAATTTGATATAAAAATCCACCATCTAACCATAGCCATACGTCCCAACACATTCACACACAGATACATGCAGCATATGCTGTGTAACTACCATCTAAAACAGGCTCTCCAGTCCTAACAACTCAATTTTCCGATTATTATAACATAATCGTGGCAGTTAATAGGCATTCTCATATTTCATTTTGGGTTTTTTTGAAAAAAATGCTAGTTTGAGGCCATATTACTTCTAAGTAGGCAATTAAAACAAATTGCTTCTAGTAATGGAGAAATATGGCCACTTATGATAAGTTCCATATGGACTTTTTTCCTACATTTCTGTCTTTTTAGCTGCCAGTCAATGGATTTATGCAATAGTGGACGGTCGTGAATTATACCAGACACACGCACACACACACACGCACACACACACATTTAAATGGAAATACCAGTGCGATACACTCATACCAATGCACAGAGCCATGTATTCTATAGTATAACACACACACTAACACACACATAAAGGCAACATTAATGCAGAAATGTGCATGTGCGCACACACACACACACACACACACAAGCAGACAGATGTGGTATCACATCCACACATTCACAACTCGTCAAGTCGAGCATAACCGAAGGGCTTCAATATGGATTTCACACTTGAGCTAAACCTCCTTAACTTTCCTCAACAATATGGACGCCTCAAGCCATGTCAGTTCCCCCACTGCCACTACAAACATTCACTTATTCTTCACAGACAAGATTCTCCCCCCGGTTTAAAACCTCATTTTGGCACATTGTTTATGGAGGAAGGTCTGGAGAATAATTTAGTGTCATTATGTGGTATCAGGCATTTGCTTTAAAGGATTCAGACAGGATATGACATGACATATTTGCAGAAACTGCCTTCAGACCCACATGTTGTAAGTATGGACAGACAGTGGCAACTGGTCTTTTGTTTGTAGAAGCAATTTACATTTCAACAGCAGTAGCATTGTAAACCTGACTTTGCCTAATAAAAAATAAACAAATACGCAAAGTGCATCTTATATGTACTATATGCAATAAAAAGAGACAAAGCTGTGATACTGTAGCATGATTTTCTATCACAAACTGGTTCTAGTTTTTAATAAAGACAATGATAAAAGCCATACAACTCAAAGAAAGCAAGCCAAAATTCTTACTTGTTTGAAAACTCCATTAACAGTATATCTTCCCCAACTAGAGGATGAAACATTGTTGGCTTACATGTTGCTCTTTCTTTCACTTGTCCTTTCCTTCTTTTTTAGCCTCTCATAACCACGCAAGCAATACGATACTTCCCAGACTGTAAGAGACAGAATATGTGGGACCGTATAATGCCCATGACCAATAATGCATCAGGAATGTGTTGTGAGGAAATCGAGGAATTTGTCATGGGGAGGGAAAACTGAACGTGTGGCAGGAAATTGACCGACTGTTCTACATGCCTTCACAGTGAAATCTAATCCACTGCTCACACATGCACGCGCGTACATATCCAGGCATACCCATTCTGTTTCTCAGAAACACGTACAGAAGTAAGCGTGCAAGCACTGTCACACATATGCAGTGCCTCGATGCCATACGTTCTTTTAACACAACACTTGTCCTCTTAATGATGGATTTACTATGCATTTTCAATTATCTTGTGCAGTGCTAGGTCACTTGACTGCCTTGCAGCCAGAATTTAAGATCACAAGAAGAGAAAACTGTGTCGTTACAGCTGAAACACATACACAGGCGGAGGCGTCTCATCAAATAAACAAACAAACATAATGTTACTAAAATTGGGGTTGGTGAGACTCTGGTTCTGGTTGTGCCTGTCAGCTATGGCATCAATGCAGGTGGCTGTTGTGAGCGTTCATAGAGCCACAGATGGAGCATGTAAAGGTTGCGTCTGGAGGGAGAGATGGCAGAAGGCTAGCATGACTGCCGCCTCTGGGTTCTCTGCTGATGGGTCCATTGGTTTTCAAATGTGGCTTCTCCAGAAAAACATAATGAACACAGCAGTGGCAGAAATCACCTGAAGGTTGTTGGAGATAATGAATTTTGTATGTAGTGAAATTTAACACTGTTGTGGAGTCACTGTATTACTGTTTGTCAAGCACTTTATGTTGCCAATGTGCCCAAAATGTGCTATATCAGTACGATTTGACAGATTTTTTATTTTTAAAAAGGATAAAATGCTGTGCTGAAAATAGCGGGGAGAGATGCAATCAACAATCTGTGAAGGAGCCAAAAAAAGCACAAGGAGTTTTATAAAAAAAAAAAAAGCAACAACAACAACAACAAGATGGTAAGCTCTGACAAAACTGCACCCAATTACAGGAATGAAATTTCAACAGTAACAAGATGGCAGAAAGTAGTTGGATGATAGCACTGAGGATGAAATGACAAGAGAAATAAAAATAAATTAAAGTAAGTGTCCCTAATGAGTGGGATCGCAGAGAAACAGATGGTGTGTTCAGCTGGTGTTTGGACCAGGGTTTATATCCACCAGGCATCAATTTGTTGGCCGTAGAACTGTGGCGCTTCAAGCAGCCAGTTTAAATGCTCTGTCCGGTTTTGTGTTTGCCAGGGTTGTTTCCATATTGATGACGCTGGGTTTGCCGCAGGACTTCGATGTAAGGGACCTGCTCCTCCAAGGTGACCTTTTTAAAAGGTGATTTGATTTGGACCCTATGAATGTAAAAGCATTCCAATTTTCAAACGTTGATATAATATTTAATTTAAGCAAACACGGTATGCAAAAGGCTCCTGTCATGTGTGTAAAAACGCTGGAAAGATGTAGGCAACGCACATACAAGCACACAAATACACAGTCTAACCAAACATATGGATGCAATTAAAGAAAAGCACAGACGTGCACGCTCAAATGCTGAAGTGTGTGAGCGTGTTTTACTTTTTAATCCTTCCTGATAAGGGACTATTTAGAACTCTGCCTCCAAGTCTAAGATAGGTGAGTGGTATCTCTCTCTCAGTCAGTCACGTTCTACCTGGGGGAAGATTATGGGAAAAGACAAATGACATCTTAACTCTGACAGGCTAGTGGGTGTCTGCCTCTGTGTGTAGGTGACACAACGTGTACCATGTGTGTCAGTTTGTCAGTATGTGTCATTGTATGTGACACCACTGTTTATGCACTTGTCTGTTGCACCTCACGTGACAAACTGTAAGCGTTTACACTGATTTTTGCAAACTGACTACGTGTGGATATTTAAAATGTTCATTTAGTCCATGCCGGCGCATGTATTTGTGTGCGTGTGTGCGTGTTTGTGTGACAGCGTGACTGTTGACTGTGTGTTATTAATACGTCTCCTTAGCCACAGGTGCAGAGAGATGCTGACACTGCTTACAGAGAGACACAGTGCAAGACAATGAGTTTTTTTATCCATCTCTATCTAGATCTCACACCCCACACACACACACACACACACACACACACACACACACACAGGAACTCAGACAGACAAACAACACTGGTACAGAGACAAACATGACCGCAAAAAGACAAATAAACATGCAAGCACACACACACACACACACACATCTGGGAGGAGTTTGGGATCTTAGGCACCTCGCCAAGGTAAATAGAGGAAATTGCCAGCCTTGACATTTTTTGGTGTTGAGCGAGGCTTCTCAAGGTGACAGCTTTCACTGGGTGTTAGTGGGAGATGAGGACTGGTGCTGCTTAACAATCAACACACTGTCATTAACTGTCTGTGTGTGAGTGTTGGTGCGTGAGCGCAAAGATGCATGTGTGACAGTCCGGTATGTGTTTATGTGAGTGTTGGCGGTTGTGCTAGACAGGGTAGAACATATGCTGTCTCACGCATGGTTTTCTCCAAAACAGACTAAAACTGTGCAGTGAATGTTTTTATTTGTTCTTAAAAGTGGACTGCAGTGACACGTATAAGTTATTTATTAGACCCAAATTGTTCTTCCATCTCATCCATTTTGGGGGTGGAGGGGGAATACAGCATCAAAAAAAATAATTTATTGGCATCAAACAAAATATTATCAGTCTGTAAATCAAGATTTGACAGTGCGCGGATAAGCGAACAGTAAAGATTCCTCTGCCCACTATCTTCAAAGCTGCACGCTCTCTGCTTTGTATACTTTTGTATTTAAATTGAAAGTGACAGCAGAGTCAAATCCATTTGATTTGGCCTTAAAAGTATGATCCTGTACAGCTCAAGATACCTCTCAAATTTGACCGTGTGTGTCTTTTTGACGCGTGTTATCTAAAGATGATTAGCGCGTGCCCTATCATAAACTCAAGTGCCCAGAATCAGGAGAAAATACAGAAGCATATTTGAAGCTCAGAGCAAAACCCTCTTGTGAATCTGTATTGCGCCTGTCCGGTAGTTCTGTCTTTAATAAACGTCCATATAGTAATGATGTGCATTTCTCTGTAGGTGGGTGAGTAGGTGTGTTATCCACTCTCTCTGCCACTACACCAGTTTATAGAAAATACCTGAATCTCATTTTGTGTCTGTCAATGTATTTTAACAACACAAAGGAACATAAACCGGTTATGTAAATAATCCCCCTCCATTCAGCCCCTGCCTTTTGTGCACTGCAATGGGTCTAGCGTGTACATGTGTGTTGGGAAGTAACGCCACAGACCCGGTGCAAATGATGCCTCTCCGTTCATCTTCACTACATTTTGTGTAAATTTGAATACATTAGGAGAAAAAGAATAACGTGCGTATTTCTGCAAATAGTGAGCAAATAGACACGATAACAATAATGAACACAAATAATTACAGTCTGACAGAAGATATGATTTACGATTGTACTAATGATGATACTAAATTTTAAAACTTATTTTTCAAAAACACGTAAATGTTACATGGAATACATGCTCAAATATCTCCTGCCTAGGACACTGATACAGTAAAATGGACGTAAAATTGGTTAAATTTGGTTACCCCCTCATAACTCAATAGACTGAAACAACCAACCCCATATTCCCTAACAGCATTTAACCCATAGTCGTTCCTCTTTTCAAATTCAGTTGTCAGGTTTAGTCTCTATTAGACTTCTACCTTCCATAACTTTCTGGCCTTCTAAGTTCAAATTTTGTTATTTACTGAAAACTAGAAAGCAATTCCTTTCAACTGATCAAGGCCACTACCCCTAGGTTCAAAGAGTCAAGATTCCTTTTATTGTCATTCAGCAAAATGCAGAAATATGTAAAGCATGAAATTAAGAGCATGGCTCCTTTAAAAACACAGATTAAAAACAGTAATAGTAATACATTGGCATTATGATGGTGGTATTGCTGTTGTAATTTTACTTTAGTTGTATTCAATGCCTTTACTCGTTGGAATATCCTGCTTGAACACTTTAATCAGCATTCAATTATTGTTCTTGATGTGTTGATATTAGCTTGTTTCTAATTTATGGTTGACAGAAAATATTACTAAACTTGACTTATATCAGCATCACAACAATCCTTTTACCCAGGTATCTCTGTTTTGCCTGTCCAGCTAATAGACAGTCACTATTTAAAAACAGCTAATCCCCCAATGGACCTCCATGATGGCGCCAGACGGGGTTGCTAGGCAATTTGTTATACGACTGCAAAGTTTCTATTAGAGGGGCACAGAGGGACCAACAGTTGCATATAATGTATTACAATGGAGTGGGAATATCTACCATCGTGATATTGGATCAGGGTCCCTGTCTCATAATTTTGTTCTGTTTATTTTCTCTCTGCCTCCTGTCTATCGACCTCTTCAAAATCCCCTGACAAGGTCAACCCTGTCCTCCACACACTGTGTGTTTGATTCACCCTAAATTTCCTCTACCCCATTTCCCTTTTTCTTTCTAACTCCCCGCTCTTTCACTCCGCCCCCTGCCTCCCTCCCTCCTCTTTACTCCTCTGCCCTCCCTCTCCCCGCAGTAGCTACCCAATAAAGGATGTTGTTAATATCATTAGGCAGACTTCCTCCGGCCCAGCGCCCGGCCCACTCCCTTTCAGCCATAATCAAGCGTGCACACTAACTATCAAAGGAGACATCGCTAATAAACTACCACAGTGGAGCGGAAAAACACACACATACACTCCTGCAAGGGAAAAACTGTCGGCTAAGTACGGGGAAGTAAATGTGTGTTGGAACTGAGGAGACGGGTGGGGTGGCAGTGCATGGGGGTGGGGGATGATGGTGTGAGTTACCCAGACAACACTAATAAAGTATACTCCAAAGGCTAGCACAGTCTAATGCAAATCAGCCACATAAGTACACTAAATTAATTGGGGTTGAGGGACATGTACACAAGCAGACATGGCTAATAAAGTGTGCTATGAGAAGAGGCAAATACTGTCAGTTTAGGGCGTTTAAATTGGAAGGGCGGGGGGGGGGGGGGGGGCATATTGTCGGCTGAATAGCTTGAAAGTGTTCTCTCCTGACAGCTGAATGCTACAGAGCATATATATCACTAGTTAAACACATTCTAAAGGGAATACATGATGCAACACCACGAGCAAGGAGCACTACATGGAAGGCCAATGATATGAGGCTGATAATAAAGAAGGCCGCACAAAAACGCACAGATCCTCAAGCATGCACAGGAAATTATCTGTATAAATGAAAGAAGGAGATGTCAAGTATTCCCACTTTTCATCCTTTTAATTCTAGAGATGAGATGAGATGGTCACCATATATATTTTATAAATATGTATTTTTTTTTGTTTGTTTGTTTGTTTGTTTGTACAGAGCTTTGGATCCATTCTTTATACAGAGCTTTGGATCCATTCTTTGATCTGACTACAAAATAATATAATTTTAATCAAACAAATGCTCATCATCAGTATCTTTTGAGAGTTGAACTGTAATTCCAATTTATTAAATGTTGTCCTGGCCGTTGTTTTTATTGGATATGACTACTGTCATACAGGTTTTAAATGATTTCCCAAACGTTCCAATGTAAACATGGATGTAAATATGTAAACTTCCCTTTCCTATACAAAGACAGATTTTTATTCAGTGACTTTGATGAGCAAAATGTTATCACAGCCTAGCAAAACAATGGCCAAAACCATGAAAATAAGACCTAAGGTGTAATAAACCAGAAATATCCTTTAATTTTGAAGATGACTCACCAGCTGACCTAATGTGGCTGCTTGGAGTATGAATAAGACTCAAAACAACCATAACGTAGACCACAGAATAACAAAAATACTGTCGGTCGAGTGGATGTTTCTACAAGTCTACAAATCACTAATGAAGGCAATAGTTCCCAAAATCAATGTAGAATGCAACAATGTCAAAAGTATATAACTGCAATAAACTATATGTCAAAATAATGAATATACCACAACTGCACTACAACCGGATTTTAGACACAAATAAGTCAAGCCTCTTCGTGTGCATTTGTCAGTGCTATGTAGCCACTACTGAGCTCCACTGTCATGCTTTATTTATCCCTTTCCCTCTGCACTGTAATGGAAATATAAAAGGGTGCATTGATTAGTGTTTAAGGATCAGGCTTTAATAGATTAAAAGCCCCCCGGCTCTGAGAGGCACTCACTCTCATACACACACACACACACACGCACACACTTGTGCATAAAGGCAAGCTTATATACACACCAACAAGCAAATATATGAGCGGATATGGAAAGAGATGGACGTAAGTGTGTGAAGCTGCTGTCTGTATGTGTGTTACTGCTTGAGCGGACAAAGATGTTGGATGGACATGCAGCTGCGTGCACACGCGCGCGCACACACACACACACACACACACATCTATAGCCAGCAGCAGAGCCCTAAGCTTTCCAACAGCCTGGATATGTTTCATAGCTGAGATAAATGAATTTATCTGATATAAACCCCCCCAAAAAGGATGAAGATATCTGCATTTTATTATCATAAAGGGGGAGCCCTAATGTTGATGGAATACTTTAATGTATTGTTAATAATGTGGCACAATCCCAGAGTTGTGAACATTTTCTTTACAAAGGGGTGGTTTTCAATTAGTTTCTTTAAAAATGATGTAAACATGAAAATAAAAGAGGATGGCCGTGTTTCAGCATCCACTGCATGATGTGCTTTGACAGCAGACCTGAATAAGCTAAACAGCAACGGAAAAACAGTGGCCGTGGGGGCAAAAACAAAAATCCAATTTACAAACCTCTTGCCAGGTTATTTTGGTAAAATATGTTCCAAATTGTGCCAGCAGCTGCGTTTTGCACATTTCCTGTCCTGCGAAGATGATGTGTCATTTGAAAACTGGTTGCATAACATTTCCTGTGTGCAGTGACCACTGTCACGTCTCAACTCCGAGCATCGCCTTGACTCCCAACCTGTCCAGAGTGTCCCCATTTCATTTTATCCAATCTTTGCACCTCTTCCTCTTCTCTGACCTCAATCACTCAAGTGACTATAATGGTGTTGGGCTCCCATGTGCTCACCACCTTCCTTTGTCTCGCACCCATCCTATCTTTCGGTCTTCTCTTACTACACACTGATCACAGTCTTGTCTTTCCTAACCTCTAATTTCCTCCCCTCAACTCCACACCGCCCTCTCCCATATTTGACCACAATCATGTTTGCTGTTAGCCTCTGCCAGGTCTCTCCAGTGCACTCATTGTCTCCTCTCTTCTGCCACCTTCCTTCTAGTCCCAATCATGTCTGATGGTATCCTTCACTAAAACTGTGTTCTGCTCCATAATTGAATCTTCTGTGCTCTTCTACCTTCATTGCTCCCCTCCTCTGACCACAATCACTTTTGTTGTTAGCCTCCTCCTAGCCTCTCAAGTCGTCTTTCAGGTCCTCTTGTCTCTTTTAATCCCTCACTCAAGAAGTCACATGTGTTGTCAGCTGTGCTGAGCCTCTCCACTGTCCTGTCAGGTCTTCAGTGTCTGTTGTGCCTCAGGTGAGAGGGTACTTGCCGGCTGTAAGACTCAACTTTTCCTGAGAGGCAGAAGAAGATGAGAGGCACTTCTACTGACCTCCGTGCCTCTCATCTCCCTCAAGAAGTGACCGGAGCCTTATCTGCTGTTAGCCACACCAGACTTCTCCTTGTCTCACTTCTTCAGCCTACCAGTATGTGGATTTGAAGGGTTCATTAGGCAATGACAACATCATAATTCATGCAGAGTACTTTCTCCATCTCCTTTGTGTAGTCCATATTGATACTTCCCATCTCCAACATACACATTTGGGTATAACTGTGTTATAAAGTCTTTCCTAGTTAAAAATCCTTTTCTACCCTGGCAGTAGGTATACACCAATCCGACTTTTTCAGTATCGATGGCAGTACAAATACCTGGGCTTTGGGTATCGGCCAAAGGCAATTACCGATCCGATACCAGTGTAAATTTAATAAGCTGTATTGCAGTAAGTAGTGACATTGCTAGTTTTGGAAATAACTTCAGCATGACCAACGGTAAATGTAAAGAAAAAGTAAAACACTGATTGAGAAATGACCTAAAAACCACAACAAAACAGATCCATGGGCGATTTAACACAAAAATAGAATCTTGAGGATCAAAGCTTATTATTCTGCTGATATTAAATGATTCATGTATACATCAAATTACAAATGTCTCTTCGTTGCAGTCATACAGCCATGCATTTCTTCAAAGGAGCAGGTTATTGCAGGAATAATTCATTTCAGTACAGAGTGTGTAAACTAATGCCGCATCCACGTGCTATCAAAGAGATGAGCAGCTGAGTGGGGAAAAGTCTAGATATTGGTGATTTCTGACATCTACGATAACTGTTACTTGGCAAAAAGAACTACAGAGAAAAATGGGGGAAAGACACAACAGCTGGCAGTTGCATCAAAGTGAAATCCAATAATAACATTAATTCACTAAATTTAGCCAATTTAAAAGGTGTTGTACACTGTATTACTTGTCAAACCTCTACAACAATGCTAGATGATAAAACAGGATGATATAGGCTTACTTTCCATTTCTTGGATGTGACTGCAAGCTACCACATTGGGTTACCATCTTGGAACAGAAAAGCGTTGTTGTTCCCAAAGTCGGAAATAGTAGGAGGTTTTCCCATTCTTTCTTTTCAGCCTCTATGACATGGATGCAGCATAACAACACACAATGAGCTAATTTGCTTTAATCATTATTTTCAACATGCCCTGAGCAAGAAATGTGCATATGTGCCTAATGAAAATAAAAACATATAGTAAAGTTATTCTATAATAATGAGCAGTAAAAAAACTCACAATAGACTGATGGATGGATGGGTGGGTGGAGGAAACACAACACACATCTAGTGCCCCAAGAAATGGTTGATGATTCTCTCACAAGTTTCATCATGTATTCATGCACTGCATACATCCTGGTACTAAAGCCTGGAGGTACATTTACTCTGCTTATCCTCATGATGCACCGAATATACTGTACAGTGTGTCTAAGGAAATTATTTTTTCATGTTGAATGAAAACACTTTATGTGCTAGAATACTAAAATAAGTGCGTGCGTGTTTTATTAGTGTATATAGATTAAAGCGTGCGGATGCTGTCAGGTTGCATGTTGGCCCGTTGGTACATTAAGAGAATGCAAATGCACCTCTGATGGCCATTAGCTGTGGGGGAAATGCACTTTGAAGGAGGTTCACCCCCTACAGAGGAGCCAGCATTTCTGTGTGCATGTGCATGTGTGTAGAGGAGTAGGGGCTAGTTTGACTGTTGGTGAGTGGGGGGGTGGGGGGGTTATGCATATTCATAAAAGGGTTTATCCATTTCCCTCTTTTTATCCCCTTTGCTTTGAGCTTCAAGTTGGAGTTAGGTGTGAAACACTTCTATTGCCTAGGCTGCAAGAATTCTACAAGGGTTCAGTTGAGAGCTGTCTAAGGATGAAAATGCAGCAGAGGCATGCAGATATACACACACAAGTTGAAACACACACACACACTGACTCACTAGCACACACGAGATGACAGACAAAAAGCCAGACTGACGGACACTGACTCACGTGCAGAGAAACAGGCAAATACAAAAAGAGAAAAAAAAGGCGACACAAATTAGGAGGGAGCGCAAATATACAAGTTTAGAAAAGTATCTATTAACACACAAGCAGAGAATCTCACAACCACAAACCGCCAAGGGTTTTTTTTTAAATAAAATTTTCACAACTTTCCGTAATTTAAGGTCCTGAGCCATAGTTAGAGGGTATGAGTTACGGCACTGGAGAGTGGTTTAATATCTGCGTGTCCTCTCCGTATTAAAAATGTACAAAGAAAGCACAAGAGTTTTTTGGATTACCGAAATAATTACACACTGAGTCCCCCTCGGAGCCAGATCTTCTAGCTCGTGGTGCAGAGAGGAAACCCGTTGTAAAATGCGGATCTCTGAAATGCATGTGAGGCGGCTTAATTGGGGCAAAATCTTAAACAAAATCTTGTCATGTTTTCAAACCCTTAGGTGCATTTAGATAAAAGCACACAGCAAGTGGCATATCTAACTAAAGAGAGAGAGAGGGTAGACGGAGGAAGCGTGGGAGCTGTGCGTTGCCAGAGAGGAGCGCCAGCTTTCTTGGGTCTTCGCCGCCGTTTGGAGGCTTGTTGCGTACAAAGCTCCTTCCTGCATTTGTTTCACAGACAGAGGCAAGTAACGTGTCTCTGATGCTTCCATGTACACACAAATAAGCCTAACCAAAACTTCCTGTTTATTTCTTACCTTCCTTACTACTCTAGCCTCTCTCCCTCTCACTTTAGCTCTCTCACCCTCTCCCAGTATTGGGGTTCGAAAGTATTTTGTCAAATCCAAATCCAGTGAATCAGCTTATCAGATCCGGATCCGTTTGATTCCCTAATTAAATCTAATCCAGTTCAGCTTTTAACATTTCCAAGTAATTAAAGTAATAATGACAAAAAAGATTCTGTTGAAATGTGTAATCACTTTTCATTGGTTAAGATGGCAAAGAATTAAATTTACCCAGCTGTGGCAACAACTGGAGAATTAGATGAGTAGCATAATGGGATTTTTGATTATACATCTGACAGTGAACACAGGTTCAGCCTACTTAGTCTTGTACACCTTACTTAAGCTACTTGCTGATGAGCATAAATTGTTGATATATCCAAGTTTAAATGTGAGACTCCGACTACTGAAACTGACATGATGTGATCATTTCCGCTGGTCTCGCTGAATTGCAAAAGCACATCGTCCACTTGCGATTGTAGAGTGTTGGTTCTTTCGCTCACAAACGTGTTTTCGAAATTACTTTTTTGCTCCCCCCCACCACCAAAAACAACTTCAGAACCCCACCCTCCCTCTGTCCTCCAGAAACTGTTTAGTTTTCAAGGCGAGAAAAGTCACCAACTCTCTCTACCTCCGTACCTCCCTACTCCTCTCCACACCGGCTTCCAATTTGTAGCTTTTGTGTACGTTACAACAGTGAGATTCAGAGCCACCCCCCACCCCTCCCAGCCCGGACCTTCTCTGATCAGGCCCACGCTTGGACATCTGTCGGAGGATGTTTACCCAGGCAGTAAGTATGTTAGGGGAAATATTATCCTAGTTTTACCTTACCTTTCTTCTGTCTGAAGCATAAACACCAGCATTGCGAGGTGGGGATGGGAGAGGAGAGGCAAGGAGAGAAAAAGAGAGTGTAGGGAAGGTAAGACAGAGTGGACCTGAGAGAGCAAAAAAGAAAGATGAAGAGAGAAGGAAGGGTGAGGAGTCAGCAATAGAGGAGGAGGGTTAGCAAGGGAGGGAAAGAAATGTGAAGTAAATGGATTGGAGAAGATATATCAGGGGTTAAAGAGGGAAACTTTAGAGACAAAAGTCGGAAAGGCGATGAGAGAAGGAGAAGGAGAGAGACAGAGAAATCAGTGAAGGAATGGAGCGTGGAAGAAAGGTAAAGGAAGAAATAGGAGAAAAAGAATGACAGGGGAGAGAAGAAGAGAAGTTCAGAAGTATCTAAAGCACAGTTTTAGTTGCAGCTTAACAGAAATACACATACTTTTATAGCAGTCTTAAGTTAATCAACCCTGACATTTCTCAATCAACTTTTATCTCTCAATTCCTTGAAAATCACTTTAAATTGTCCCCCTCTCTTTTACTCAGTCTTCAGAAACTGTAAGTACCATTCTTCAATTCAAGGACGTTTTATTTCGCAAGGTTAGAATAGTAACTCTTTTTCCTGCTCTAGTGAGAAATGACATTCATTTTCTCTTCCAAATTTGTCTTAATAAGAAGATGTAAAACTGAATGAATTTCAGGGTCATGCTCCAGCACGTCCACGCAGCTTTTTATACTCTTTTCAAAATCAATATACAGTTTACATGCATCTCTGTCTGGTGCTTGGCATACAGGCGTACACAGACGGGCACACAGATGCTTACAACACAAACACAAGCCTCCCTCTTTTCTCGTTATCTCTCTTTCTCTCTCTTTCTCTCTCTCTTTCACTCACACACACACACACACACACATACAGGCCTCTTTCCGTCTGGTGTTGCTTCCAGCCTAAAACCAAACCATGTGTGGGAGCTATCCTGTGCTGGCCTAAACTGTATGCCCTGGTGATAGGTCCATCCACCAGAGAGGGGCTGGAAAGACGTTTACTGTCCGTCTATTTGCTCTCTGTCTGTTTTCCTGTCTCACTATGTGCCTGTTTCGGGCTACGTGACACTCGGTTTGCTTTTGACAGCAAGTGTCTTTGCTCCCGCTCTTTTAATCCTGTCTTTCTTTTTTACTTTTTGCCCATTTTGCTGGTTAATCATTACTGTCTCCCTCCCTCTGCCTGCCTGCCCTCCTCTGCTTGCCTCTGTCATTCTTATTTGTACCCCTTTCTCCGTCTGTCTGCCTGTCTGTCTAGATGTCTTTCCCTCCCTTGAACTCTTTCTGTCAGTCTTTCTCTTTGCAGCCCCTCCCTCCCCCCAGCCTCACATCTCTCCCTCCCAATCCACCACCAACTAGGCATGAAAACGGTGCTCCATTAGGAGTGCCTGGGCTAAGCCCAGTCTGACACACACTGCTTTGATCAGCCGTGAGCTGGGCTAAACACCCCACTGAACTCCCAGTCTGAGGAGGGGGGTGTTAAGGGAGAGCAAAAGTAGCGAGAGTTAGCAAGAGATGGGACTGCGAAGATCAAAACAGATAAATGAGATGGAGATGGAGACACAATAAAAGGGAAACACACAGACTGAAGAGAGAAGCTCAATTTCCCAACCTTTCTTATTGCTTAGTTTCCTCTCTCACGCTTTTACTATTTTTACCTTTTCGTTTGTCCACAACCTCTAGGTAGCTGCTGAAATGCATCACTAACAACCTCTGCAGGTGCACAACTCATAGAAGCTCAGAGAATGACGAGAGTGAAATAACTAATTAAAAAAACAAAAAACAAGATCAGATCAGGTGTCTGATTATTAGCAAGTCCCCCAACAAATCTTTTCAGCGTCTCTCTCAAAGGGCAACATGGCTGTCTTATCTGTTAAGTAAATATTGTACCAACTCCAACACACACAACACATGTTCTCTAAGAGCAAAAATGAGTAAGAGAGAAAAAGACAAGCCCAGAGAGAGAAGATATATAGACCAGACCTCCATAACTGACAAAGGTAAAAAAAAACAAAAAAAACAAGAGCCAGCGCTTTCCACATTCAGGCAGGCAGATACTAAACCAGCAGCAGCAAAAGGACAAAAAGCTCTCGTCTTTTTCTCCCAAGGAGTGAAGAGAAAAGGGATTTCCGCTCAGTGCTAATCAATCAGGCCGTGATAATGGCTCCCATTCCTAGCTGTCGACTGGAGGGGTCAAGGCATCCCGTGACCCAGCGCCCAGGGCCCAGGGGCCAAAGCCCCTCTCAGAATAGCACCCCAGGGCGGACTCCCTGGGCTAATTGTCCAAGCCAGTGTCAGCCTTTTCAATTCCCCCCACCCACCCTCCTTCCACTTTCTCCTTCATTCCTCTCTCTTTCTTTTACCCTTTCCCTCCCCTCCTTCCTTCCTCACAACTCTGCGATCCTCTCCCTCTCTACGCAACTGAAGAATCTACTGTGTACACCGGCATGTACCAGCGTGGGGGAGAAAAATGACACGACAACCAGCGAGGAGTTGTATGAAAGAAAAGATGGAAAAAGAGAGCATGTAGAGATTAGGAGACATGGGGCACTGAGGAGAGGAAGAAAAGTTAATGAAAAGACAGCGACAGGAAAGGATAGCGAGAAGTGGGAGAGCGTGTCACAGAAAGAGATCAGCGGCGGCAAATGAGCAGGGTGGGAAGTGAGAGGGAAGGATGAAGGGGTCTGAAACAGTGAGTCAGTAGGACAGAGGCCGATAGAGAGACAATTGGACAGAAGATATAATGAGGGGGAAGAGAGGCAGTGAGCCTGTCCCCCTCCCCAAAAAAACAAAACAAAACACATCACTGGAAACGAGTGCTGTGTTCTATCCCCTTCCATCTGCATATCAATGGGTTTCTATTAATCACAGCCCGAGCACCGTGTGTCTCAAGGAATCTGCTCAACATCAGTGCGGCTGACCACCACGATGCAGCCGGCATACAAAACACAAAAAGACAGAGAGGACATGCATGCGCGCACACACACACACACACACACACACACACACACACACACACAGCAAAGCACAAGAGTCCGAAGCAAACCCCCCTCCAGCTCGGCGCAATGACATTCTTCTCATTCCAAGCGCACGCAGCTAATTAACAGCGTTAGATCCCACAGACAGAGAGACAGATTGATGGAGAGGCTTCCCGATGTCACCTTTCTGTCTTTTTCCCCCCATTCACAGTCCCTTCCATCCAACTCTCTTTCCCCTCTCTCTGTCGCTGCCAGGTCCGCCTGTCACACAGCGCTAAAGAAGAGCAAAAGTGCAAAAATCTAAAATAAGAAAAATATAAATATCAATTGACTACTCACTGGGAACCTCCTCTTTCTTGTATTTCTGTTTTTTTTCTGTTGTTGTGCTGATCTGTCACTCCTTATCCTCTTCTCCACTGTGGCAAGGGGAGTGTGTCTATCCCGGTGTGTGTGCGTTGTGTCAGTCCGATAGAGAAAAGTTGCCGTCTGCGAGCATGAGCGTGTGTATGTGTGTGTGTGCGTGCGTGAAAGAGAGAGGGAGAGAGAGAGAACGTGTGCGTCTGTCTCTGTGTCTCGCACTGCTCTGAGTGAGAGAGCCGAGGCTGTTTTAAACAGGCTGCTCTCCCCATGTGACCAGCCCAGCCACAGGCAGGAATACATTACTGAGACACACACACACACACACACACACACACACACACACACACACACACACACTCTCTCTCTCTCTCTCTCCCCCTCCTTCTCTTTCTCTCTCTCTCTCTCGCCTATACACACCGTGTCCACAGTGCACCCCCTAGCCACCGCTCAGGGTAGTGGAGGGAACAGCCCACACACATAATTTGGGCACACACACACACACACAAACACACAAAAAAAAACACAGCACGTACACACCACATTGACAAACTGTGATGGCAAGTGGCAGCAATAGGAGTTCACACTATGCATGTGTTCAAGATGTGCACGCAAACACACACAAACACTAATTCGGTGTATGGACAGTGTTGATGCCTTTTGCCAAAACTTAAAGAGCATCCCAGTGAACACAAAAAATAAATAAATCTAATGCAATTAGAGACAATTCATCCAATTAAATGTTTTTTTTCAATGTTTCCGACTTTTCCATCTCTGCTGTGGCGTTGCTTCACACCTGGAAGCGCTGACCTTTTCAGTAATGGAAACCTTTTAAAGTTGACCTTCTGTTGCAAGGCTGATACAATTGCATTACAGCTATTACACCTTAAGGAACAACAGTGGAAAACGCCACAGTTGAAGTGTTTGCATTGAAATAAATATTGGTAGTTACAAAGAAATAACAAGCCAGTGCACAATATGGCGGCGTGAATTGAGAAGATGATAGATATTCTTGGGAGATACATCGATAGATGGCCAAGGCTACAAAACACCACAGACACATCATTCTTCTTTCTAACAAATGCAGCTGCTACAGCATTCAGACTGCGAATGTGCAATGGATAGTTGATCAGCAGCTGACACATCTATCAGTTCACGTTCAGGAACGTTCAGCACCACATTGCTGCATTTGAGAACCTTGAACTGAAATAGATGGCAACTGAAAGTCATTTATTATCACAATATCACCCAAGAGGGCAGTCTTTTCTGTGATTACAAGAACCATTCGCCACACCAGTTACACACAGTACCTACCTAATGTCGACACATCCAGGCCTGAGGCGTTTGAGTGCCACAGCCCATACAAAGCTATGTGACTCAGTGTTTTAATCTGAATTGGCTATGTGAGCTTTATGCCCCCAGTAACTTCTTTTTTTTCACCACACCACTATCTGGCGTGTCTCTTACAACATTGGGAAATAATGACATGTGTTACAAAGTTAATTACCGAGATCTGGGTATGCGGCTGGATTACTGAAAAGAAGTCAGAACACCAGCTGTCAGACAATCATACGCGGGTTTTAAACAAACCCAGAGGTTAGCCAAACGTTTTGGCACAGGAGGTGAACAGTAAAGTTATTACCCACACTGTCTGTTGCAAACATCCATCACAATTTATACAGTGACGTCTGTGTGTCCTGTAGTTGACTACACACACAGTTGTTCCTGGTCATTGAGGGACATATGGCAAACTAAGTAGAAGATCAGACCTAATCATATAAGTAATGTTTAACTTAAATAAAACGTTTTCCATCAGAATGCAAATAAGCTTTTTTATTATCATAGGCGTCTTTACAAATGAACATAAACAGAATTGCACAATGTGCTTCACACTCCATGAAACATTCAAACAGATTAATATGCCTGCTTTTCCATTAACACCATCTCAAATCACAGCAATTTCTACTAATGATAGCACCTGTATTCATTTAGATTGAATCCTAGGCTTTGTTATTGCAATAATCATTAGAGGCTGTCACCCTATACCTGCATATTACAGACCACTGGTAAAAAAATAAATAAAATGGTTTAATTTACCATGATTGCACCTGTTGCATGTGCTCTATATCAGGGAAAGACAACCATATGCCATGGAGTGAAAGGCCTGCTGAGGTTTAATGAATTACTACATAATCACTTTCACTCTCTACTTGAAGATGCTTTCATCAGTTAAAGGCAGTAGGTAGGCAAGAAATAAACTGCACACAGTTGGTAGAGTCCACAGAGGATGGATGTCTACTTCCGTGCAGTACAAGTACAAATTCATATATAACACATCAAAAGCACAATATTTCCACAGTTAAAACACAAAGCTGTAACGTTACTTACCATGATCCTTCCAGTCTCTCCCAAAGATCAGCTGCCCTAACTAGGTCTGGTTGTGAAACATGGCTCCTCTATTTTTTCGTTAAAATGTTCTTAAATGAGGAAGAGGAAAAGTCAGGCAATGTGTTGATGCAGGCTGAGTCAATTTAATTGACGCCCGAGGCAACGCTAAGGTTACAACCTTCACGCTGTAAAGTTAAAGTTATTCCAGCCATTTCTTCTACTGTGCACTTGCACATTTGCATTTTTTAACTCTTGTGACGCTATAAACAGATTCACTGAGATTTAGCAGTCCGGGGAAGTGGTGGCAAGCAGTCCCAGCAGAGAAGCAGAAGCTACCGGTGGTGATAGTGGGCTCCACATTAACAGCGTTAGCCGCTAAAGGTGTCAGACGCGACGTTAGCTAGCGTATGTGGGAATGATATCTCTAAAACAAAACACCACCCAGGGTTTTCGCCAGTTTTAGTTGGACTTCCCACCCGAAATTTATTCTCAGGTGCTGCGGCATGGAGTTCTACAGCTGGCATACACTTTCCGTTACGTGAAAAAAAAATGCTGTCTAACGGTTTTCAAAGTTTGCAAGCTAACTTGATTTAAGTGCAATGCTAACCACTTCCATAAATGAATGACGTTAATGACTGGACAAAATAACAATACAAAGTTCCGCATAACCGACTCTCCTGCACAATTATATCTTAATTATTAAATATTAAGTTATTATATGATAATACAAATAATATACAACAATAAATACATATTATATACATAATATAATAAACATTATAAAATAATAATAATATACAATAAATACATTTTAGAATTATATGTATAGCTATTTCCACTTTATTGAGCAAAAAACTACGCTGGCTCTCTTACAGGTGATCAAGTACCACAGTTAAAGATACTGTCAGTGTCAATTGTGATCACTACCATGCTATTACCAGAACATGAATTAAAGAAGCCAGAATTTACCACATCTGCTGAGCTTGCAGCTACAGTTTTGTAAATTACAATATACAGTTGCTGTGTAGAGAAACCCAAAATCCTGTCAGAGAGAACTGAGTGGCAGTAAATATAGGGCAGCTCTACGCTGAGGTGAGAGTTTCGCTCCTTTGATCCCAGACATGAAACCAGAGCTCTGCCTCCAGGCCATGGATTGACTGATTTCAAATGCTCGCTAAGGTGAACATCAACAAATTATCATAGGCCCCACCTGACAGACAAACGCCTTCACTTAGTTTTGAAAGTATCCACATCTCAGCATTGCGATTCAAGAGCATCAAATAAAAGTTGCCACAGTCTGGCTCCATTTAGGGCAAGTAAGTCAGATAGTCTCTACAGACCCATCTCCAAATACCAGGCAGGCATCCATGTGCCATATTTGGGACTGTAAAGCGGGTTACCTTGCTCGTGTGAGAGCACATTCAAAAATAGTTTCTTTAAAGTCGAGATAAGTCAATCAGCCCTTCAGCATCTTGACTTACTGCAGGCGAGAGATGGATCAGTCAGTCACCCACATTAATTGGGGGGGTGTCGGCAGCATCTCCCTAACACAGATTGCTGTTTAATAGCTGACCCTGACCTCCCTTAAGCACAGCTAAGATTAAGTTTTTAGTATCACATCATCATTAGCACCATAGTAATTATAGCCTGCTAACATGTGTACATCTTTTTAAAATGCAAATAACATGTTCTTACAAAAACCAGAAGTAGATGCCCCCAGGGATTGCATGGAAGAAAAAGGCCGTACTTTGAGACTGAAATTTCATGTTGGAGCTGCATACACTTGCCTACAGCCAGGATCGGGATCTGATTCATTCGACCCCAATACAATGGAAGGGTCAAAGGATGTTGTATGTCTAGTTTGAAGTCCCAAACTGAGTTTAAAAAAATCTGAGTACTATTTTCGCTACAAAGTCTAATCATTTTTTAACTCCAGAAAGAGTAGGTGTTAACAAGGCAACATCTAACGGGGACCCAAATAAAGAATAAATAACAGATAGAACAGTACTACAGCTATGTCCTGTGTTTTATACTCATAAGATATTACATTATGGACAGTGTTCAGGGGTATGGAACTGAACTAAACCCAACATGTTTTTTGCAAAATGAGATAGACTGTATATAAGAAGTGGACGTAATCATCGTGACGTTGGTTAGTGGACTGCCGTTTTGAAGCCTCGAGTTTGGTGTATAGGCCGCCGCCATGTTGATTTTTTGCAACCAGCAGCACTGGAAGTGACCATATTTGGACAAGACGGCATAACTAACAACCGTGTGTGGAGCAAGCTAGCATGCTTAGCTTAATGCATCTGTAATTAACTGTCATTTTAATAGGGCTGAACATTTTGTCTAGCGAAACAGCCAAATGTGAACAGCCAACTCCTAATAAGCTTTTTCAACGGTGCTTATTAAATTTACACAGTGCTGTGTGTACGAGCCACTCTAGCCTGATTGACAAGTCACCATGGTAACGACTAGTCAATCACAGATAATCCCGCCCTGAAGCATACTCTACAGGTCTAATTTTCTCTAAAAAGGACGTTAATTTACTAAATTAACATCATATTGTATTGAAGAAGACATGAATCTAGTGATTGAGAACATAAACTAATTAGGAAAGTGTTTACTGAGGTAATTATTCAGGTGAGAAGAAGGATCATTTTACCATTATTTCTAATGGAGCCGGACTTCTTTTCGCAACCAGAAGAGTCTCCCCCTAGTGGCCGTTCGATAGAATGCAGGTATAAGGGACATCCATGTTCGCATCATTACATTATTTAATACATACATTCATTAATTTAGCTGAAGCGTTTATCCAAAGCAACTTTCAATTTGCTATATATGTCAGAAGTCACACACCTGGTCTGGAGCAACTAGGGGTTAAGTGTCTTGGTCAGGGACATATTGGTGTATGGGTCACAGTGGGGAGTTGAACCCGGGTCTCTCACACCAAAGGCATGCGTCTGATCCACTGCCATCACCATTTGCTGATCGGAAGCTTCCCACTTGATTGTGACATAGGGCTGCCAACATTTTTCTGCCTTGTAAATTTATTTAAATCCCATAATTGCATTTTACAGGAAAAAAATATATCTAAAATGTTAAACATATAATGTTCAGGACTAGAATCTCCTCCACCTCTTCACAACTGATAATTAACTTGAATTTTTAGTAGGCTACAACAGATTTTAATAATTGCCTGTTTCTTTTGAACTGTTTCTTGAGATGAGATTATCACTATTGCCATGGCACTCTGCATATCAGAACAGTTCAAAAACAACATTAGCTACAATGAAGCGTACATGTCCTTCCTGTAGACAATACATGAAAGCTGAATTTCAGATGAATGCTAATCTTGCCCTTAGTCCCTAAATGTCATCCTAATAGGTTTATATTAAAAGGAAATGGATAATTCACATTCACTGAGTGTGGTGAACAAAGTCCCTATTGTGAAGAAATCCTGAGTTTGAAATTGAATAATGTGAATCACAGGTCATGAGTTTATTCTCTGCCAAGCACTAATCCCACCCGTAGATAACAGAGTAAAATTAATGTTTGAGCAAAACTGATTCAGTCTCACTCAGTTCTCTGTAAGGTTTTAATTCTCAGTATATGCCAAACTCTGCCTCAGGCTTTGTATCTCATTGAGTATAATAACCTTAATGAAGGCATAGTGGATATTTAAAATACATGGAAATTATGACCTAAATAGGCTTATAAAGGGTAATTGTTGGAGTGAAAGGAAATCACAACAGAGATTTCCACAAAAAAATAATCATTGCATTCACAATATTGAAAGTGCAAGCTGTCTTTGAATCTCAGCTTGCAAATATATATTATCGAGATCTAAATGAATGGTTACACATTTTAACACTAGCTCTACTATCAAAGGTTGAGCCAATTAAAGAGATTCCTCAGGCTTTCTATTTCGGCACACTGAAATCTGGGGCTCTATGTTACATAGTTTTAACAATCTTTCAAATAGACATCAGTGTTCTATCTAAGCAAGCAACCTCTCAAGTTCCTGCCTATTAAACACACAGCTGTTTGGAAAAGCCATGAGAATCCTTACCAATTCCCAATTAGAGGCAGAGAGAACTGAAGGCTTGAACATGACTATTGACCTGGGGACACAGCTCTTTTAACTCAACAATGGTGAAATCCTGCCACATTAATGCATAATTAACCCATCAACCTGTAGAGAGACATACTGGACAATATAGAGACTTATTCTTACTGCACTATGTAGGCTACTTGCAGTGAAGGAGGACTAGAATCCAGCATATTCCTTGTGGGGCTACAAAGGAAATAACTTATCATGACTAATAATATTAGTCATAGTCATTTTGGTTTGATGAATATTATTCTTGTTTTCCAGAATGCTATAGCTCACTGCATACATGTAAAGTAAATAAAAAAAGTTCAGTGTCCAGTTCTCTACTGAGCTACCTGCTATAGCTCAATAAACTCCCCACTGGAAGGGTTTCAGGACAAGTATGGCGGATACAACTCGAGTCACATTATGAGCTTTATTGCGCACACATACACAATACTCATCCACAATCTAGCCTGAATGCTACCGCTACGATAGCCTGTTAGTTGGATATAAGTGAGCGTTAATTAGTCAGTTTTGTTAGGTTGTAAACCTGCAATGAAAACACAAACACCAGAATTAACTAATAAAATGACCCAATCATGTGATATTAAATTTTGATCTGAATTACTAGCCATGTCAGTTTATAGTCACTCACCGGCAAGGCGCACCAGTCCTGAACATCAACTAAATGAAAATGAAACCTGAAGGTGAAACGCCTGCGCACTGTACCTCATTAAACATACACAGAAAAGATAGTCTGGAGACTAGGAATAATAAACAAACCTTTAACCTTTAACCTTTAAGAAGATAACATATATATGCCTTCATTTGGAATAAGTCGGTAAATGTACATACAATACTCCAGAACATAATAATAACATCCATCACTTGTGATATATATATTTATATATATGTGAATCACTAGTTATACCTGCTGGAAAACTCTACATTCAGTGACCCCTGGTAACTTCAAGTTCTAAGAAAGTACAATAGTATAATAGTAAAAAATGAAATAGTTTTATAGTTTTAGAACATAAATACAGGAAGCAGGTCCTGTATGCTGGACTAGTATTTCTGTGAGAGAAACATTGCTATTCAATGTAACATGGAGCATCGGCACAGTTGCTCACAGGCATTTGCTCATAACCGTGGTAATTATCTGAGCAATATACCATGCAAAACTATACCAGCAGAATGCCAAATGCACTTTGAGGAAACGTCTTGAAAAATATTATACTGCTACACACTTTGCAAAGAAGATGTGCTGTCTTTAGTTGATAGAGCAAAACAAGGGCGCTAATATTGAACATGCACAATCGCTCCAGAGTTTGTTTGGGACCACCTCCTCTCAAGGGTATTGGTGCGGTTGTTTGGTCCACACCACTTTCACATCAGCCCAAAGGAACCGTACTAACCTGGCAAATGTGTCAGGTTTTCTTTAAACCAAACAGGTTAGGTGTGAAAGCACCATGAGATGTACAATTCTGAAAGGAGAAAAAATAATTGAAGAATCCATAAAAATATGGCCCAGCTCTCACAACCTGGATACTTAAGCTGATGTCCTTCATCAATTAACCTATTGCACACTCACAATGCTGATGGTTTTAATTTATTTCATTACGATATCCTAAGACTGAACAGACAACACAAAACAGTCACTGTATAAGTTGCAGAAGTATGGTGCACTTAATTTGAAGAGATTGTATTTTATCACCAATTTATTAATACTGAATATTGAAAATACTGACATCAAGAATATCTTTTTATGCAATGGAAACATGACTTTAAACCTTCAATACCTGATTTTTAGGCCACTTAGGTGCAGCAGAAACAACAATAACAATAGGTGCGTTTGACTTAATGCGGCGCTTTGCACCGCTGACTTAACATAAGGCATGCTGATTAGAAATTGTTTCTGACTTTTGCCGGTGCTGCAAAATGTCACCATGTCACGTGACATTAAAACATCGCGGGAGCAAGGCTGCTGCAGTTGCTTTTCTCCGGCTGCACAAATTTGAACCACCTTTTGCCTGATCTCGCAGCATATTTCTTTGCAAATAGCGCGAGATCTGTCGTTGTTCTAAGCTCACAGTAAGCTTACCCAGGTAGAACATGTCCGACTTGACGGCGCCGTTTTTATACCCCGCCCCTGCAGTCGCCTGCAGCTCACATTAGACAGTCAAGTCGGTAAAAGTTGGCCGCAGTCATCTAGAACATACCTACTGACAGATTTTGTAATGTTTTTAATCCAGCTCAGCACAGTTCAACTCGCATCCAAAATGCACCAAAACACTTAATACACATCTCAGAATCAACTCTCATATCAGAATACTGACAACATTTGTCTGCCAATAGTAACACTGTGTCATTATAAATATATGGACATTGTCTCAGGGTCTGACAAGTCAAAGCCAATGCGAATTGTCTTAAACCTGCATTCTGTCTATTTGCCAGCAGGGGGCGGCTCCACTGCAAAAACAAGTACAATTGTATAAAAGTCTATGAGAAAATTACCCTACTTCTCTTTTGATTTAGTACCTCAGTAAACACTTTATAAATTAGTCTCAATCGCTAGTTTAAGGTCTTCTTCAGTATTCAATGTTGATCTTCCAAATTATGGTCCCAGTTAGAGTAAAATTAATGTTAAAGCAGGATATCCTTAGGGGCGTGGCTACCTTGTGATCGCCAAGTCACAACCAAGACAACCTGTTAGGCGTACCAATGCCTATTCCTCTCAAGCTATACCGTCTCGTCCAAATATAGTCACTTCTGGATACAAAGACGAATATGGCGAATGTCAGTGTCACACTCGAACCTTCAAAAAGATATTTCACAAAAAAATGGTTATGTCCACTTCTTTTACTGTCTCTGGTGTCACTGTTGTCTTTGACAAAGCATCTTTTATTTATTTATTTAGCATAAATCATGATTATATTCAGGGCTTGTCTGTCATTAACACCCACCAACCCGCCAAATGCAGGTGGATTTCAACCGTGGCAGGTGACACAGTCACTGCCACTAGCCACGTAGGCGTGTTGAAAAATTGCAGTCTTTTCAAAATGCAACTGAATTAACAAACGAATTGCAATTTGACACTACGATCTCCAGTTACTCGGAGCTACCAGAGCTTCATGATAATAAACATAAATCCATTCAGAGCGCTGAGGAAATGCAGATGCAAAACAAACAATCCAAAAGTGCACATGTCCAAACTTTGCTCTACTCATTGACAATTCCACTGTCCCCTCCTCCCCCCCACGTCAAGAGTCTTGGTGTCATCCTCGACAGCACACTTTCTTTTGAAAAACACATTAATAATCTTACCTAGTCTGCTTATTTCCACTTATGCACCATCAACCACCTTCGTCCTTCACTTATACACCATAACACTGCTACTCTCATCCCCACTCTTGTCACTTCCCGTATTGATTACTGTAACTGCCTTCTCTCTGGTCTATCTCACAAGTCCATTCATAAACTCCGATTGGTCCAAAACTCTGCTGCCCGTATTATCACCAGACCCCAGTCTCTGAACACATTACTCTACTTCTAAAACAACTGCACTGGCTCCCTGTCAAATACCGTATTGATTTTAAAATAAACAGTGTTTCTGAAAAAATCTTCCTTTCCATCTTTTCAATTAATCTTTTACAGCCATGCAGCACTTTCATTATATACAACAAGAAGCTACTCTTTTGTGTGTTTATCTTAATAGACTACATGTTTTCAAAGGAGCTTTACACACAACCTTATCAGAGCTAATGATAATATTAGTACATTTTAGCACACCAATTTTAGGACACCATCATGGCTGGACTGGGACAAAAAATTGGCCCTGGCATTTTTGGTCCACCAAAGTAGTCGGACACCCCTCACCAATACACAATCTAGGGGGTCAGATTAGGGGTGTGATGAAACACTGAGATGTGACATTGCACAAAATTGGTGTCCATGACTACAAGACAAGAATAAATTGTAATAGACGTACTATTTAAAAAAATATTTACTTAAGAAATATTTGATGAGGGGTTCTGGGGGTCCTCCCCAGAGGAATTTTAGCATTAAACACTTAATTTCCTGCATTGTGGAGGCATTTTTTGCTCCAATTTATGGTGGAAATGTCTGTGAAGCACAAAATTCAGGTGACAGGTGACAATTCACAATATAAAAATATAATAAAATATAATGCAGTAATCAGTAGCTCTTTTTTCAGTAAATTTTTTGAACAAGGCAGAGGCTTCTTCTATATTTATATTGCATTGCAGGTTTTCTTAAGTACAAATAAACCTTTTTCATAGCATTTTTATTTGTTAATTAACATTTCATGGTGCAAGCTATTTTTCTGAAATTTTTTAACAAATCCTTTGAAAAAGTGGTGGCTACATGTCCCCAGCGTCCCCAGTGTAAATGCCCCTCCCTCCCTCCCTGCCCCCTCCCTACAGGCTGAGCTACTCCATGCTTACCGCTTCACCTCCACTCTCCTCCTGCTCTCTCTCTCACTCGGCCCATCACGGTCACTGTGTTTCACTAACACACGCCTCCTCTTCTGCCCGGCGGTGGCTAGGCTACAGCTCTCCTTTACTCCTTCAAGTGACTGTTACTCCTTCAAGTGACTGTGCCTGCACTACGTAGGGCCTACGTATGTTGAAGCTACTGCAGCCCTGGTAGCAAACAGTAACGATAACGTCGGCTATTTTCGCGCATTTGGTGGCCTCCATCTGAAGAATGTTTTTGTTTTGTTTTTGCCCGCAAAGCAAGAAACAGAGAAGGGGAGAGGGTGGGGTCTAGTAAGAGATGCCATTGGGCCGGCCGTTTCTAAAAACAGTTATATAAATAAATAATTTACATTACACCGGCCCCAAAGGTGTGTCGGCCCACATGTAATGTGGTCACATGATGTCGGCCCAGTCCAGCCCTGTACACCATAGTCAACTTTAATCATATAAAATGTAATTTTCCAACAACAGAAATGTGGCTAGTGAAAATGCTGTGTGGCTAGTAACTTTGGAAAACCACTAGCCACATTGGCAAGTGAGCAAAAAAGTTAATGTCAAGCCCTGATTACATTACATAAAACACTACATTGTGTTCAGCCTTAAAGTAAATGTCTCAGAAATGAATTGCATATGCTGTGATATGTTACCATGGTTAGCTCACCCTGTGCAAGGCTAAGGCCCATTGCTGCATGTCATCCCTTCTCTCTATCCCACATTTCCTGTCTCTCTCTTCAGCTGTTCCTGTCAAATAAAATATCTTTAAAAAAAAGAATGTTTGTAATTCCAAGTGGAAAAGATGAAACAAAAGTAATGTGTAATACAAAATTTATATTTTATATGTACATGTAGATGATAGCTACAAATATAGCAATACAACAGCGGCAGTCAAAGTTCTTGTCACCATCACATCTTAAGTCCTCTCTTGTAATACACCTGGGATTTTTTTTGCATACCTGGTCCATCCCTGACACTTTTCTGCAGATCGGTCCAGAAGCATTCAAGCATTCATTGTGTCCAAAGGGGACATCTAATCATGTGGCTGGTGATGATAAACTGTCCACCTCCATGAGGAAAAGATTTCATCTATGGGGGTTGAGGAATGCAGAGTAAGATAGAAGGAAAAGTGACACCATCCTGGGATGGGCTGTAAACCACTCTGTGACTGGAAGAGAACAATTAAACGCCACATCGTCTAATACATCTGCAAAATGTTTCCCACCTGGTACAAATCTTCCATAGAGGTCATAAAGGAATAAAAATAGTCGCTCAGTGTTCCAGTTAGAAGTTTATGCATTATGATTTTCTTTTATTTCTTTTAGAAATTTGAAAGATGTGGACACTGAATGCATTTTTTGTCATAGCAATGAAAAGCGTTCCACGTTTAAGTCCATATCGACTTCTGCTGCGCTGACTGTGTTTTGAAAAAGTGAACCTGTATAGTTTAAATGCAAGCCTTAAAATGAAGTGCAAAATTAAAAGGTTTAAAGAATATGAGAAAGAGTTCTCTTTGCTCATCCTGATGAATAGACAGTCCAAACAATGAACATTTGGTTTCCCATAGCAATGTTTTCAATTACATGATAGTATGTTGATTGATTTGAACTGTATGCCAACTGGTCCAAAGCTCTGCGTAGGGAGCCTCTGCTTCTCATTCTGGAAAACAACACTCGATGTAAAGTTTCAACAAGCCTCAATTACTGTGAATGACCTTTTAGAAGATGTTTTGAGTTGATGTTGGTGATGTTGGCAGTCTTATACTAATGATCTATTGATTTACTTAATTGTTTTTTGCTTCCACTTTGTCATGGCTGATAGTCACCTTAACAATTAAATTCTGTGTAGTATCAGCTGAAATCATCAAACAGGTCTGTGGTTTCTTCAGTGTACAGATGTCCTCTTGAACGTATTGTTCTTGAAAGTTTCACCACAACAAGACAAAACTAATGTCCATCTTTTCTTTCAGTCCTTGTAAGTTTCAACACACTTGCGTCATCTTTTGCTAAATATTAATTTTCCCTGGTGTGTGTGTGTGTGTGTGTGTGTGTGTGTGTGTTTGTGTTAAAGAGAGAGAGCAAATGTGTTCATGGGTTTATGTATCTGTCTTTGACAATATGTGTGAAACAAAGAGTGTGCATTAGGGTGAGATTGAGCACATGTGTATTTGGATTTTCTGGGGAGAGATAAAGGGAGACAGTGTGTGTTTGTTTGTGTGTGTGTGTGTGTGTGTGTGTGTGAGTGTGTGTGACAGAGTGAGAGAGTATACGATAAATATTCAGTGTTTATCAGCATGTCTGGGGGTGTTAGCTGAGGTCAGGGAGATAGATTCCTCCTCATTGGGAGACTGCGGATGGAAAGCAACAACACGCCTTTGGGCCCCTCGGCACTTGATTCCCAGAATCACAAACAGCATCCGGCCCACAAGCCTCCATCAGTGCTAAGCCAATATTTATTTGCTCTGATAAGACGAACACAAAATGTCATTGTTCGCCATGCAGGGTATGTTTGCCTGCTGGATTGTTTGCCTTCCTAAAATTGGAACTCTTTAGCGGTCATATCACCGCAGGCTGTGCCGGTGTCAGTATGTCAAACGTGAGTACGCATCTTCCTATCGACTTGCAAGTTTACCCTACAGAGGCGATGCAGGGGAAGAGATGGGAGGGAATGACGGGATGATATATTTTCTTTTCTGAAAACAGAAGTGTTGATTTACATGTTTAGAATCTTTGAGAGCTTTGTTAATTTTCCTGTTGGGTAAAGAATTAAAGTATTTAAAATGAAAAGCACCATGATCAATCAATCAACCAACCAATGTTGTTTAAAAATCCTCACCTAACTCAGACATATCTCAGTGACACAGTGCTTGGTAGTAACGCATTTCTGAATAAGATATTAAAGTAATTACTTTTTCTTTTAATTAATGATTAGTCTGCTGGATGATTTGAAAAGACTAATTACATCACAATTAAAGTACCCAAGTAACGTGTCATTACTTTTCAGGGTGATTGCTTTCTTTGCTGGAGTTGCCGCGCTACACAGCTGTAGCCTATTTAACTTAAGTTAAAATTATACACAACTTTACCTGATAGGTCTACATCTAGTTTTGCAGGGATGCTGTGCCACGCGAAATTCCCTCCTGTTGATGTCCTGATAACTATTTAGTAAACATTAATAGATTCTGGTAACTCACAAACAGCGAGGATCAGTCTCTCTTCCAATGATTTGTGCTGCGCGTCATGTAGAAAAAGTTCAAGACAATTCAACTTCAGCAGCGGGCGGATGTGTGCGTTAGGCGAGCACTTCACTTCATTCTGACAGTGACACTTGCTACTGAACACGGACTGTTTCATGTTTTGAAATGTATGGGGTTGATTGTTCTTATGTAGTTTGTATGATACTTTGGCAATATTGTTGTTACACATTCATGCCAATAAAGCTAATTTGAATTGAATTCTGCTGCTCCCTGATAAAAGAAAAATGTTTCTGCTGATACCTGTTCAGAAAAAAAAAACAAAGAAGGTGCCTGTTATGATGTTATGATCGTGGCTCTGGACTCTGATGGAAACTTGTTATAACAAGTTAGATAAAAGGTAATGCCCTGGCAGTGGCAAATAGCTTTGGTTTTATATTTGATTTGATTACATTAATGTTTAAGCTGAGATTTACAAGAAATATTTATTGCTACTGTGTAAAGGGAATACTGCTGGTAAAAAGCACCTTAATTGTTTGAAGTGTTTGCAAACCACGTGTTATTGTACTTTTGTGTATATAGCAGTACATTTAAAAGTGCTCAATACTCTAGAATTTATTGTTCAATTTTCCGCATAACCATGCGATTAATCGCGATTAAAACTTTTAATCATTGCCCAGCACTAATAACATCATGTTGCATTATAGAAGCTGTTGTTTCCTGCCTCTGTGTGTCACTTATTTATGACGGGGGAAATCCTCTCACTGTCTTGACTAATCATACGCATCTCATGATTGTTTTCTGAGCTACTTACTGATTGGAAAAGACAAGTGATTTCTTAGTAGTCCTTTTCTTGCTATGGCACAAATGAACTGCTGCCACCTGTGGAAACCATTAATCATGGTGTGCTCTTGTGCATGCATCTCTTTATTAAATACATTACATACATATCCAATGGAAACTGTGCCAGGTTACATTTGTCATTCAGATGTTGTTATAAAATATTATTTCTCCTTTTACATAAGCAAAAAATTTTATTCCCACAATGTGGTGTGTTTGACATTTCCCATGTACTGAAAATATATAGAACATGAAATTTATATATATATATATATATATATATCTCCACACACTCTTTTTGTCTGATCCACTCCCTTCTCTTTTGCAATCTCATCATTTACCCCTCTCCCTGTCTCTTTATTGCTCTCTCTCGACTTCCCCATCATTATTTTTCTCCCCTTCTCCTTGACTCGCTCGCTCAGTTTCTGTTCCTCTTGTGCCGCTTTCTTTGCCCTGTTGTTGTCTCTGTTGCTCCCTGCTGACAAAATCAGCAGGATGATTTTCTCAGAAACATTTCATGTCTTATCTGATGAGAATATTGTCAAAACATAAAATGTAAAAGGCATCAGAGACTTATCTGGCCTTCGAAATGTTTTTATGTGTTCCCATATTTGAATCATAAATATCAGACAGGCTCAGGACTCATTGCTACAGGGATACAAGGAGGAAAACAACTGGACTGGCAGGTATACAAAGTGAACAAAATAACAGGAACTCCATACAATCAAAATGCCTCATCATCTTGGCAACTACCAGCATTGGTGAGCTACTACACCACTGAGGTCTTCTCATCGAGTGTGGCTGGTTGTACCAGGCTTCAGGCTTAAAATTAAAGGAGACTGCCCCTTTGAGGTTTTAGCTTCTAAAACCTTGGAACTCATTCTCTTTGGATTTGAGATCTGTGTCACTTCAAACACCCTTAGCAGAGATGGGGACTTGAGAATGAGTTTCGGACTTGAGTCGCACAAACAGTGACTTCAGACTTAACTTGGACTCATGAGCAATGAGGTGTGGGACTCATGAGCAATGTTTATTTTTAGGAAGTCTTATGAGCTTGCTGTTATTCCCCTCCCTACGTTACATATAACCTACTTATGTAACACATACTACGTATCTGCTGCGTTCAGCCACACGTGAGAGAGAACAACAAACACCGGCAGCTGCTGTGCCATTCATCATAAACTTTGGCTTTTTTAAAAATGTATTTAACCTTTATTTAACCAGGAGAGTCCCGTTGATATTAAGAACATCTTTTGCAAGGGTGACCTGGCCAAGACAGGCAGCAGCATAAAAAAAAATACAAACACACAAAGACAAATAACACTGAAGACTAGTAAGCTAACATTTCATAAAGTAATTTTAAATCATTTTTATGTAGCAGATCTAGGCTACGTAAAAGTTTAAAACAGTTATGAAAATGAATATTTCCGAGAATATTAATTTATGCCTCGAAATTAGGAGCACCACCTAAAGATTTGCTTGTCCGCCCAAGGCTTTAGGTCCTTGAGTATAGCCTGAGAATTACACGAATTTCTGGTAATTCATTAGTTGTTACTGGTTCATTTATTCTGAAATCGTAAACTCTAGTCAATCAGTCAATCTCAAATCTGAGGATAAGTTCTATGTATAGGGACTCTAGATTCTTAATAACACACACACACAACATCACTGTGCTAAAGGTGAATTTATTAACTAACAAAAGAGGGTACAATAGTGGGTAAATGTGGTGATATTACAGGGACAACAGTCAATATGACAACCAGGAGGTAATGAACAGGGTAGCCTATGTAAGGCTCGACTGAATTTCAGTTTATATTGTAGAGGAGAGAGTATGAGGGAACAAATGACCGAAATTAGGTTGCAGATTTAGTTTGACTAACCTAAGGGTTTATTAACTGTAGATGGAGCCAACTAGAGAACACCAACGAATCACAGAGTGTGGTTTGTTTTGCCCTACCGTTGCCGCAGGTCCCGTAGCGAGGCTCGACTGCCGGTTGGCTCGTGGAGTTGGTTCTGGCCCGACCCCAGTGGCGTTTTCGAGTTGAGTTTGAAACCGCTAAAAACCAAAAACCAAAAATCAAATCTCCCGCTAAGAAAATTGGGATTCAGGGTCGTAGCTTTCTCAGCTCGTCTGAAGGAAATTTAAGTACGAAACGAAAAAAGATCGGAATTTCAAAAAGTAAAGGAAGTTAAGAGAGCATATACGTTTAGTTTCAAGAAAGTTTTAGAAGAGAAGCGCTTTTTTTTTTTTTAGAAGAGAGGGGAAACAAAAGACAGCCAGGCCTTTTATTTGACTTCATAGGTAGTGGCGACGTCAATTTTGGAGGGGGTCTCCAGGGAAGTCCCTAAGGTGTTAACTTTTTGGGATAAAGAAATATACGTTGCGCGTATTTCCCTTTAATCTCTCTCTCCACAATATCGACATTTGGAAAAATACTCAGTTCTAAACATTCGGATAAAGACAATTAAAACGAGGCTAAACACTATGGAAAAAGGTTATAATGGTTATATAAAACGTAACAAAGCTTAATTACCTGTCCTCAGTATACTTGCTGGTTACTGGTTTTAACTCAAGAGACAATTTAGATGTAAGCATGGCAGCAAAATTTCATTTATGCAATTACATGGTGATAGGTAGGCCTACTTAGCGATCCTTGTCGGTGTAAGCTGAGTTTTAAACACTTGCGTGTTATACCTTTCCTGTCCCCTTGGTGGCGCTCGGGTCACACGAGAAAACAGTAGACATTCCACTTTAACTGAGAGGCTGGTGATACACACAAGCGTATCAATGGATAATTTAGTAGGAAATTGTATATGAAACATTTAACTAAAGCATTAGTTAATACTGAACAGACAGTGATTACTAGGGAGGAACAGGGATGAATTAAGACAAAACAGAAAGAGGTTAGAGAACTTCTTAAAGCTTACTTTCTTATGGGTCTGCTTGTTTTCAAACATCACTAAAGGATAACAACAGGGTTATTACTTACTAAACTCAGAGGCAAACGCCGCTGCTCACTTAGCAAGGTTATTATTTAAACAGAACAAACACAGTTATAATGGAACCTTGCTTGGTTCGAGAAACAGGGGTTGTTATGGTCTCTTTTCTTTGCATTCCTGGCTTATCGCATCGGCCGTCAGAGAATGAAATGGTGGTTTATGGCTCAGCCGTTCTGTGGAGAGAAAAGAGTCAGGTTGAGGCCGGAGGTGACCTGCGGGAGGGAGAAAGGGGTCAGATAGCCCCTTTTCCTGTCCTGTTGACTGTCTTTAGTGACACCTTTACGGCTAGAAAGGTTCACTAAGGCTCTTTGAATACACAATCCTTAAGCTATGCATTGTCTGAGTGAGTCTCTTTCGGTCCTTACCAAACACCAGGCGATGTCTCTGGTTTTTTACATGTGAAAAGGTCAACTCTTGGGGAGGGAAACTTCCCTCCCTCTTTTGACACCATCTGACCTTCTTTGAAGTGCATCTGGTTGAGTTCACAACATTTACAATCTAAGAGCATTTACATATTAAGGCATCTGCCTTAATACTAAGATTTAAAAGCGTTTAGCGAGATTAATTCAGTGAGTTTCAAGTCCATTTGCAACGTATTCCATGCTGAAAGTGCAGAATACAGGAATGCTTTCTTTCCCATTTCTGTACGGGTATTTGGCACAGAGAGCATAAAGAAGTCCTGAGAACGCAAAGAGTGTCGTCCCATTACTTTTCTGCATGATATGAACACAAAGTTAGCTTGGCAGCTGACCAAGAATTGCCTTATAGATGAAAGTATACCAATGACATAGCCTTCAGGTGGACATCCAACCCAAGAGTATAGCTCACAGTGGTGAGTCAGCGCTTTGCAATTTGTAATGAACCTCAAGGAAGTATGGTAAGCTGTGTCAATCATATGAAGATTCTGTGCTGAGGTATGCATATATAAAAGATCACCATAGTCCAAAACAGATAAAAAAAAGTGGTGGCCACAAGTCGCTTTTTTACATTAAAAGAAAAACACAACTTATTTCTAAAAAAAAACAACAACCCAGTTTTAGCCTCAGCTTTTTCACCAGGTACAGCACATGTGGCTTAAAAGTCAGGGAGTCATCAATCAAAAGACCCAGGTATTTATAGGAGTTAACAACCTCTATTTCACTTTCCCCCCAGAGTGACAGCCGGAGGGATGCTTTGTGGCCTGGTCCTGGATTTGGTAAATGTTATGGCAGAAAATTGTGTCCTCTTACATTTAATCTTTTATGTATGATCTTTTAATATTATCATTATTATTACTATTATTGTTATAGATACATATTGTGTTTTTATCCTTAACCTTTCCTCTCCTATACTCCTTATGTTGATCTGTCCACATTTACTAGGGTTTAGGTCAGAGCTGTGAGATTGTTTTGGTGTTTTCCTCTCTTGTTGTTCCTCTCCTCTCCTGGAATGTTCATTCAAGGCTGAGAGAGGATTTCTGTTCCCCAAAACATAGAAACCTAGACTGTGTAAATGATGATGCATCCCTTTGCTCGGGGCCAGACACCCAATGCCGCCCTAGGCGGCAGGTCTCTGTACCAGCTGTATATGTGTTTTAGTACTTCTCTGTTAATTCTCTTTTGTTAAATAAATTCTTCAAAGACAACGGTTGGTTGTTACTCAATTCTTTGCTCAACCCCTCACCAGGAACAACATAAGTTTGGTCTTATCTGCTTTTAGAACTAATTTCAGCTGTATATGGGTATTTTGGACTTCGATAAACGCATTTTGCAAATATTCAATTGCTTGTACAAGAGTTGACGCACAGCAATATATGACAGTATCATCAGCATAAAAATGAAGATGCAGTTGACACATATTGACCCATATTGTTTATATAAATAGTGAATAAAAGTGGACCTGATACAGAGCCCTGTGGTACACCCTTAGTGACTGCTACTGTATTGGAACATAGACCATCATATCTAATACACTGAGACCTATTGCTAAGGTAGTTTGAGAACCAAGCAACTGCTTGCTCTTAAAGTCCTGAGTTAATAAGTCTAAGTTTTAAAACTTCATTATCAACAGAATCGAAAGCTTTGGACAGATGAATAAAGAGTAATGCCGAATGTTGCTTTTTGTCAGGTCAACCAAAACGCCATTTACCACCTTCATTGCTGCTGTGATAGTGCTATGTCTTTTTCTGAAGCCTGATTGATATATAGATAAAATGGCATTTGTGTATAAAAACTCCTTTAATTGCCTTAAAGAAATTTAGCTAGTACTGATAAATTAGATATTGGCCTGTAATAATAAAAAAAAGTTGGGTCACCCCCTTTTAATAAAGGGAGAACAAAAGCTGATTTCCATATCCTTGGAATTTCCTTCTTTTCCACTGTAACATTAAAAAGATATGTAAGAGGCACAGCTACAAACGACTGCCAATTTCTAGAAACAAGGATCAATAAGGTCAGGTTCGGAGGTTTTTCTACAATTTAAGGATTTTAGGGCTTGATGAACTTCCTGCACCAAAAATAGATATATATATATATATATATATATATATATATATATATATATATATATATTATATGACTGATCGATATATCCTGGCTTGTCAGTGCAGGGATTTACAGAAGCAGAACAAATAGAATCATACAGAGAACCTGAAGATATGAAATGCTCATTAAAACTATTCAAGATCTCCATTTTGTCATGAACAGCAACTGAATCCTTTATAACAAGGTGGGTACTACTTGCAAATTTTTACTTACAGAAAGGGATTTTATGGTTTTCCAAAATCTTCTGGGGTCATTTAAATTTTTAGTGGTGATAGACAAGTAATATTCAGATTTGCTTGTCTTAATAAAATAGGAGCATTTGTTTCTTAGCTGTCTAAATGCAAGCCAATCAGATGTAGAACCTGTTGTCCTTGCTTTGGCCCAAGCCAAGTTATGCTCATGAATAATTTCTGCTCTGGGGAAAACCAGGGGTTCTCACGCCCCTTTACTCTATGTCTCCTGAATGGGGCATGTGCATTTATGATTTGTGTAAAACCCTCATTAAAGAATGTCCAAGCCAATGTCTCCAATGTCTCCACATCAGGGATAAGCTCTATTCTACTCCAATTAAAATGAAACAAACCATGATAAATCCCCTGTTCATTAAAATGTTTAAGATTCCTCTTGCAAATAACACGTGATTTTAATTTAGGGACCTTATGTGTTCCTGATGGCAGCTACAACCAAATGGTCACTTATGTCACTGCAAAAAACACCAATAGATGAGAATTTATGAGGAACATTAGTCAGAATCAAATCAATTAAAGTAGACTTCTCTGGGCATTTAAGATTTGGATGAGCAGGAGAATTGATCAACTGTGTGAGATTGATAGAGTCACAAAAAGATTTAAAATCATCAGATACTGGCTTAAACCAATCCCAGTTGCATGCTAAATTCATGTCCTGATCCAGCCGTTTAGGTGTTTGCACACGTTGTACAACATCCACAGAGCAGGTGCATCCAAAAGCAAAGTTCAGCGGGCAATCCACATTGTTAGATTTACTCACCACAGAACGATTTTGTGATTTCCTATTTTATTTTGAAAGTGCCCTTCTTGTTATGTCTTATGTAGCTTTGCTTCCGGTTCTGTTCATTGATTGATTGTTTGCTCTGCCCTAACAATTTCCACCTGTGTATTTAAGTGAGTGTTTTCCCATTGTCTGTTGTCATCAGTTCGTCATCATACAATATTCAGTGTTCCTGCTGTGTCCTGTGTTTGCTTTATGTTTTTGATTCTTTTAACCTTGAACAGAACAGAACTTACAGAACTTGCTCAGCTAGAGTGTCGTGCATTTGGATCCAAACTTCTTGTGTTCCGGGTCTGAACTTGGCTTAAGTAACACAACCAAATACACAATCACGCTATACAGAAAACGCAACCAAAATGAAGAAAACACAACTAAATACATATCCAAATGCACAAACGCGCTGCAGTTACAGAAGAAGCCACCAAACATGCTGCAAATGGTGGTTGTTTCCATGGTCTCTAACTGAAGTTACTGAAATTGGGTCCATGTATCATCAGTCTATGTTGTAGATTTCTGACTGAATTTTGCCTCCATTTGTAAAGTAGTGACATTTAGTTTTGTATTTACTAATAGACAATATTTGCTTATTCCCAGATGCCTTCCTTAAATCATCCCCATACACACAACTACTACCTTGTGTAATTTACATAATCACTTCTAGTGTGGATGTGTATGTGATCATGAAGCTGCATATTCGACTGTTTCTGAGGATATGTTTTGGAAAGACATATGTGTTGATCACTATACTCTCTCACGTAATTATCTTACAGGTATTAAATGACTAACGAAGCTGCTTTGACGACCGTAGCCACTATATGCCAGTGTATGATTTAAGTGTGTCAAATCAAAAGGTCAATTAGGGGAATGAGTTTTTGTTAAGTCAAGTCAGGTTTGCTTAACGTGTGAGAAACAACATAGTCCCAGTACACTTTACAATATACAGAGACACATAAAAATTTGCTAAGTTGGATTTAAAAACTTGGATCCAAAAAACACATGATAAGATACACAAAATAAAATACAGCAAAGTACAATACATAATTATAAAACAACAAGATAATAAATAAGCCCCAACTATAAGCCTTATCACAGAGTTAAGAAACCATCCCTAACTAAAATCTTTATTAAAAAGAACAGTTTTTAAGGCTACTCTTAAATATGGAGATGTTGGTTGTTTCTCGAACCCAAACAGGGGTCTGATTCCATAGCAGAGGAGCCTGATAGCTAAAGGTAAAGGTTCTAGTTCCCATTCTACTTCTGGAGACCTGAGGCACAACAAGTAGCATTACATTTTGGGAGCGCAGTGCTCTAGCAGGGCAGTATGGCATAATGAGCTCTTTCAGATAAGGTGGTGCCTGGCCTGTACTTATAAGGGCCCTCATTAAAGTAGCCTGTAACCCTAATCTTTACTCTTACCGTAAAAACCTATGTCTAACATTAGCCTTAAAAACAAGTGTTAACCCTTAGCTCACATCCCTTTGAAGATGCAAAGATTGGCCAAGGGTCCTCACTTTCCAAAACTTCAAATTGGTCTTTGATACAATGATAGAATAATTAGAGCACACACACATTTGAGTTATTTCTCTCAAATGAAACATGAAGGTACAGTAAAGGGCCTAACTGAACCCATACATACTAGCAGACAACAAGTTACATAAGACAAAAGCTCATTTGCAGGGTGAGCTTATAAAGCAGCCTTCTTTTAGATATGTATAAATACTCTGTGATGATAAAGTGATGTAACATGATTTATAGTTGTGGATTTTCTGCCTATTCATCTGATGGGGGTTGACATGTGTCTTCTGATGGCCACATGCAGTGATGTTCCTGATTTGACACCAGTCTAATCAACAGTCTCTTAAATACTAAGGGGATTAAGGATCGCTTTTGATTGCTTTCACCCTGTGCACGATCATTGCATCCAACATGATTTGATTCCAACCCAAATGTCATCAGTCAGGTCCATTACCAAGAGGATTTACATGCAATCAAGTTGTCTTTTCTCTGACAGCACCAGCCGAATACATCACAACAGAGTGTTTAAAGTCTGCCAGCAATTCAGCACGTAGTCATTGGCTTATCGGTAAGGTGAAATCCTCATGTAAGACAAGAAAAAAATCATTTTATGTGATACTGCTGTGCACTATGGCAGCATATCAGACACCACACTGAGTGTCTTTTTAAATTAGGAAGGCACTAACAGGGCAGATACCTTTGACTTGAGGGACAGAAATGCTGAAATTGTGGTTAACTGCACCTCAAACTGACTAATATTCCTGACAGAACATTTTGTCTGCGCTAATCCTTTTGATGACTAAGATGATTACTGCCAATCAAAGTGAAGGCAGAAACAGGTGCCCTGTCAGTTTTTCTCCAGAGATCTTTGGTTATGAAACCTGAAAGACATATCACAGCTGCAGCAGAGGCAGTGCCATTATTAACTGATATAATGATGTCAGATGAGTTATTTAACTGTTTCTGTAGATCAATCTTTAATATGATGATTTGATGATGCCACAATTAGGGACTGTAGCGGGGCTGTCTTCCAAACTCTTCAAAAATTGGGAAAACACAGGCGAAGTAGTCTAAAAATAGTGAAGTGACTTTTTATTATGCTGGCCTCCAAGGTGCAAACACTGAAAATAAAACCCTGAAAAAACTGTAAAAAAAATTACACGATAATAAGGTTACAGAAAGAGTTCTTCAATAACGCAACTTCTCTCTCTACAATAATACAGATCCCTAGTTACCTCCTCTGTAATCAGGCCAAGACTGACTTGACAGGCCCAAACCTGCCACTTTTAAAGCCAGTAGCCCCTCCCACTAGACTCAACATTTATTTACAAAATACAGTAAACACATTTTACTAACTACAGATATGGATTTACATCTATTACATTTCAATATATTTCCAACACTAATTAAACCCATCTCCACAAACATTTTCCACACACAAATTATTATTAAACCAAAAACCATAATTGTGCAGTTCACGTGACCATGAAAGCGCGCAAGAACATGCTATTTAAAAGACGGAAATGTTATGCTCCTGTTTGGCCAAACTGGACGGGAAACGACAGAGCGAGCCTGCAATGCATCTCGACACATAGTAAGTGTTTATGATGTTTTAAATGTATGTTTAAAGAAGAGTAGAGCTACCAAGTGAGCACCTTTGATTGCGCTACTAAACAGTATAGGAAAAATGCACAATAGCGAGGTTTATGAACAGCTTAATTAAAGCTGGAAGGGAGCCAAGGGTTAAGCCACAGTTGAAACAGTGAAGCCAACCAAAGCCTGCACGGACAGTTCCATGTAGGCCTAAACATTACGTCAAAACCCTGGGACATGAGAGATGTAAGCATATTGCTTAGATTATAAACTCTCAGCGAATCTAAAACAACTATTCAGCCATCAGTTACGCTGTGTTGGTGTTTGGCAGGTGAGCCTCTTAGGTGGGCTTATTAATCAGTGACGATCCAAGTCAGACAAACACACTGAGCCATGGAACTTTTTGCTGGCGCAGCTATGCAGCTATCAGAATTACGATGTTTCTACCATTGCTCTCCGTCATTAAACAACGTTTATGCTGCGCGATCACGCGCAGTAGACGCTGGTGCCAACAGAAAGTAGCCCTGTAGGCTTGTGTCCAAAACTGGCTTCACTTCTCTCCATTCAAATCAGTATCTTCGTCACGTAATATAGTGTCTATGAAGGGAGCGGGAAGTTAGTGTGTGCGTTTGTGTGTATATGTGTGTGTGCACTGCCTGCACTCAGTGACGGAGCCTCTCCGTCACAGGGACATTTTCAAAATAGGCTATTAAATACATTTACACAGGTAAATACTATAGTTTGGCTGCATTGTTTCACATAGCTGCTCATTCTTGTTGTTTCTCACTGTCATGTTTATAACACAGGAAGTCTATTTATTGAACCAAATTCAACAGCTCCATCATGATCATCTTGACCACCTGTCCAGCAGCATGACAAGCTCAGGAAGAACAGATAATCTGACACCATTTCTAAAGTGACTAAACTGAATCTCGTCTTGCAGCAGAATGCTTCCTTTTTGTTTTGTTTTTGTGATATGCTTATTCCCAAATGAGTGTTAAAAAGATGTCTTACAGAAGATTATTTCAAGCAGGGGTGGAGGCACATGTAAATGTTCTGTCCCAAACCTAGGGCGTTTCATGGGCATGCTCCCCATTTACATCAGCTTTATGCAATCAAGGGTGGTCTTGGTAGAGGGCCCAAATGCAGGACACAGGAACAGGCAGATGCAGTAGGTGATATTTTATTTAGCACAGGAACAAACTGAGGAACGGAGGGTTACTTGCAGGCACGGAGAACGAGAAGTCCAAACGAAAACAGTCAACAAAAACTTGATCCAAAGACAATCCAAAAAGGCAAAGATCCAAATGAACAGGCAGGGTACAAGCAGGAGACGACACGACACAAGACACATCAAGGTACAATGATCCAACACAGACTGAACATAAAACAGGGCTGGAACATAAAACAGGTGGATCACATCAAAGTAAAACAACAGAACAGAAAGCAAAACTAGACACAGACAGCCAATGCAGACAACTTCAGAATAAAACAGGAAACAAGGCAAGACACTGACACATGGAGTGAACAGACTGACAAAACCGGAACTTGACACAGACAGGCACCGAACATATTACGATCAAAATACAAAAACAGATGAGGACGCAGACATTACAAATCAACAAGCTGACTAGGATGAAAGAAACAGAACACAGAATTGATCCAAACGGGAAACATGAACTACCGAACAGATCTAAGAACTAAGACTCAGATCTAAGAACTAAGACACAGAAGCAGGACAACACAATGGCTGTGTTCAAAACGGGCTAAACTGCTGTCTCAGAAGGTGTCTAACAGGACAGTAAGGCATCAAATGCTGTTCCAAATGTCTTAAACGATCTCTTCCTGTCTCCTGAGATGCCTTCAAACCGCCCCCGTAACGGTCTGTTTTGAAGGAAGCATCGATGCTGACTTGATGCTGCCTATTACCCATAAGCCAACGCGGATGCAGCTTACGGCAGCCAGAAGAGACACAAGACAGCGTGCTGACGTCACATGTTGCCATAAGTGCTGCCCCAGTGCCACTGTGGGCAGCACCAAACAGGGCTTAGTCCCCTAAACTTCATGGTTAAAATTTATGTGACATTTCATGACATGCAGTGCTTCCAGGGAGCCGCTACCAGCACTTCTACAATTTTGTCTTTGGTGTACCATGACACAGACGCCAAGATGCGTTACCACTGCGGATTCACAAACCTGAAACCACACCTGTGATGCTGTTGCTCCACTTTCTGTGGATGGCGGCTGAGGTTTACTTCTTTTGAAAAACTGTGTTATTTCCAGAGTCCCTAAGTTGGTTAGCTAGGTAGCTGGCTTTCTCATTGAGGTGAGGTAATGGAATATGATACAACAAGACAACAACCCCCTATGACGGACCTATAGGCTATATGGCCTATATTTTCCCTGTAATAGAATGTTTGCTCCATTGATTTGTCTGCCCAGTCAACAAAGTTGAAGTTATTGTAGAAACCTAAACCTAAAGGATTTGGGGCTGTAGCCTAAGAAGCTATCCGCCCGCTCCACCGTTGATTTTAAGGTTATTTCAACTATCCAGTGAGTGTCAAAACATGTGGGTTTAGCAGCATTTAGGCTTGACCGTGGCTCTGTGGCATCCGCCAAACTATGCTTGGGGCTGAACGACTTTGTTGAGTGGTGTGACAACCACTTTCTGCAACAATAATGAAGGGCCATACTAAATGAAGGAACTTGAACTATGATTTCAACACATTTGCTATCTACAAAAAGGTTTTCTGAGACATCACGCCCAGACTGAATCCTTTAATGTGGAAAAGATACTGATAACTCTATTTTATTTTTTGCGTCCATTTTAACTTTTTGTTGTATCTCTTGGTATGGGAACCTTACTGTGCAAAAATAGATTGTCTAAGATTGCTAAGATAACCAGCAAAATAACTGGTATATAGCAACCTTCATTGGCAGACATCTATGATAGTAATTTTTTGCAAAAGCCATCTCTGACCACCTACTCTTAGAGGGATTTGTTCTTCTCACTTCTGGGCGGAGATACAGGTTTCCCAGGGTAGCAAACATCAGGTTTAAAATTCACTCTGTCCCAAGGACAATAAATGCCCTAAATGCGCAATGAGCATGAGCTTCTCACTGTACTTCTCAGAAGCACTTTCTGATGGTGATGCTACCATTTCAATTGTTTGAATACTTTCGAACAAACAGATGATATACACTGTAACAGTTGTGATTAATGTTCCTTGTCTCCATGTATGTTTGTTTGCTTTCTGTTTTTAGCCCTCTACTGTAAATAGAATTTCCCCTCTGATGGGGTGGTGGATGGACAACTATTGCTGACATGAAGGTCAGCAATAGTTGTCCATCCACCACCCCATCAAGTTCTATCAGCAGTGTAGACAGTAAGATGTAGATCACATTTTATGATCAGTTTATGCAGATATTCACATACTTTTTCCTGCAACTGTATATATTTTATATTTTATATTTTTAGTTGACATACAAGCCTGTTTTTTTTTAATCACTGTCAAATAACAACTGAAGCCAGTATATACTGTGTACTGACATTTATACATGCAAATACTGTATATTTCCACCTATGTCATTTATCTAAAACAACTTGTCACAATAATCATTCAATATTTATTCTGGCATCTTTTCACTCTGTGACATTGTACTATTGTACTTTTGATCAATAAACAGAAACAGTCTGACTTGTACATAGACACTGTATGTTGTTGTTCATTGCTGTGAATTATTCTGTAATTGCACAAAGTTTGATTATTAAATCTGTCTTCATTCCTCTTAGGTCACTGTCACTTACCTCCCAGCCTAAAGAGGAGATGTTTTAGAATTAAATAAAAATAAACACTGCGATGAAAAGTGAGTTCACCTCAAGAAATATAATTACATATTCCATGCATAGCAAAATTATTACGTTAAATGTAATGTAGAGAAGCTAAATCATCTTTTACACAGATCACAGCCACTGTCATAATCTAAACAGACTGCATTAGTATCATGTTAGCTGAGTATTCTTCAAAACCAATTTTGGTAAACTCTAATCACAGGTATCACTTGATGATGCAACATACAGTAATAGGAACACATACTCTAATAAGGCAACAGGGGAGAGAAAGAAAGGCATTTGGTTTTAGTGTGCCATGCCAAAGACATTAACATTTTTCCCCTAAACAAAATCCAGATTTGCAGAAAACCTAACTATGAGTGCTTCAAACTAAATCATCTGTAACATTGAACTTGTTATCCTGTTTCAGTGATTGTTGTTTCATTTCTCTACAAACTCCCTCACATTTAATTGTTGCCTTTTTTTTAAGAAGGAACTCAAAGTACAGTTTTGAACTAGCAATCTAACGAGGAGCCTCTCCACAATCACAATCTCTCCCGCCACTAAACCACTAAAGATTAAAACCTCTTCTTAGCCCTAAATACAGAACGAGTCAACATAAAGGACGCCCATTGAAGTTGAAGAAAAACAGGGAGCAAGATTAGTCCAGCGTGTGTTGCCTGCCTTGTGCTCTGTCAATTATCCATAACACTCAGCTTTAATCCTCATTGCAATTAAAATTCCAATTAGAATTGGAAAAACATATCCAGACACACAGAGCAGGAAGAGGACTCTGTAAATATTGGCCTACCACAGTGTCAACACTGAGTTGCAGCAGGAGGACATACAGTAAAATACTGTGTACAATAGCTGGAGGAATATAAAATGCTCAATGCATATGCAATAGCCATTAGCAGCATAATGTTGGATAAATAAGGGTACATTGATTTCACAAATGAAGTAATTGGATAAGGATGATTGCATTAGCATATTTTAGATAGCAAAGCAATCACTGCAAAATTCATTTTCATCTCATTATCTGGCATTGATAACTAATCTGATAAAGAAACAGTGAATACTTGCATTTTCTTATAAGCTTTCTTTACAGCCCTGAGCATACTGTCTTACATATACAGAGTTCATGTACAAAAGCCTACATATTAGCTGAACTATTGAAGGGTTTTCAAACCCCACATTTTGTCACTTACCAGATTTTGAGATATCTGTCCATGAGAACTCCAACAACAATGTGTGTCTTTACAGAAACACTGTTCTCATTATTCTGAAAAATCCAGAAACCTCACGGTGAAGTTTTCAGAAGAAATATTTCGGCTGAGAAAAATGTCCCAATTAAAAGTGTTTGACAATGGGGTTTCCCAAAAGCTAAGCAAACAAAAACCCAAACTTAACTGCATGGCTAGATGATACAGAGACCTTCTTTCAAGCCACGCAATTTGTGCTCACAAACTAGTAATATGAACAAATGTTACTTTAAAAGCAGACAGTGAAATAGCAGGTTGTTGTGTCTTCTCCAGGAGGAGCATTCAGAGTGTTATAGTAGCTGCAGGCCAGGAGCTGTGATTTTGATACTGAGGTGCCTTGGATACTGAATTCATTATATAAATATTGTTGGACTATCGGATTCATTTCTGGCTTTAGCTGCTATTAGTCAGGTGCACATATACTATATCAAAGCATAGCCTAGTGCAGAGCAAAATTACAGTTAAAGTTGTCAGACCTAATTGATTCTAAGTTTACTGCAATTTATTTTTTAATACACTTTGGATTTTGTCTGTCAAACAACACACAAAATGTTAATAGTATGGTTTAACATTATGTTTTCTTATTGTAATTTGTGCACACAAATCTTACAGACAAATTAGTTATCTGTTTCTTTTCCCACGACACTATGCTTGTGCTGTCATGGGAAACCTGTACATTCTCCTGTCATAATTTTGAATGAACTGACCCTTTAAGTCTGACCCTCTTACTCAGGAGTTCAAAGACTGATTTACTAGACCAGAAATATTGTGTGCACAAAATGACAACAGAATCTGAATATTAACCAGAGCTACAGCTAACAGGGGGACACTGATCATCTGTGAAATGCAAAAACCAAAAAGAACCCACATTATTAAGCTATGAACAAAACATAACAGCACAGTGCTATCAACTGTCAAAATCAAAGCCCATCTGCTTCAAAGCTCTCTTGTTCTTATAAACTTTCATAGTTTGGGGCCTAAGAAAGTGTCTGTTTTCTATATTTATCCCAGATGAATATCAGTTTGCCTGCTCTCTAAGCCAACACCACAGTTCAATATCCTGTTATGTGTTAAGGGACAAATCAGAGACTCACAGAAGAACAATGACAGAGAGAAATGTTATACATACATAAAGAGACACACATATACACACACACACACACACACACACATATGTGTTAAGATGCACACATACAGTACATACAGCCCATTATGAGCACACAATGAGATACACCAGAGACACGCAGATGAAACACTTACAGAAAAAAAGAGCCCTTTTATTAGAGAAAAAAAAGAGGATAAAAAATGGATGGGAAAAAAACAGTAAAATGCTGAAAAAGCCCAGTGTTAACCACAGCTTCAGAGCTTCACACATGCCAGGGTGAGAGCTTGGCTGCTGGGGGAATGTGTCAAAGCGAGGCCCCTGTCTGAGGAGATTTAGGCCTCAGCCAGAGATAAAACGAAGCCTAACCTCAACACAGAGCCTTGCGGTCTTCTGCCTCACTCCGCTTGTGTGAATATATTTGTGTGTGTGTGTGTGTGTGTGCGCATATACCAATATTTTTGTGTGGATATATGAGTCCTTAAGCATGTGTGTTTGTCTAGGGATTGTTTTGTGTGTGTGTGTGTGCTTCTTACCACACTTCCCTCCCCCAGATCCCTCAGCCTCGATTCTGCGGTCCAGATTTCATTAGCAGCCCTTTGGCTTCCCATCCGCCATCTGAATCTAATCCTTTGGCTTCCTTTGACATGCATCTGACTAATGAACGTCAATATTTTGGTTACAGCGACCAGGATGTAAAGACAGAGATCCTTGGTTAGGGTGAGAAGAGCAAAAGAGGGGTGTGTGTGTCTGTGTGCGTGTCTGTGTGTGTGTGAATGTGCTTGTGCTTGTGTATGTATTTGTGTCTATAATGAAAAAGGGCTTGGTTATTGTAAAATGAGAGAATGACAGTCCCTCCAGCAATTTCCAATCTCGCCATCGAAATTATTAAGGCAAGTCTAACCAACTTGTGAGGACTTTTATTCAAATTCCAGCAATAGTTTTTTGCGAACATTTTCAGATAAAATGAATGCTGCTTGTAAATTTAAGTAATTAAAATGCCCCAATTCAGAACTGCTCTTCGGAGCTCAAAGCAAAGGTGAAATAAAATTTGGTTTTGATATAAACAAAGGAAAACTCATTACCTTTGTCAATAGGTGACATTTAGACCAATTATATCTTTTCAGGCAGTACTTACATCCAGGCTGTGTAGCACCCATGTGCAGTAAACATTTCCTCATTAAGTATGTTTATGGCAGGCTTAGTTAGTTAGTTTTCTGTTAGGCCTTGATGGATTCATCACATTGTGTTTTGTAGTGAGGTTTCAGGTGGCTGTATACATTTACCCTGTAGTGCTTTTCAGTCTCATCATGTTTGAAGCTACAACATTTCCACACAAACACATTCTATTCCGTTTCTATCTATTTCATTAGTTCACTTGACAGGGACGGTGTTCGGTGGTCAGACAAAAACAATGAGCCAGAGTTAGCCTAAAGGATTATTTTCATCCTTTGTCCCTGGTCAGGTGTTTAAAAAGCACAGAATTTTGACCTTTTTTTAAAAATGTTTTAACTCTTTAAATAAGTTCATCTTCTTTTCCTTCATCAACAATAGCGGTTCTTCCTTGGCTCATTTTGTTTACAATTTTGTTGGTCCTTAACATTGACTTTCTCACATTAGATTTGTTTGTTTTTTTGTTTCTGCCACCTCTGCCTGCAAAACTCATCGTTTGGTGTAACACAGCTGTGTCATATGTTGATGCAATTTAGGGAGAAATTAGGAGCATCTTGTTTGCTGAACCAAATCTTCCTTCTAATCCAAATATGTCAGCATCATTGTCACGGAAGAATGAGTTGACAAATGATACGAGATGAAATAGTCCAGCCATATACTGGAGCAGTCGGTGTAGTAGGGCCCAGCAAAGGAAAAATCTGTGGATGTGTGTGTAAGAAAAGAGACTAAGATTCAGTAAAAGCAAGGAGAGACTCTTGACACTTGTGAGAGAAGACTGGGGAGTGTGTATATGTCTTCTATTTTTTTGCTTCTCTTCGCCTCGGGAAGATGAGCTGAGTTCATATGCTCATTTTCAGCAACTCCTTCAAAATCACTCTGTTACACACTTTTCACACCTGGGAGCTACTGAGTACAACCACAGTATTATACTGTTGGCTCTGAATGGTTCCACTTGGAGCAGTTAGGGATTAAGCACTTCCCTTAACAGCAGCTCACTGTAAAATGAAGGAAGAAAGCTCTGTCTCTCCCCCTTATTCCCAGATTCTTTCAGTCACCAGAGGGATTAAAACAGTGGCCATCTTTTCATGAGCCTTTTTCAAACCAGTTTTTCGCCACAGAGACAGGGACGCGGAAGCGAGGCAGAGAACATCGGCAATGATATAGAAAGACAATAGTGAGTAATCAAATGTTATTCTGGAAGGGATAAGTAAATGTTCAATATGCTCTTAGACAGGTGCTAACATTTGGCAACAAGGCCAAGATAATGCGTCACACACATGAAAATGAGAGATCTGACAACATTCATTAGTGTCGAATGTCTCATTTACGTTTTGTTCATCAACATGGGTTTATTTGTATATTTAAACTAAGCGTTGGGTTTAGGCCTAAATACTTCTAGAGTTAAAATATTGGCCAATGTATATCTGTCACACTCAAAGCTGAGACATGCTGTATTGTGCTGTATTGACAGCTTTCTGATAAATGTAATAAGTTTAATACCTGGAGGACTTGACAGTGCAGCCCACATTCAAGCTCCAAACAGGCATGTTGATGCATATACTTCAGCTTAGGTAATAAAGTCTTGTGGTGTTTTCTAATGTAAAGATATTGGTTTTGGTCTGTCAAACTCTAGCCAGAATTAATTGGGCTGTGTCGAGCTTAAGCCAAACTCTCAGTCCTATACTGTGCTCAGTTACATCGTATGTGCTTTAGCGTCCTGCGGCACACATCTCCATCTTTTTTTTTACCCTTACAAAGCCAGCCCACAAATACTCATTGTGGTCTGGCAAGGCTCAACAGGCATTCTAGAGACAGGTCTAATTTCAAACAGACTACCGAATAAATGATTGACATGTGCTCCCCTTTTGCTTGGCCATAATATAAACCTTTCCTGCCCCTGATTGGATGAAAACGCCATTTGCTGGATTGTCACTGATCTTTACGTTCAGTTTTTAAACAGGAAACGAATACTTGTTGTTCTGGAATAGTTACAAAATTGTCAGTGCAGAATGATAAAATGCCTTAATGTTGTTCACTACTCTAACCATTATGAGAGGCTGCTTGTGATGTCATTGTCTAAACTATTTCCAGTAGTTTGCTGTTTTTTTGGTTCTAATTGGATGTTTTTTCAGATTGGATTTGGAGGCTTTTATTCCTCCTAAAAGTGCACATACACTATCAACAATGAAACATGTTAGTTAATTATGAGTAAAAAGTTCTTAAACTGGTTCATTCTCTCTGTCTTTTATTATTGGCTGTTGATACTATTATACCTTAAGCTGTGTTCACACTGAAAGCGAATCCAGCGTTTTGGGTGGTTTTATTACATACAAAGTCAATGCAAAGATGCAAATTCCTGCAAATTCCCTCCGGGTGGCGCGGAAGCTGCGTTTGTAGCAACATTCGCTGGTTCAGTCAAGCCTATCAGCAGTTTTTCCAAACGTCACCGACGGCTTCAGAGCGTTGTTTGGAGAGGACCAGTGAGAGCGGGAGTGACGCCGCTGGCTGACGGAGAGCTGCTAAAGTACGGGGAGAAAGAGCCGGGAGCAGCGCTGCAGCTTTTGGACAACTAAACACCCGTAGTCTGTCTGGATTATGCTCTGACAACTATCTTCTGTCTTGCTGACAGACCTGACAATGCATGAATTCATATGTCTAACAATTCGGCATCATATTGTAGTTATTTCGGCATCAGTTTGATCCGTTTATTGCAATTAAATCACAGCAAAATGTTTACTTTGGGTTCATTTACTTATCACATTGTGTGTGAACACTCAAAATGTCCAGCAGTCAAACTTGTGCAAGTAAAGCGAGGCAAGTATTAACTTCGCTTTCAGTGTGAACACAGCATTAGCCTCCATGTTAGAGATGGCCTAGCATAAAATCTTGAAGACAAGCTCATTAGAGTGAAAATATCTTTGGGAATTTGACAAATACATTATAATCCGACCAAAGGTCCAACTCATCCAATGGACAGGAAGGTCCAGTCTGGAAAATAAACTGAAAGAAAGAAAGACAGAAAGAGGTAGAGGGAGAGATACATAAATGGGAATACAGCAGCATCAGAGAGGAGTGACTGTAGGAGTAGACTGGACACTAGCAGAAAGACGATATGACAGAAAACGAAAATTGAAAAAACTTTGAAAAGACTGAAAAATAGGACTGGACAGAGAAAAGAGTTTGAGAAAGAGCGACATGAATGTAGAGTATGTCTGCATTGAAGTGCGTGCGTGCGTGTGCGTCACATCCCATTCTCAGCAAGCCTTCAATCAAGATGTGATTTATAAGCCTTGGTTTCTGTTACCACATTTTACTGCATACAGGCCTGTGAGCAGGGGCTTTTATTTGGCAGGGGCTTAAACTCTGAGAGTAACAAGTTGGGTTTTTTTATTTGGCAGGGGTTTCCAACTGCAATGGTTTTCCTCGGTTTTCCTGACCGCAGAGCTAGGGCAAGAGGACGGAAGAGGGGGGTTACAGGAGAAGGCTGGGGGGGAAGAGGAGGGGGAAATCAGGCAAATCACAGCAGTGGGAGGACGAGAAGAGCAGAAGAATGAAGAGGAACGATGATGTGATGGGAAGAAGTGAAAGTGGGCAAAGAGGATGAAGGGTTGGTGTTAGGCATTGTGTTTAAGAGGAAAGTCTGGAGAACTTCCAGGGAATTCATGTAATTCAATGCAAAGTCCTCCAAAGTGATAGAAACAAGTTACTGTGTTTTGTGTGTTGACAGCAGTTTCACAGACTGTGCATCTGCATTCCCCACACTGATGGCTCTCTAAAAGCTCCCTTGCATCTGCCTCAGTATCAAATCCCAATCCAGACGGGTTTGGACCAACAGGTAAGTAGCTATGTTCCTCTTCTTCTTTCTTGACTGAAATATAACTATCAAAGTATATTCAAACCCGTAAGCTGCATTCTAGAGTGCTTTAGTTTAAAAGTTTAGCCTATAATTTATAGAAAAAGTGCCTTTAGTATGTAGTTATGTTGTTGTGTTTGCGCGGGTCCCCTGGGTGATGCTGCTCAACTCCAACTCCACCCACCAACTTCGATTACACATCGCAAGAGGAGGCCTTGTGCAATACAGTATGTAATAAAAAGGCAGAGATGAAAAGAAGCCAGCTCATACTTTTCTATTTGGGCTGGACTTATCAGGAACAAAACTCACTGTAACCTATGGATGATATCAACATTACATTATCAATCCAGTACTCACTGGCAAGTCTTGTATTACCAACATGTTATCCTGCCTTCACAAAGCCGTCAAAGCTAAAAACATAAAAGTAAACGCAAAACAGAGCATATTTGCACAATATTCTTTCTTTTATTACTGTTAATGGTAGTTTAATGAGTTAAAGAGGGCATATTATGCTAATTTTCAGAATGCTCCATTTCAGCTACAGGGTGAAGCATCACACTTCTATAAGATCTTTGTTGGGAGTTGCACATGCACAAGTACCTAGGGGAGGAATACTAGCCAATTAGAAGCAGAGTGGGGCGGGTCCTGACAAGCAAGGCAGTGTGATCCAAAACAAAGCTGCTTCGGTAATCACAGGGCTTTGGTTCAGCTGTACGTGATCCTGAAACACAGGCAAAAGAACCCGAACCAGCTTCACAACCTAGGATGAAGCAAGACATTTCACAGTGGTAAGTTATTAATTTATAACAAATGTATCTTTCATACGTAACGTTTTAACTGGACACTATTCAGTATTTTTATTTTATATTTTATTTAACCAGGCAAGTTAGTTAAGAACAGAACTTCTTATTTTCAACCACTGCCTAGCAAGAGGAGGACGTCGTCTTGAAGTAAGTAATAGGGGGTGGTGATGGGGCAGTGGATAAGACACATGCCTTTGGTGTGAGAGAGCCGGGTAGAGGGTGGACGTCTTGTCACTGTGTGTGCTCAGTGAGTTTCTCCACCAGTGTTTTTGAGGGCCACACTAGCCACTAGGCAAGCAATATGATGTGAGTTACAAAGTGACGCAGATAGGTTACGAAAGTAATGACTGGGCTACACTCAAGCTGTTTTCAGGCACTCCAGGAGCAGTGTTTTCTATGGGAGAAACCATAATATGACCTCTTTGAAATGTGGTGTTGATGTGGATTGGATGTTTTAAAAGCAATATTGATGTCTATTTGATGGCGACAGTGGTTGCAGGTGTCCTTCCTGTAAGTGCAAGGAACAGTCTTAGTCTTTCTCAAGATAATCTTAAAACACCTCCCCTTTCCCTATTCAAACCTAACTGAAACACAGAAAACATCATCTGTGGGATGTTCATGTCACTGCTTCATGAAATCATAGAGTGGATACATATTGTACCATTACACCACTGTGAGTGAGTGAGTGAGGAGGAGGAGATGCAGGAAGAACAAGAGCAGAAGGAGGAGGTGGAGAGGGTGAGGCACCAGAATGAAGATGTTCAAAGAGGATGGAGAGGAATGGTATGGGAGGAGGGCTGACAAACCTTAAAGAGCAGGTGAAGAGGAGCTGAGTAAAATATGGGCGAGAGGAAAAGGGTAGGAGATAAGATGAACAAGAGGATCACATGACACACCAAAAATGGGGCTTGTTGAAGCAAAGGTAGGAGGTGGGCACCTGGGGAAAAAAAGAGAAGACTGGAGCAGACATATACAGTCCCCTCTGAAAGTATTGGAACAGTAAGGCAAATTCCTTTGTTTTTGTTGTTCACTGAAGACATTTGGGAAAATATAAAATATAGAGGCCACACCACAAGATGCAAACCACTCATCAGCAGGAAGAATCAGAAGGCCAGATTGAAATTTGCAAAGATGTACAGAGATGAGCCACAAAAGTTCTGGTACACAATCTTATGAACTGATGAGATCAAGATTAATCTCTGGCAAAGGGATGGAAAGGCCAAAGTGTGGAGAAAGAAAGGAACTGCTTATGATCTGAAGCATACAAGCTCATCTGTGAAGCATGGTGGAGGTAATGTCATGGCTTGGGCATGCATGGCTGCATCTGGAACAGGCTCATTAATATTTATTGATGATGTAACTGATGATGGTAGCAGCGGAATGAATTCAGAAGTGGACAGAAACATTTTGTCCACCAATTTATGGAGAAGTGTATTGAAACTAATGGGGAGGAAGTTTATCATGCAGCAGGACAATGAGCCAAAGAACACTGCCAACAAAACAAAGGACTTCATCAGGGGGAAAAAGTGGAAGGTTTTAGACTGGCCAAGTCAATCAGCTGACCTTCACTTCTTCAGTAAACAACAAAAACAAAGGAATTTGCCTTACCGTTCCAATACTTTTGGAGGGGACTGTATTTAAAGAAGAGAAGGACAAAGGATAATAGATTAAGTAAAAGGCATGAATAAAGAGAGGAGGACAGGAGTACTGAAATAACAGAGACAGTTGGCTTGGGGATCAGTTGAATCTGTCACTGTAAACCGTTTCATTAACGAGTAGCTATACTTATACCCCGTTGAAAGTTTAAACCCACTGAGACCTTTGCATACCTCCTCAAAAACAGAATGCAAGATGGTCGGTTACACTGATGTGGGATCTGTCTGAAATTTAAATAAAGAAACTCAGCATAGACCAAAAGGAGGTACACACTCTGCCCTTGTTTCTTTCCTTCCCTTTCCCCTTACATCTTAGCTTCCTGGTTCTTTTTACTCTCTGTATTGCTTGTATTCCCTCTTGACATTCTCCCCCTCTTACTTGCAAATACAGTATGTACCTAGCACAAATTATGGTACATCTGGCGCAAACCTTATGTCTGCATGGATTTGAAACTTGAGTCACGTTCTGATGGTGCAATCTTGATTATTTGTCTTTCCCTGCTCTGTACTGTCAGGATAACATATCAAATACTGAAAGGGATGGTCTGCCTACATTTGCTTTGGAAACAAAATGTTTTCATTGGTGTCTAAAAAGCTTCCATCTCCCAAGGCTACACATTACACCCCCATCACTTTGTACAAAAAGAAACCCCTCGGTATTTCTTCCCTGAAATAATTCAGAGTAATTTCATGGAAGGGGACAGCTTGAGAGGCACTGAGAAGGGATGAGCTTGTTAGGACATATTTCCAACTGTAATCCACAAATGTTACATAAAATATGTCGAGGAACAGATGAAACCTTCAGGAGCCTTTCAGACAAATAAAAACACAAATCCATTTAGTATTTTTTCTAAGCAAATGTAGTGACAGTCATATAGTTAATCTCTGAATTGAAGTATGATTTGTATTAACCTCAATGTCTGAATGCGCACTTCACTCAAACCTAGGTTCTTTTGCAAATATCGTCCAACAGGATTCAGTTTACGTCTAACTCAAGATTTCTGCATATCACAACTGCTGCAGAGGCAGCAAAGCAGTCAGTCTGTCTGAACAAAGTGCTTACTTCTTCGCTGGATCCTTTTCAGAGAACACTTTCATCATTTGACATAAAAGCTGATGCTGTCATGATGAAATATTTATTTCAGTATACTTGAGGTACACATAATTTATCTTGCCAGACACTAAGAAGCCTTAAAAACTGAGCAAATTCCTTGAAAGGTAAGTAAAATATAATGCACATTTTATTCTCTCTGTCTCTCACCATTAAATATTCATCTTAATGCTGCTTTACCCTGTCTAGTTGGCACAACAACTGCCTCATTTGATCTTTCATGAAGGCATAAAGCCAGCTTGTTATTAGTGATATTTGTGAGTGTCTGAATCAACTCTTCTGTCCTCTCTCCTTTTCACACCAGCAGGAAGTTAAAAATAAGCCAAGGGCTGATACATAGTACATATTTTTTCTCTTTGACTCATGATTTGGAGTTTATTTATTTTGAAAGGTGTGACTTAGAGGAGGGATGTTGCTTTTTGAAATCCTGTGACTCAAAAAGAAGAATTAAAATTTAAATTCCCTCCTGATCCAATTAAAAGTGGAAATACAGGACATGCCCGCTCCTGTGTGAACAAATAGTGCTAAGAAATTAGAAAGTTGCTGGTGAGAATTATCTCAGATCATGTATTTATAAATTTATTTGTGGTTATTAATCTTAAAACTACATACAAACTTTTGTATGGTTCAGCTCAGTTTTGCTCTCCTCGCTTGCAAATTCTTCTAATTCCTGCTGAGCACCAGCTGTCTAGGTAGATCATTGTAGCTTATTTGGCACAAAAACTAAAGTTTCCACTCTTTCCCAAAAAATTACATTCACTGGAGACTGACAGACTGAATTCCTAGTCACACATCTTTGCTGCTGATTTTTCCCTGGATAATTTTGCAAACTTGGAATCAGATATATTCTACCAATTCAAATTCAAACTAAATAACAAAAAAAGATTGTCAGTGTCTTCCAAAGCCACTGAGGTGGCTTTAGATTCTGTTGTATTTCCTCATGAGGACAGTCACAGCCACAGAATTATTTAGACATTTAGCCATCCCTTTTTGTAGTCAAACAAAATGTCAACATGTTTAAATTTATTGGTAATAGTTTTTTATTATTAAAATGTGCTCTTTGTAAATACTGGCCACCAGTCGAATTCATACTCCACATTCCAAACAAATTAGTATAAGCATATCACCAGAAAGTTGGGTTGTCCATCCCTATCGTAATAAACAAGGAAATGCACAGTCTCTTACATAGGTCTTTGGGCAGGTTTGAATATAGGGCAGTGTTACTGCTTTGTCTTCTCATGTTGGACTGACGGCACCCTGGACACTACAGTGACTCACTATTGCCTCTTGAGGTACAAAGTAGTATTGCGAGACAGGAACGGCCAGGGCTAGCTGGTTAGCATGCAACTTCAGTAGATATCTCTGCAACACAACACATTCATGTGTTTGACATAATGTCAAAACTGTTATTTCTACACATAGAAGATAATTGTAGTTATTTTTTTGAATGTTTTAAACTAAAAATGGGTACATGTAGCTCCTTTAAATGGAAGGAAAAAGGTATTGGAGGTGCCCCTTTGTGATTGCTTGACAGCAGCTGACAGGCTGCCAGAGTAGTGATGTTGCACTGTAGGGAACAAGAGACAAAGTAACCAAAGTAACTGCATTGTAGCACACATGTCATTGGCTGATAGTGTGTTGTTGGTGGTAATGAAGAGTAAACCCCACACTAGTATCTACCTGGACCAAAACTAGGGGGCAACCATCATGAAACACAAAATATAAAATTTAAATTTCTCCCTTTTGATCTCTTATCCAGGGAGAACACAGGATATGCATGCTGTAGCAGACCAAAAAAAATGCAATTTAATTTCAGTTGGACTTTAAGATTTTATCTTACATTGTATCTCGCATAGCATATCCTGTGTGGCTCTATGATGTAGAGCCTCTCAAGGCAGAAGAGAAACAACTTATGCATGCAGCAGATATTTCAAGTTTTCTGGATCTTCTTTGATTCTACCACTAATGACTCCCATGAAGCCTGGAGTCAAGACACGATGGTTATTGATTGGCTAATAATTTCCATTTGCATTACATTTCTTGTGTTTTTTGGTCCCCTATAATGGAATTCACCTTAACAATGATTGATTATTCATTTGCTAAAATTTACATTAATCAATTAACAGGGTTATGTTAAACTGTGTCTCTGGTCAGCTTACAGTAGTATTTTAAATAGCAGCAATGAATTTCATTTAGGGAAAGCGGTTCATCTGACAAGGTCTCTTTAACAAAGGAATTACATTTTTATTGAATAACTGCCAATTGTTAATAGTGAAGATAGTGAAGCACTGAATCCATTGAGAGGAGAGACTGTGAGGCACAATGAAATATAAAGAGAAAGAGATTTTATGAGGGAGAGGTTCAAAGAGGTAACCAATAAGAGGCAGACAGACAGACTAGTCAGTAGTTTATATGATAGAAGAGGGGAAGAGTGAAATAGAGTGAGAACGAGAGATGCTGACACATGTAGACAGAATGAATGCCAGCCATATGGTGGAGCAGATACTCAGAAAAACGTGAACTGCCCCTTCTGAGGAGGAGGAGGAAGATATGGAGGTGGACTGACTATTTGAGGACTGGCTTTAGTGTTTTTAAAATAGGGAAGAGAGAGGAAAAAAGTATCTTTTGCTCACAGCCTACACTGTACTGAGTCTAAAAGTAACAGATCAGTCATAGGTGTTTATGTAATATGGAAAATAAGAATCAGAATGAATTAAGGAACGTGAATCTGCATGTTGGATCATTGCTCCAGGTAGTAATTTATTAGACTTTTAATAAACATTACACACATTTTGATTTACTTTACAAACCTATGATATTGTGATATTTGAATATACCAGGCAGCATTTGTTTTTCATCCCTTGTGAAGGAGTTTTAAAAACAAAGCAAACATCACAAAATTACAAGATAGCAAGAGTCTGTCTGCCGTGGATCCTGATCGTGTGCAAACTGCACGTCTGAGATACATCAGGGTGTAGTTCACCTGACAGGATTCTTTTCATCTCTTTTGATCTCCTAACAATCTCTAGTGGACCCAAAAGCCCAAAATGGAGGACACTAGAGTTGGGCCGATAGACAATGCCATCGCTGATGGCTGACAGATGGTCGATGGTTGAGCAGGCATTGTAAACCCCTCCCCCCCTCCAGCAAAAAATATAAAAAATTTCCACATAATACCGCCTGTTGAAGGCAGGTTAATCACCACAAACATTATTATTATAAATTTTAAATATGCTTCGCACCTTCCTCAGAATTATCTTCTCCCCACACTCAGACAGACACACAAGAAGCCTACACGCCAGTTAAACACACCTTGCCTGCCTCTCTCCGTCTCCCCCTTCGCCCGTCTGCTCCACTTTCTCCATCAGCAGTGTGATTTGTAGTCGTCTAAAAGACACAGAACTCATCTTTTTGTTATCATGGCAGCAGATGAGCCGCTTGTGGGCTTGTTAATGAGGCAGCCTATCAAACAACCGAAACCAAAATGCACCCTGTGTGTTCAATGCTGGTCCGTGATTGTAAAATTTCCACCACGACTTGTAACGTCACAGGCTACCAAGTTTTTAACAGAGTAAAGTCTGTGCGAGTGAACACATGCACATAAGACGACCGCTACCCCCCCCCCCCCCCGCCAGTGCCCCCAATTGTCCATCTCAATGTTTCAATGTCGACATCGTTCGATGGAAATTTTGTAGACATCATACGAATAGGACATCAGTGATTTCAAATTACTTAGTTGCCCACCACATTCATAGAAAAATCATGGAGGATGCAGATTCTGTTTCAGACATGTTTTTTCAGTAGTTGTGTTTCACCCACATGTGTTTATCCACTTGGGCACATCAACCTGTAGACCAGATTTATGGGATTGGAACCGATGACCCCTTTGATCAAATTCCCTGTTGGGGGATAATTGAATGCATTTTGTAGTAAAAACCACATTGAGCACAATCCACACATTTGTCCCTTCTTAGATATCTTGGCCAAGGCTGTGTCGGGAAGGCGCAGGGGATGAATCTTTTGTATAAAACACGCAGACGGATTTTGAATTAATCAGGGAGAGTGGTGGGTTTTGAAAATTTGGGGTTTAATGTAGTAGTAATGAAATCCCAGTTGGAAATAATTATCCTTTTAAAGTCAAAACAGTTGGATAGTTTTTAAGGATCAGTTTGAATAGACCTGAATAGACAAAGAGAGGAGGAAAAGGCAAAGAGAAGACATGATTGTAATTTTAGATTGATGAGTAGATCACACCCACTGTGTTAAACTCCCACAAGTGCTCTTAATAACTCTCTTCAACCTAGTGTTTCTCCTATTCTTTATGACTAACAAAATCTTCCTTACATGACTTCAGACTTTAAATTGCGTGTGGTGCATATGCCTATGTCCAGTTTTTCATGCAGTTGGTAGGCTGTACTTCTATTGTGCAGAGACGGCGTGTCCATTGTCAATGCAAATGTCATTTAGAAAACAATGTCAGGTGATTGTATAATGAGCGACATAGTTGGGCTGGATGTATGGGTCAACAAACATAGGACTTTCACCCAGGAGACCACTGGAACACTGAAATATTTAAGTTACATAAGTTCTGTAACACATTTAAGTTACTGTTTTCCTAACCAAGTCGTTTTGTTGCCTAAACCTAACCAAACTGAGCCTCGCTGGTGACATCATGACTGTTCAAGGTGATGCGTGCATTTGGAAGCATCTGCTCTCCACAAAAGTTAATGGGCAGGATTGGGTGTTTTTCCCCTCTTTTCCTTTCTACCTTTGTTTCCCCATCCAGATTTGTCTCTCTATCTGTTAATGAATGTTTTTCTTTCTCAGTATCTCCAGCTGCCTTTTTTGCAAGAAGTTCCGTGAAAGGAAGAATCCCTTTTGTTCATTTCATATCAGGTGAAAGGACAGGACCATTGTAAACTAGTTGATCATCATCTCTCACCCTCTCTTACACACCATTATTTGAAAAACAATGTGAAAGGTACAACTTGAATGTCCTGGCAACACTGTCACTGTAACTAAAAAATACTGTATACAACTCACCTACACTGTGTTTACATTCTTTGTTTAATTTTAGTTGTTTAACTGGTTTGTGAGACCATGTCTAGGTTTTAAACTTAAAACTTACTTGCATCAGATAGGAACACCACCAAAGCTTCCACAATGGCACAAACACATAAAAAGGGACACACACACATCACAACAGGTACACTTTGAGTGTCATCATGTCATTGTGTTCTAATGGGAACAGACTGAACCCTGAAACACCCTCCACCATCACCTCTAACAGCAATTAATGTAAACACCATTACACCAAGTACTAGAAGATAGTTTATGCTTTGTTTTGTTTTTTGAGACTTTGTAAATAAAAAAAACATACTCTACAGACATTTTTTTCAATGATAATTTGACCATATATTATAGAGTATAGGCAGACAAGGGCTGTGGAAATACGGGTTGTGGTGGAAAAAGAAGCCTGCAAGCATTTGTTGTAGTTTAAGGGATAGGTTCACTGTTTGTGAAGTCTGTCTTAATACAATAGTCAGGTGCCCATATGAACATTAAAACAGTTTCCGCATGCTGTAATCATTCCTTTTGTTCATACTGGCAATTTAAAGGTCAATTCATAAGGTGCTTCCAATGTAACTGATAGGGGAGTCTTCAGTCTGTGCAAACATGCATTCTAGGGTTTCTCTGAAGTTAATAAGAGGCCAAGTCAAGTGGGGGATCTTGAGTGAATTCTGTACCAAAACAACTATGTCAAGGCCTTTAACCACCTGCTTCAGTCATGTCAACATATTGACTTTCATCGTCTGTGTAAGTGTGTAAGATTTAGTGGCATCCAGCGGTGAGGTTGCAAATTGCAACCAATTGTCTTGTCTACTGCTTCAAACAGCGTAGGATAGCTACGGTGGCTAAAAAATGTCATCACATGAGACAGCAGAGAGTGGCCAGTCAACAAATGAGGTTTCTTTAGGCATATTTATTAAGAAATGATATTTACTTATTATTCATTAAAACCATATGTTACAGTAACTTGGCCACTGACAGACAACATGGAAAATGTTAGTGTGTAACATTATCACTGTTTTTGCACCACAGTCTATTAAACCACACATTAGATTTATTACAATTAATTAATTTATACAAACATAGACAAGGGAAACACGTTAATTCTCTCTGTGATAATGGACCCTGCCAAAACTGCCCGCCATCAATCATGACAGCAACAGTTACTCACATATTCACTTCCTCTTTAGTGTTTTTTTCTGCAAAATAAAATCATGGCATTTTTTACAGTTTTATTTTTTGTAAATGACTTTGAAAAAAAGCCTGCTTGACACACCTTTGAAAGAGCCGCCAGAAAACATGATTCCCCTAAATGTCCTCTGCCTGAAGATATTGGGGAAATGAAAATAAGTGTGGATCAAACACAGGAACACACACACAGCACATGCTTTATTGTGAGCGTGTGACAGTCGCTTCATAATCAGTTTGTTGAAGAGGGAAAAAAAGTCTTGTGCTTTACCAACTAACCAAAAACAACAACATGCAGTTGAGATATTATGTCTTAACCTTTGACCCACCATCTATCTAATGGATAAAAAAATTTGCTCCGATGCAAAACTTATTTGCCGACCCCTGCTGTATATTATTACTTCTTCTTCTTTGAATGTACGTATTCAACGTAGTGATGAGCATCTACTGCCAAAATTCTACAAGAAGAAGAAGAAGAAAAACATAGTGATGAAACGCGCTCTGTAGTGCTGTTTTACTACTACTACTATTACTACTGTACAAACATGCCGGCGCAACACTGTGACGTCAGTGTAAGGAGGACCTGTGGTTATGTAGATAGAAATGGCTCAATCTAATGTAATAAAAACATAACGGTTTATTCTGTAAGGTCTTTATACACCACTGAAAACATAGTCATGGATATTATATTGCATATTTGTCAATATATCCTCAGAAATATTACACACTGGACCTATAAAATTATATTTCTCTGAGATAAGAGACTATGAGAAACTTATAACTAATTACACACGTTTAGTCCTCAGAGTTCAGCAGGTCTTGCAGAGCCAGAGGCAACAGATCAGATTGAGCAGATGGCAAAACATCGCTTTTCAATTGGAAACTTGTCATTTTAGGAAACAAAAACAAAAATGTCACCTGTTATTTGTTACTCCGAATCAATGATTTCATTGAAAGGTTACATAGCCCCCAAAAGGTTATTAAATGTTAATTGAATGAAATAACAAGCTATATTTACTTCTCATTCCAGCAACCATTTGGTAGAGCTAGATTGTGAGAATTTGTCTATGTGAACTGGTTGCTGTGATAAATAAATGTTAAGTACACGCGCACACACGCACACACACACACACACACACACACACACACACACACACACACACACACACACACACACACACACACACACACACACAGCAACACATGCTACCACCCAGAAGTGGTTGATAGGTCAGAAAACAGAGGCAGATGAGATGATGATGGATTAAACTCTTCAATGCAGTGTACTCCTAAGTTACCTTGGTTATCTTACAATCAGTTTGGGTTGAAACACTATAGCCACAGCCAGATAAGTCAAGAGTTGATCACTTTTTTAAGCAGGTTATGAGTAACCATAGACCTCACTGCGAATTGTTTTTTTCTGAAACATTTCTTCTTTCCCTTCCATTCATTTCTGTTTTCTTTAACAGTTCTCTCATAAGCAATCTTACAAACTTCGATGAAACAAGAGTAATACACATATATAATAGTATAGTACTATACAGCCAAGCTAGCAGCCCAGGAGCCTGTTCTTTGACACAGTGGTGCTTTGAGCTAAATGCTAATGGCAGCCTAACATATTAATAAATGCGCACAGTGCAGTGGATACGATTTGCCTCTATCCGAAATGACATTAGCGACTTGTCACTCACAAGGTAGCCACGGCCTAAAGCGCACCGTGCTTTATTGTTTACACTAAATGGGACCATAATTTAATAAATGAACATCGTGCTGTATTGAAGAAGACTTGAAATTAGTAACTCACCATAAACTCATTAGGAAAGTGTTAATGTGGTAAAAAAAAAAATCAAGTGAGAAGTAGGGTCATTTTGTCATGGACTCCAATGCAATAGGACTTCTCTTTATTTCTTTTTGCAACCAGTTGAGTCACCCCCTGCTGACCATTAGAAAGAAAGCAGGTTTAAGGCGCTTGCATTGGCTTCACTTTTTAGACCCAGAGGTTGCCGATTGGTCTGGACCAAAGTGGTGGATCACCCGAAGGCCAGACAGACCATTGAGAAAGGCTGCTTTGGCTTTGTGCTCTGTCCTTCTGACAGTGGAGCTGTCTACCCACTATATGATAGTCATATAATGGTGTGATTCCAGTTTAAAACACAGGTTTTAAACGTGAAAATGCAGAAAAAAAGTGGATGGAACCATATTTGGCTTGCAAAATATGAATTCAAAAATATTTAAATGCCAGATCTGCCACTCTTTACTTCCAACAACTCCAACTTTATTGTGGTTCTTCATCCCCCTCAACTGCCTAAGCGGAGTTGCTTAATGGCCATCAGAAGAAGAGTGGTCAGCTTTCAAGTGTCAATGTGAGTGTTAAGTGGGGTTTGCTGAAAAAGTGTATGTTAGACAAATGTGTGTTAGACAATTTCCTTTGAGTAAATAAAAGTTTAAAAGAATTTTCTCCTTGGACAGTTTTTCATTTTAAGAGTGATTTCTGTAAATGACAGGAGGTACAGCGGTTTCCACTCTGAAGCCCTTCATTAGAGGTTTGCTCCCTCACACCAGCCTTTGGTTTGGTTCAAAGGTCAAGCCACCTAAAGCTTGCTCGTTTAGCTCCCCATGGTTAGATTTGCCCTTTCACACATGTGTGTCATTACACATTGCTTGGCCCCAAAACACATTCCTGGCCACATGTTAGCTGGATTAGATTTAGCACTGTGAAGTGGCCTTTTTCTAAGAAAAAAAAATAAATAAATAAATGTTACAACCAAAATGTTGGTTGTATCGCACTTGGAAACCAGTGCCATATGTTTATGGCTCCACTTTTAGCTTTTAATACTCAGTTGTGTTGCTAGGAGGAGTTGGGCGGAACCAAAATAAAATCAACAAACAACAACAAAGCTGACATTTAGACATTTATTTGATTTAGTGTGAGAATGCTAAAAACACAAAAATGAACCTAGAGTTTTAGGAAAAAAAGAATCCAGACCGAAACAACAAATTAATCCATATATTATCAGATCCTTGCAGGGATGCATTTGCATAATTACAGTATATCTTGGGCTGTAATTAAGTTAATTTCCTGTGAGGACAATCCTCAGATTAATTTGCATGAGACATGTGTTAAGATAGAAAGTAATGATTGTGTAAATAATACTGGGGGTTTTCTCTTGAACCGTGTGACAGCTAGAACCAAACAAGCCTAATGTCTTAAAGTCCACCAATTTTACACATCCAAATCTGTTTACAGGTTTTGGGGAGAACTGCAGCATATGTGAAAAAAAAGCTGTATAAAGTCTTTCGTGGCTCCAGAGGGAGCTGTGCCAAGTCTGATAAATTGCTTCAAGTGATGTCACAACATCATCGGTTGGGTTTCAGCAAGCAGGACTCAAAAGCAGATATGGTTTTGGATAAAGAGGAAAAGTCTCTTTCTTGTGAACAAGGGAATGAAGATAAGGAGAAAGTCAGATTAGCTGATCCGTGGCTGGCTGGGAGGTGGCAGTGGAGAATTGGCGTGGCAGAGGCTAATGGAAGTGAGTTTGGCTGGTAGGCTGACAGGAAGCAGGCAGTTATCCTGGTGTACACAAAAAACACAAGCTACCATGAGGCAAAAGCACAAAAAGAAGATGGAACTAGACGGATGCAAGAAACTTGGCCAAAAGAGTACTACCACGTAGGTTGAACAACGAATCTGGCGATAGCGGGGGTAGATAACATACTGCAGATATGTGTGAGGCAGGTGAGTAGACTGGGCGGGTCGACATAAGGGGCGATTTCAGCACTGACAAAACGTAGCAAAATGTTTTTTCCTGGCCTCGAACACCCTGTTGTGTACGCAAGCGCGCTATTTTCCCGCTTTTTTAACACCGTTGTGTTTACAAACTTGTCGCAGCTGATTGGGCAACACCTGTGGTGTGCCCACCAAACGGGAGAAAACATACCTCGAAGCCCGTTGCACAACGTTGCACAACGTTGCACAACGTTGCAAGGAAATGTGTCATTCAAGGGGAATCTGAAAACATTGCAAACTGGTGCAAAGCGTTTTGAGATTGAACTTGCCCCAGCTGTGCCAGCCTCTCCCATGCCAGCAGACACAGACAGACAGGGGCAAGAAAAGAAAAGAGAGACTAGGAAAATGCAGACAAACTGACACAGCGTAATGGGTTGAGGATGAAGACGAGAAGTATAAAAATGAAAACAAATCAGCAGATCTAACGTTAAAATGAAGTGAAGCTAACATACCTTTGTAGCCAACTCCTCATCTATACTTGAGGCAAGCTATTAGCTACATTCGTATTATATTATGTTAAATGTAGGTGCCATGTCTTCAGTGGCGTGGGTTGGGGTAAATTTTTGGGGAAGCCAAGTGAGAGGGGATGTCCTTTTTGGAGGGCAATTATCTAATGCAATGTGCTATGACAGTGCAGGGTATATCTGTTATCAATACACACGCTGAAAGTTGCATTTACCGAGACGTACGCTCTCTCTCTCTCACTCACTCTCTCTCACCCCAAAAAGCATACATAGCTCGCTGCTTATGGTGCAGGTTAAGAATAAAAGAAGCATTCACAAGCTCAATCAGAAGACGATAGTAGCAGTGGTGCATGTATCAAATAGGCCTAGATACTTCTTAATGCTTGGCCAAATGTTCATAACACAACATTACTGAAGACTAACAACCGGGTACCCGACCAACAGAGTATAGACAATTACTCAGGTAGCCTAACCTGGCCCAGTGTCCTGTGTCAGGTGCTGTCTGTGGTGCTCATTATCTATGCGTACACAACCGCAGTAAAAACAATAAGGTTACTTCAACTGAGCAAGCAAAGCAAAAAATCTTAAAAATAGCTGCAGTTCAGTTAAGTTCAGAGAGAGAAGGTGACATTTCACTCACCCTATTTGAAAACGAAGGCCATTCTCCTGTCTTTCATGGTTGCGAAGTGGTCAATAACCCGGTTATACAATTTTCTACTGGCTTTTCGTCCTCCGCAACAACAGAGTCAGTCGAAGTTTGGCGCTACTAGCTAGCTACTCTGTACAGATCTAGTTTTCCTCATTTAATGTCCAAAACCCCTTTTTCCTCTCCAAGCCAGCTCCAGTTTTGGCGTTGGTCTTCCGTTAGATTTAATCTTAAATTGCTGATGTAGTGGTAGTTTAGTAAAACTATTTATTATAACTAAAAACTCCAAATCTCCACCCTCCATAACTGCACCAGCTAAAGTTGCTAACAGCTCCCGTCATTTCATCTGAATGACGTTGATCGCATGCTGTGATTTGACTGGCGTGAAGCCAGACAGCGGCTGGCTTCCCTTGGCATCATCCTGACTAATCACAGTTAGGCAGTGGCATGACTGTGGCCTCATCTGATTGGTTAATCATTAAATTTTTTTTCACAAAGGGATGCCAACTCTGCCTGGCCAGACTGAAGGCCAATCTACGGTGGTGCACCACACATCCAACGAGTAGCATTTAGAGGGGCGCTGTTTCTTATTGTAAGATAGTGAGAAATGGGGAAGACATGACCGCAACAGTTTATAAGATTTATGGAAACTGTAAACATTGTATTTTTATTGAAATGATAAATAGAGTCTGATAAAAATAGGGGAAGCTTGGCTTCCCTTGGCTTCTGGGAGAACATGCCACTGCATGTCTTGACAATGAAAAAGACCACTTGTAGAAAATCACTGATTCTGTTTTATTTTCTATAAAAAACAAAAAACTAAATCAGTGGAGTACTCTTTTATGGCACAAAACCTGATGTGATGACAGAAAATATTTTGTGGTAACATTGCAGGCTGTGACCGTTGGTACACTCTGAACCACTGAGCATGCTGTTTCAAATCTGAGTCCTCCCGTTAGTCTTTAATTATTGGTACAAGGTGTCTTCTGAACTGCTGTGTGGGACATTTGGAGCCTGCAGGGTCAAACTGCTATAAGCATTCTGTAGTTCAGATTTATGTTGTGTTACAGTTACATTTTGCATCTTTTTTACAGGTCGAAGCACCACAGGTGCTGGGACCCTGTTGTTTTAAGTTAGTTTAATTCTGCTTTGCAACTGAAAAATACTTTAATTGGCCATGTAACAAGCAACTTTGACCTTTTTGTTAAATGCTCCTTACATTCTGTCTATTGTACATAATATAAAGTAATAAAGTAACTAACAAGATAGTGGCTATTACAGAGTTGTGCAATCTAAATATGTTTGGCTGTAGTGCCTACAGATAGTAAAATTAATAATAAATAGTTGAATATTTGATGTTAAAGTGAGAATATTTCACATGTTTGTGGCTCAATCCCAGATAATGTATTCCAAAATTATGAATAAATCCTACAAAAATAATTTATCCCGAGGGGCTCAGACCTTGTCAACAGAAGGAAATTGGAAGGTTTGAAAATGAGATGTCTGGATTAAGTTTTTGATAAGTTGCTCTCCTCAGGGCAAGCCTTGTGTCATAAAGACTGCCAAGATCAAAGAAGGGAATGTAATAATTTAAATATCCTGTAATGCCAGCATCATATTGTATAAGCCAGTGTGTGAATCATCTGTTAGTTCAATGCAATGCTGTGAGTATTTAAATGATCAAAGGCAAAAGAAAAAACACAAAGATTTAAAGCAGATATGATTCTGCAGATAGAACTGTGTCAAACTGATCATTAGAAAATGGTTGATCATGAGAATCAAAAACTTGCATCTGCCACAATTTCTGCTTATAGCTTTAGTAGTGCTAATTTGAGAAACCCTGCGTGCTTTCAGTTGGGTTGCATTATATGGCAACCTTCAGTGAGGTTGCAGTCAGACTAAAAGAAAAAAACAGCTGAGAGCAGTTACCAATGCCTGTGTGTCTCCACCATTGACTGTGGTCTCCACTAATAACAGACTGGTGCTGGCCAAGGTGCCGTCCTTTCCTTATTTATCAACGAGAAGAAGCTGACTGATGCCTACGTTTTTGCTGATGCTGTGTATTTGCGCGCTACGGTAATCACTATGTTTAAACTGGACAGATGGAAAGGGCTATGGCTGCTTTTCCTGTGCAAATGCAAGTAAAAGTTTTTTCAGACAAATATTCCACAGTGTGAAAAAAAATTAAAAATGCTTCTTAGCTATAATATGTCTCAGCAGTGCTTAAACATTTCCACAGGTACAGTTTCCAATCAGAGCGGCTTGAGTCTAACTGCTGCAGGGGATCACCAGTAAAATCAGTGAACTTGTGTGGGCTCAAAGTGAGATTTGATCGTTGTTTGGGTAGTGAAACAGCTGACAGGTAAATGAGGCGCAGTGACATTACAATCTGTAAATTAAAAAGGCTGCACAAGATTAGATTCCCAGCATACCTTTGAGGCTAATGAGAGATCATCAAGAAAGGACAAGTTTGTAAGCTGGCACCATTACCTCTATTTAACTCTTAAATTAAACTTTTTATTTGTAGTAGCTGTGTTTCTTAAAAGTGATGTGTCCAGTTTTTATTATAAACAATACGGTCAATTGAATGTTCAGTTTATATCTAAGTTAATTGTATTTACTAAATATTTCCTCTTACATGCCAAGCAGGCCTTGTTTGTTTTTCCCTCCTGCTTTTTGTCTCTTCCCCTCCCCTGTGCTTCTCCTGTGGTCTCTCCAGGTGCTAACAAGGTGATTGGCTTGCGCCTGTGCAGTCTGGCTGTGCAGCTTATTGGTTGTATAGTTCTGAAGGTGGCCAACCGCCATGCCAAGCCAGCTATAAAAGAAGCCTGTTGGAAGAGTTCTCTTGCTCACCCTCTGATTATTACGACTGTATTGTGTATGAGAAAGTACACAAGACACAGAAGTACATAGTATGAGGTTTGATTTTAGGTACGTTGGGGTACCCTTTATATTTTCTACACAGAAAGTGTTAAACGTTCAGCGTGTAAGTTTTAGTGGCATCTAGTGGTGAAGGTTGTGAACCAACTCACAGGCTATTCACATGCTCCAAGGACGGTCCCATTTCCCAACTTGTGAAGTCCTTCCGACTTCAGTGTGTGTTCATGTGCTCGTAAGTCGGAATGTGGAATCAAAATGGACTACAAAGACATGATTAGCATCATCAGATTATGAACAACATGCAGACATCTAGTTCACTCTACTTGGATAGCAAACTAACAGTTATAACCATATTACACATGTTTGCAAAATATGTATATGCAATACGTGTTTTTGCATCAATTAAAGTTCTGTATACTTTATGTCCCATGTGCAAGATTCTGATTATTCATTCCACATTAATGCACCATCAGTCACCGCTCACCCCTCTTTTCCCAAGCATGCAGGAGAAGCTATGGTGGCCAACACTGTCTCAAGACATTATAACAAAATATATTGGATTTTCACACTTCTTTTTGATTATTATTTTGTCCAAAAAAGCTTTTTTTCCCCCCCACAAACATCCTGAAGTAGTATCACTAATATCAAATTGTAATTAAAATAGATCACTCTTTTACCTATGATTTCTGATCTTGCATAAGGTTATCATGCTAAGTAAGTAAGTAATTGTAAAATACGTATTTAATGTCTCTTGCTTTATTATTTTTCTGCATTTTCCTGCTTTCTCACTGCCTCACACGAGTCAACATATCCCCAAAACAAGATGAAACCTGCACTGAAAACTAAACACAACATTAGCTGAGATGCCAAGAGAGTGAATGAGGGAGAAGAAGGAAACTCATCCAATTTTCGTTTGCTGGCTGCTGCAGCCAAAACTCTCATTTACTGTATAAACTCCGGGCTGCCAAGAGCTTGTGTCCAAATCAAATAGCCCGGCCCAGCAGACACTAAAAACGCTTCCACTGGTGGACTCTTTGGCCAATTCATATTTAGTCTAAAATGAGCACAGATGGGGGAAGTTTTCATTTTTTTTCCCCATGCTGGTGTGTGCTCTGACTTATCTCATCATAAACATACCTTGACTTGGGGAAAGAAGGTTTGCATTTGAAAACGACACACAGTGATGAAAATGTTCCTTTGGTGTTTCTCAGAGTCATGAATAAGATTTGAGAAAAAGCAAGCAGAAGAGACTGTTTTGTTTGTGAAAGTGATAGATGAAGCGGTGAGTGTGGTGTTGTGTGTTTTCTGTATGCATCTATGTTTCTTTGTGTGTGTTGGGGAGAGGGAGTGTGCATATACTCAATTTCACATCTAGCGGAAGAGTGATTCAGGGGCAGTGTAATACATTCACATGCTCCTCATCACCCTAAGTTTCTGGCCAAATAAAGAACAAAATCAAAATACTTTGTCACTGAATGTTGTCTGCCATCCAGCATCTTTTTAAAAAGGTATTATCATGTCAGAAGCATGTTTCCAAACTGTTAGTTCCTATTGATGAATGACAGTGAGGCAAATCATACAGCAGACATTGACAATTATTGTGTCGTATGTCTTCTAATTTGAACCATTACATACATGTGTATGCTTGGGATTTATTAAATCAATCTAAAAAGCATGGTGGCATTTAATGTTGTTCTATCTATACGCCATTTCCTCTCAATATTATCGCAAGTGAGTATCCCTTAAATTATTTCCCATTTGATTTGCTCAGATTTAAAAGTGCTTCCCCAAGTAAACGGTTTGGTGTGTCAAAGAAACTCAGACGTGTGTGCCCATTTGGTTTGTTTAGGGTTGTGTGAAAGTTGATATTGGACCAAACAACTAGACAGAGACCAACTGAGAAGGTCTGTCTTTGTCTGCTTCCAAGCTAACTCTTGTGTATAAACACCGGCCTGTGTACAGTAACGGCAGATGTGATGTGATTTAAAACAAACAGACAAACAAATAGATAAATATACACACACCACATGCTGACCTTGGGAGCTACCAAGGAAGCAATCTCATAAGCAATCTATATGAGCAATTTATCCAAAATCATTTGGTGCCCATGATAACATTTGCTCGCCAACATGCAGTGCAGATATTTTCACTGATACATCAGCAGTTAGTTATATAAGTACAGTTTTAAGGTACTTTACTGGAGTATTTCCTTTTAAATATTTCCATTTTGTGCCACTTTATATTTCTTGTGTGTGTGTGTGTGTGTGTGTGTGTTTGTGAGAAGGGGTTGTAAACTCACATAAAAATGATCAACTTACCTTTGACAGCCAGAATGCCTAATCGTATGTGAAGACCCACCCATCAGGCCAAACAAAAATCAGATCGACTTCGAATGAAAACAGTCAACATCAGAAAAGCTTGATTTTGGAGCAAACAAAACCGACCCCTAGTTGGCTTTCATCCTTTCGGACAGGATAACTAACATTACTGCAAAGGATATGAAATATATTGTGATTTTGTGCATTAGTTGGCTAAAGTTAATGTTAGACAATCTGAGGTTTTTAAATTAGTTATATAAGTTGCTATCTATCTTACACAGGCTCTGCACTCTACTGGACCCTATGGGTAATACACTTCACCAATCACACACACGCAATCGCCCACTGAAATTTGCATACATGAAGGCAGCAGACCATTTGGGCGCTGCTACTAATAGCAACATTTTGCCTTTTTTGGTTCAGTCATGGGTTCCAGAGTCAGGTCTCTCTCCTGAAATTTAAGATTTTAAGGTTTGTTTAAAAGTGCACATACAGAATATACAACCTCACATTAAATGATATAACAAGAAAACCACCACTAAAGTTTGGCACACCATAAAAGGTATTTTGTATTGAATAAAACCATGCAACAAAATTTGACCACAAACTAAAGACAATGCAATCAACTCAAAATTTGATGAGTTACAGTTCAGTTCACTTTTCTGTCATGTTCAACCAAAGTAGCAACATAAATTCAGTTAATCTCAGAATAAGACAGCAAAAACTAAGAAATTGGTCAGTAAACATAAGGGGGTTTGTTTGATTTACTGCCGTACGGAGACAGCATGCCCTAGTGTGCCCCCATGCCACCATTCTGCCAGCTGGCCTGCAGGCAGTAAACCCTGCCTGCTGCTAGCTTAAAAATTTTCCAGCTGACTGCAAACAACCTGGGTGTGTTAGGTGTCATAGTGTCAGGTTAGCTGTAGCCCCTCATGTCTGGTGCAGCCACTGAGAGGCATGTGTTTCTAGCTAACCTACTGTCAACAGCATACCCGCCAACACTAAGTCAGCAGCGGTGACACCTGCAATGACTTTGCGGAACCGCTGGCCGTAGTGCATTCAGAGGAGCCGGCTCTGCCCTTTTGCTTCTGGTCACCCTTGGCGCCAAGAAGTATTTGGGAATCATGCTCAATTCATTCATCCTGCAAGCTCATCTGTTGGAACCCAGACAAACGGCTTTGCTGCAGGCGGTCCACAAGCTCGGTGACAGTAATGACTGTGATGCAAACAATGGGGGTCTTATGGCTGCATCTCACCCAGTGGTTTCCCTGAGATTTCTGCACATGCGGCGGCTGCAGTGGTGGTCCACCAGTCTGCGCCTAGATGAGGAGACACAGGCGGCGCATGGTGATAAATGCTTTATTCATTGCTGTTCTCCTCCTAGCAGGATGATCCAATTTGGCTCAAAACTGTCTCATGGCAGTGTTATTTCGGCATGAAACAGGAAGCTGTTTTTTAGAGATTTTAGATGCTTGAAATCTCACAAACCTTTGCCCACACATCAGAATTGGTATTTTGTCTGATATGGTTCCTTGGCATGGGTGTGGAAACAGGGCTCTATAGCCCTCCCTACAAGATTTCAAAGGAGCAGCCCCAGCTGTATGTTTTACCCAGATCTACCAAATTTGGTAGGCTTGTGTATAATGCCCTGACTTAAAGAAAAGTCTCCTAGAGCCATATCCTAAACCCAACTGGAAGTCAGCCATACTGACTTGAATGTTACACCATTTATAGGCTCCATACTTGAATGAACTCCTCCTAGGGCTATGATCAGGTCAACTTCAAATGTGGGCAGTGCCATCCAAAGACCCTTGCAATGTTAAATTTGCCAAGCTTTTGACGATACATCAAACTGCGGGTCTCTGGCGTAGCGTACAATTTTGATGTTTCGCCATTAAAAAGGAAGTACTGTGTAAATGAGCTGGACATGTTCAAATCTGCACCAAACTTCACTTGTTTATAAGAGTCTGGCCCTGAAGACATCTACAAACCTGTTTTCAGGTTTCATATGAGATAATATCATCAGGTAGGCCTACCTACAGATCACAAGAACAACTAAGTTCACCACAGTGTGTTATACAGTAATTGCTCAATACAAAACCCACAGTTCATCCACCAACTAATGTGTCCATTTGAATCTCAGTTCAAATGTCCCAGGAGACCCATCTTTCTGTATCCCAGTGAGCTTTTTTTTTTTCAAAAAAGTTGTAAAAAATTGGCCAACTAAAATAAAACCAAGTGATGCCTTTAATAGACAAGCTTAGTAATTCTCAGACAACACTGGAGTTCCTCACCCCCGCAGCCTCCAATGCTGGTGAGCAGCGCACTGGCTATAACTTGGGACAGACTGGGGATCTTTTGTATTTGTGAGTTTGGTTTGAAACGCCGTTTCACAGATATTTCCTGAGCTGACTGGTGGCTGTGTATGTAACGCTGGCGCCCGATCGCCACAATGCGCTTTACCTTACTAGACATGTCTTTCTGTTTTTTTCTGTCATTTTTCCTGTCCGTCAAAGCGGCGGACGGCCCACCGATTATACCCACCACCACAATTTACCCGCAGGTGGCGGGTGCTACTTTCATTCCCTGTGTGATAGTAAAATTTCTGTCGTGTCAGCTTCTGTCAAGCTGAAGGCCATTGTACAACAACAAGTCAAGGTATATCGTAACGTGGATGGATACACATCCCCAATGGTGCCAATAGATTTACTGCAATGGCCATTCAAATCTTTAATGTAAATAACATTGCATAAAAACTGAGAAGTTCTCTTTCCTCTCAAAAAATTGTTTTGCAGAGGAGAAACTGTACACGTAGAAACCACCATTTGACATTGAATAATCTCTTCTCTTTGGAGTAGTGTAATCTTTACAGTGTGTTCACAAAACCTAATCTGCAGTACACAGATAATGTTCATTGAACAAATTTAAAAGATTGTGTTGGGAATACAATAGGGTGCAGTGGTTGTAATAATACAACAGTATGCAGACACTGTAACGTATCTTTATAACTTCAAATGATAGAGGTTAATCTAATGTCTGTCAAAAGCAGATTGAGTGAAGGACATCATGAAAATGGAAAAATGCAGACCATTTGGCCCAGCCTTTGAGCCGACTCACCCAAAGTGGCCGTATCCCGAGTCTCCTATCAGACTGGGTGCCTGGGCTTGCTCTGCTTGCAAGACTGTCTGGCTCACAAGGCTTTCCCCATAATGGATTGCACACTAAATTTAATTTTAATTCCATTTCTTTTCAGCTGGGTTAGCCCCATGAGATAAAATGTCTATTTTCCAATAGAGATCTGCAGCAGTCCAAGTCAGCACCCCATTATTATTGAACAAAATATACATAAATAGAGTTATTAATACAAGTGATTTTTAAAAATCCTGTCAGGATGGTGGGACCCACTTTTTAAGTGATAATCATTAGCCCCACTCACCAAAAAGAATAAGCTGTCTACTGAATCATTTATGTTTTATATTACTCAGTAATATGAAAGTCATCAATGAAATTATTAAACAAAGAAAAAATGCTTTAAGGACTGGGAAAGGTATTAGTCGAATAATGATTTTGAATGAAGTGAACTTCCTTTTTTAATAATCCAAGCCCTCCACAGATGGATGACTTAATAAAGTTTTCTGCAATTGTAACTCTTTCACTTAAATAATACAAAACTACATCCAGCTACAAACTCATTTAATGTAGTATATTGTTTAACTTTATCTTGATATTCTTATAAATGTTATAAACCAGGTTAGTCAGATAAATCCCAGGTCATTTTTATAGCATTTGATATTGTATTTGTAGCTCAGAGCAAGAAGGGAAACTGTTAGGTTCTGTAGAATTTACAGATGTTAGTTTTATTGGTGTTTAGCAAACCCTCCAAATACAACTCATATGAGCGTATCCAATAGCGGCCCTACCGGTAGTCTTTGTGCATGCTTCCCAAAACGGCAATTTCGAACTCTGTTTCCTGACCGGGACCTATGTTACGTGACCTTCGTAACATGACAAAGACGTGGAGACTGCTGTAACACAAAGGAGTTAAACCCTAGCTGCTAGCAGATCGACTGTGAGGCCAATGTGTGCAGCTGTTCGGTTCACTGATCGATATGCGTTGTACAGCCGGTAGAGGTCGCTGCTACAACAACGTAAACATGAATCGTAAGTTTGTGTGGCTGTAACAACCTATATGGTCAGGCTGGTGAGGACATGCTCAGAAAACAGTTGGGCCCTGTTTTTTGTGTTTCTGAAGCATTTTACATTTCTTCATTAATATTAATCTACACAGCAATCTCCATTACAATTCGGTGTCAATTTTCTTTCCTGTGTGCAGGAACCACATGCAGCCATTAAAATCACACAAATCCCCTCCTATTGTGAACTTGTGAACAAGTTTGAAACCAATCATTTAATGGCCCCAATTTCTGTCTTTTAAACAGCGGTAGTGTTTGGTGGAATAATAGCCTTGAGAGGACGCTTTGTTTGGCTGCTATCTGTGCTGCTGAAGGTAGAGATTAGTGTGGCTTCTGTGGCATTTGTGCAATTGTGGCATTTTGCCTTGGGTCTAAATTTGGATTGTGTTCCACTAGCCTTTGTTCCAAAATGCATTTATTCATTTAATGTTTAAAGCTTAAAAATAACAGTAGTTTAATTAGTAAAAGTTTAATGTGCAGGAGGTACTTTTGCAATGTGATATTGTGATGGAATTGCATATATGTAGGACATTTGCATCTCATGTTTACGCATTTTAAGCTGTTCATGTGTCATTTAATGCCACTACAGATGGTCTCATGAGTGTTGGACATGCAGGAAAGAAGGAAGTCAGGAGAGCTTCGTCAGGTGACCTGCATTGTCATGGTTACAAGTTTGGTTAGATTTACCATGGATGTGATTTTTCACAGAATTCTGGATTTTCCGACGTGAATCATGCATATCTGTAAAAAAAAAAAAAAGGGGCGGGGGTACAGGAGCTGGCCGAGTGAAATGGAGGATCTGAGGACAATTACAGGCTGAAGTGTGTAGAGTTTTCTTACTTTGATCAGCAAGGATGTTCGTTTGCGTTCAGCTGCCCATTCCACAACTGCGCAGAGTGTACCTCAGTCACTCTCGCGCATCAGTGGTAACATGTTGGGCAGTAATACTGCAATATTACTTTTCCCAGTAAAGAGTAATGTAAGGGATTACTATTTCCTAAACAGTTACTAATCCAAGTAACTCTGTGCTACTGAACGCACCATCCCTGACGTAAATGCGTGACCGCGCTGCAGCTCAGCGGCACCGGACCTTATGATGTTCAAGTCAGCTGTTTGCCAAAAAGCTAAAGGAAGACTGGAGAACAGGGAGAGAGGTCTTTTCGCCAGCTGTAGGTAACGTTATTGTCATTACTGTGTCACAGTCTAAGATGCAAAGAACATTGTCGTCCGTTGTAAACTTTGTGCTACCAGCAAAAAGCTTGCAACCGCGATCAATTCTACATCTTTACTTAATTAAAACATCAGCTAAAGCAGCACAGCAACATGAAACTCGGAAAAACTCCAGCCGCTGTTACCACTGATGCTTGGACTCATCGGGAGAGAGCGGCGTTATATCATCCAGTAAAAAGTATCTAAAAAGAGTATCTAATATTACTTTTTTGAGGAGTATATGCTAAGTAACTAGTAACTTGCCCAACACTGAGTTGACAATAAGGATCGGAAAAATTGGGTATGTTTTGATTATTGCTTGCTATAGGCTATGTCTAATGTTTACTTTGACGTTGTTGGCGATTGATCACTCATGTAGCCTATATAGGCTACAATTTGCTGTATGAATGGTTGCTTTTTAAAGAGGTGGTATTATGCTTTTTGGCTTTTTCCCTCTCCTTTATGGAGTTATATCTTTTTTTTGCATGTAACAGGTTTGCAAAGTGAAAAAGCCCAAAGTCCAGCCCAAAGGGAGTTCCCATCTCCCACAGAAAGCTCTGCTCTGAACCGCTTGAAAACAGCTTGTTTGTAGTCCAGCCCTTCACTTCCTTTACTTGTGACGTCACAATGAAAACGCGTCATAAAGCTTGCCAAGCGGCTAGCGGGGTCAGGCACGCCCTCAAACCAAGCTAGTCTGAGCGGAGGCCCTTTGGCTCAACTCACCTTTGTTTGGTCTTCCATTGTAGAAATGTTGAGGGAAACTAAATTGTAATGTGAAAACATGACAGACTGCTGATTGGTCAGAGAGAATATTCACTATTCACTGCATCATCATTGCATGTGCCAGACAGAGGCCAGCAACAGAAAGTTTAATATTTCACAGTTTTCATATGGAATTTCATCACTAAATCCACTTCTGAGAAGTTTTGAGGTGAGAAATCAGCTGTGTAGATTTCGAATATTGACAGTTTTACTAGAAGTGATGATAACAAAAATGAGTTTGCATATTTGCGGAGTTGAGGAGCTCCGCAAGTGGCTGCGGGGGAAGCCTGTGCCAGGAGGAGCATTTAAGGCCGACCAGCCGCCCGCTCAGAGCCCTCTGCTCCCGCTGTCACACAGACCGCTGCAGCAACAACGGCAGAGGAAAACACAGCTGGAAGGTTTTCATACCGCTTATCTGTCTTTACATTCTGAGGAATGCTGAAACGTTTTAACTTAAAAAAGAGAAAGCTGTGTGTGGATCGCTGGTGTGTGTGTCGCATTGAACATTACATCGCGGCAGTTGTGTGTGGCGTCGCTATGACGACAAGCTGTGTACAATCTCTGGGTACTATCTGCAATGGAAAACGGAGCAGGGCCGAGTAGAGTCGAGTCTATCGATTTGCGCTATGGTAGCATTTTTCGGCAAGGCAACATAGATCGTCAGAACACCGGCAACAGTTCGTTTAGTCCTGGTGGTAAGATGTGGAACAATGATGTTGTGGACTTGAGAGTAACTTATATCATCTGCTAGGTTACGGTCACAGTCTGTAGCGGCTTTGATTTGGATCACGCTACCTTGACTGCCCTTCTCTGCTTCTGATGCATGTGCAACTCCCAACAAAGATTTTGTACAAGTAAGATGTATCACTCTGTAGCTCAAGAGCGGAGCGTACTAGGTGAAGAGAGGAGCTGCGGCAATGTGCAGTATGAGAAAAATATGGTGTGTTTTGAAAATTAAACCATGTAAACCTGTTCTGGTACAACCCCTAATTAAGATTTTGAACCTGAAAATGAGCATAATACCACCTCTTTAAGTCGTCCTTATGTTAAAGGTTTTGGCACGTTATAAATTCATTTCTTGTGAATGGTTGTGACAGGGTTTATATGAGGCCTTTTCATAAGGCTTTGATCCGCGAGGTCGCTTTGCGCTGCTCCTCATCAAAAGGCAGGCAAACAAGCCCTCCGCATGTAACCATGGCAACGGTCTCTGTGTAGCTGGTGCAATCCCGTAAAACTGTCGCGGTCGTTCTCGTCTACTAACACACACAAACTTTTTCCTACAGTTTATCAACAGAGAGAGACTGATCTGCTGTTTGAGTTTCCTGACTAATATAACTGTATCTTTAGGCCACCAGGTTAAACAACCTAGTAGTTATATTATTTAGTTATAGACTCAATTATTTATTAATTATTTATTTAATTATTTATTTGTTGCACATTTAGCTGTTGAAGTTTGGTAAAAACTGAATACAAAATAATAATTATTATAGAGAGGTTCCGATGGCGAAGTGGATTAGACACTTATCTAGAGCCGCCGCCAGCTTGATCGGGGTGGTGAGATGGGGGGGGGTAGTCTCAGTATATTTTCCTGCTTATTTGCCCTTTGCCAATCACATGCCTGATTTATACCAAAATGACTTAGGTTTAGGAAAAGATCATGGTTAAATTAAAAAGTCTACAATTAGGCTACATTAAGTTATGTTACATAGGGTAAAACAAGACATCGTTGACATTTGATTTCACACGGGCAAGGGCATAGGTTTTGTTTAAACATTGGAGAGGAGACATAATAAGCAGGGGGTTTTGGGGTCTAACCAAGAGTCCCTGCTGCGAACTAACACATTATTCATGAGAGTTAAACCCTTCATTTCCTGCATTCTGGTGAATTTTTCTGTAACAATTTTGCCCTTTTCTGTATCGGTTTATGGTGCAAATGTCTTTGAAGGGAAACATAAAATTCAGGCGTCAGGTGGCAATTTAAAATATAAAAATAAAACAAAATATAATGCAGTAAGGCTCTAAGGCATTCTGTTTTGCTTTCAGATATGTTTCTCCCGTAGCGCAACTTTTCTCATTTAAGATCATCCCTGCTGAGTCAACACATAAGTCGGCATGATTTAGACTTCCCTCCTCTTCTGTCTTTTTTTCCTCTTACCTTTTTTAATTCATTTCTAATCGTTAATTTATAAATGCTTGAACTTTAATAGCTCCTGTGTTTCAGCAAGTTTTCTGCAAGAATTAAGGCGTAATATTTTGAGACAAAAGCCTTAATACCTGCTCTATCTGCTGTGTCATACCCATAGAAGCATTCGGTTTCCATTTCTTTTTCTCTTCTGGAGGTGGTTGTGTCTGCATTGTCTTTAAATTGTCCAAGTCACAGCTGCTGTCTGTAATGTATGAGTCGTCTGAGTTAGTTAGAGGAAGTTCTGCTGCTCTTTTGCTTCCTCATCTGCTCTGTGCTTTCCTCTTGAAACGTTATCTTTTCTATGTCTGTGTTCTGCACATTTACAAATAGCAAGCTTGGATGGTAATTAGACAGCATCTAAGAGACTTGGAAGGAGATCTCTGTGTATTATTGGCTTCCCTGTTGATGTCACCATGTCTCTGTTAGCCCACTGTCTGGCAAATGTGTGGCTTATGGAAAATGCATATTAACTGTCTGTATAAACTACTAACGTTTTACATTTTGCTAGTTTACAGGCTTCAGTCAATGTAGCGAGTTCAGCTGCTTGTGCAGAGTAGTGTTATGGTAATGGTTTAGTTATCAGTGTTTCTGTTGCTGTCACGACAGCAAATCCTGATGCATTAGTGTATCCCATTCAGACTGTCTGACAGACACAGAACCCTGTTTGGGGCTGTACTGGATGAAACAAGTGTGCTGCGCTTTGTCAGAGGTGGAAAACTGAAACTGAAATCACGTCTGATCAGAAATAAATATCACCTCAAATCATCCTGGAGCAGTGAAACAGTCCCAAACAGAACAAAGGAGTCTCAAAGCGAGGTGGACACAGCACCTGCTTGGAAAATGAAAGCGCTTTCTCATTTTAACACACATGAAGCACTGATCAAATTATATTTTATAATATAAAGTTTTTTTGCTTCATGTTGTTTCATCTGGAAATGTTGATTAAATGCGTTTTGCCTTTATTGACACTATCTGGTTTAGCAGCACAATGGCCCAAAGGGAAAAGCAGTTGGTTAAAATTGTACAAACTGTCTATAAAATCAATGACACTAACTGCCATTCAAGAGAGAGGCTGGGATTGACACCTCGTTCAGCAAGTATTGATTGTTGCCTTCTATTGTTTGTATAAGCGCATGGTGAAAGACAACAAAGGGCAAGAGGGATGCCCCACGACTCGAAGTGAGTAACAAGGACAGAGTCATTATAACTGTGATCTGAAAAAAGCTAAGACAGTTCAGCGCGATTACAAAGAAACAAATTGCAATTGTTTTACATGTGATAATTGAAATGAGATCCCAGCGGTGGTTGGATTTAAGATGTGAGGAGTCATGTTCTGCCCCCCACTAAGTGACTTCCAACTGGGACATATCTGCTCTCAGACAGCAGTAACAGCCACAGCAGGATGCAGAGAGAATGAGTTGATCAAAGCAGCATGGCAACAGGTAGATTGTTGCTCCAGCAAATGCCACCAGTTTGGCAAATGTTTTGCCTGTAGACCTACTGGATAAATATGGGGATGATAATTATATATTAAATGGCATAATGTTGTACACTATATATGCTAATACATAGAAGGGTATCAATGGTGGTACCTACCCACCAATGGAAAAACAAATGTGTTCACCTTCCAATCTCAGCCCTGCTGTGAAGGTGAAAACAACAATTCGGAAATGGAGAGAACCCAAGGGAGGAGGGTGGGGATGGGGAATAATATTGAGAAGGCAGGCACGATATTTGCAGCTTCAGGGTGAGATAACACCCTATCTTGAAGTGTCCTGCAAAACATTTAGGAATTTTCTTATTAGCCTCCACTTCAACATGAAATTCATTCATGCTACTGGCATATTATGCTTCATTATGTAGCTAACCAGCAAGGAAGAGAGGAAAAAACTACTTTAATCATTAACTGTCAGACTAGGTCATGTAATTGAGACTTTCTTAATTTATCAAATTCAGACAAATAAGGCTTACAGCGGACTTTCAAAACATGTCAGGGCCATAGTGGAAAGCTGCAGGGATGTTTGCTAACACTCTGGATCACAGACTGAATACTAATCGCTAATATGTGTTAGAATCTGCTGGATACCTGAAAGATACATTAATCTGCTGAATGCAGTAAAGGTTTGATACAAAAGACATACATGCAAGAGCGAAAGTAGTGCTCACCTATGATTTCAGTGACATATCAGAACTGCAACATGCAAATTTTGCCAATAAAATAATATGATGGATGGAAATCATGTTGTATAATTTGTGTGTTTGACCTTCTCTATGCAATTGCCTCATTTTCCCAACATTGGTTAATCAATCGTATTTTGATCATACATACAAACTATTGTGTGGCCCTGGTGTGTGTGTGTGTGTGTGTGTGTGTTCGTTCATTGTCTCCTTCAACAATCTATGAACTTTTGCCAGCAATAATAAAAAACAGTTTTATGCTGGTGAAAGGCAAAATAGACATTCTCATTTTTGTATAATTTTAAGTGCATTATCTTTTTTTGGGACATTTTTTTACCTATTTTAAAGAAAAAGCAAGCAAATAACTAACTGTTCTGCAGTTCAACATAATAGTCATCTGTGATGATAGTCCTTGATATCAGTTCAATGACATGAGATGATGAAAAGAAAGTGGAATGGTGGAGAAAATATTAAGATCAATGTCTAACAGCGACATCGTCTAATAGCATGATGAGAAGCTAGTACACTACTGTCCCCCCTCAAAAGTTATTCCCAAAGATGAGCAAATGAGCCCAAAGCTCAGTGTGGACATATGTTTTGTACTATAAGCTGTTGTTTCTCAGCCATTCTGTTTGCAAAACTCTGAAGGTGCATGCTGAAGATAGAGCTTGACTGAGTGATAGCATGCACTAGGAGGGGAGCTGCGCTGCGTGTGCACGAGCAGTGACTGACACTGTGTTACAGACTCCTCCTGGCTCTGATTGGTTGTTGGCATTAAGAGCAGTAGGAGGAGCCGTCTATGGTGTAATACTGTCATGATATAATGACAGCAAATATGCCAAAAGGTTATTTGAGAGTTATCCGACTGTGAGTGATCATTATATTTTGAACTGGGAGATGAAAAGTGCAGTGTTACAAACACGTTACACCCCTTTCTGAGAGCCATGCAAGCACACACGTAGCTGATAAATTGAAGACTGCAGTGAATGAGTGGAAACTGGCTAGGCCCAACATAACAATCCCAGTCACCACAGACAATGTACAGAATATTGTAAATGCTATCAAAGAAGCTGATGGACTTGGACCACAGACTGGATGTTTTGCCCAAGTTCTAAACCTTGCATCTAAGAGGGCAGTCCACACAATGCAGTGTCCCGCCTTCTTGGGAAGGTCAGAGAAGTGGTAACGTTTTGTACACATACCTGGCAATAAAACTGATTCTGAAATGGAGGAATAGACACACATGTAAAGCCACTACAGACTGAATTTACGTGGTATATATGTTGTGAATAATGCAGATACACTGAAGTTTTGTTTTGTTTAAAATTTTAGCCAAGATTATCTATATATTTATGTAATTATATATTTTTTGTTAATGTTCAATGTTATTTTTGCCGTTAATGAAAAACAAAGATTTCAGCTATACTGAAATTATTTTTGCTTTAAATAGCCTGAGTAACAAAAATGTTGATTTCATATTATTAAATGTCTTTATGTAAGACAATATTATTCTTGCAGAGAAAATACAGAGAGAACACTGAAATTGTCACGGGTTTTTTTCTTTCTAATGTGCTAGGAAAAAAACTAACCGAAACCGTGACCCATAAAACGCAATACAAACCGAACCGTGGGCTTGTTAAATCGTTGCACCCCTAGTAGACATGTAGTAAACAGTAGAGAGCTGCATTGGAATTGGGATCCTGCGAGACCCAACACAAATTGCGCAGGACCAGGCGGTTTTAACTCTGCTGCGGGCTGGGAGCGGGCGTAAAAATTCCTCAGTAGCACTGATAAGATGGAGTCAACATACGAAGTTGAAAAGAAGATAAAAGTAAGCGTATGTGGCTGCTTTTGAGAATGTACTGCACGGGCCTGACTCAAACCGGCGACTTTGGGTACGGGAGGTGGACACACTAACGAGGAGGCTTAACCCCATGGGTACAGGCGTCAGTCGCCAATGTGTCTCTTAAGGTGTCGGGGAGTGAGGTTTATTTACTGCACAGTCTCAATGGCTTCCGTCACATGGGCTTATACAATAAAAGACCAAACAAAAAATTGCATAAGGCTGGATATTTTCAATTGCAGGGGTTCTCTGCAACAACTGGTAACTGTTGCCCTGTTACGTCCTCAGTTTAGCCATGTACTCATCAAAGCTTGAGTTTAAATTTGGCATTTTTAGGCTTAATAAGGCATAGAATAGCATTATTTCTGTGAAGGTGATACTAATTTGCATTAATAGTGGCCCACCTGCATACACACACCCCCAGTAACACACAGCTTCCCTCTTTTTTCTCCCTGTCACACCCTGCATCCCACCATCCTCTATCTCCCTCCTCTCTCCATCCAGCAAGCCCAGCAAATGTTTAAATTACACGACCAAGTAAGCAAGATTAATTAAAATGATAATCTACAGGCTGAATATATTTCACAGTTAGCTAGGCGGCTGTTTAATATTGCTGTGCAGACTTTTAAAGTCAAAGTGGAGTGTTGACCTATTCATTTGCTTTAGTGAAACAGTCATTAGCCCAATTAAGGACATGCAGACAATGAAATCCCCATTATATGCAAAACACTCGGAGCTATTATATACTTCATTAATGTAATGTATGGTAATGAGAGAAAAAAGTAATATTTGATTTATGCGCGCTGTGAATGTTAAATAATGTATATTTCCTTTTAAAGTATTTGGAGAGCTAACATCTGTGCAAATAAAGCTGTTAGAATGTAAATTATTCCCTTAAAGGCTTAAGAAGAGAGTAAACAGTTATCATTTTAATCCTGCAGTCTTTTGAGGCACATTACAATGTCAGAAAAATTTCCTTTAGTCATTCTGATAACTCATTTCTACTGTATTTTATTCTGCTCCAAACTCTCACTTCATTATTTTCCACATCTCCCAGTATTCTGTTCTCTTGTTTCCCTTCATTTTATTTTTTTAGTTTCTTGTACTCTATTCAAAAATGGCTGCTGATGCTTTAGGTTTGAGGACGCTGTAACAATGCCTGCCGTTTCTCAGCTGCTCTCGCGCTTTACCGCGCTTAATCAAAACACGGGTTAGATACTCTATTCCCTGGATGTCGGATAATCCTCTTATGAAGTATCTGTAAACCCAAACTCGAGAATGTCTCTCCTCAGTCTCCCATTCACTCTTAGACAACATACACAAGCAGCACACTGTGTATTGTGTTAGATGAGACTCTCTCCCTGATATGGATGAGATGAAAAAAGGTCCCCAATCAAAGTCAATTAGCAGCTAAGAGAGTGGGATCTCTGTGTTTGTTTGTACTTGTGTGTATATTCTGTATGTGCATGTCTGTGTATGGTATGCATGTGTGTTGTGTAAAGCACAACACACATGGCACTAAAGGATGAGGATTTGAGCGGGAGAGGAGATGCAGATAGGGAGAGAGAGAGTTTTTAGGAAGATTGCCTTTCGAGGGGGGGGTAATTGGTATCACTTGCTGAGGGACAAATGGGTTGAAGGAAGAGTCTGGAGATGGAGGGAGTGACAGACAGAGATAGATAGCTATTGCTAGAGAATGGCACAATGGCTTATTGGCCTGTTATTTTAGGCCATGCCCACACTCATACAGATAAAGTTGAAAATTTGTCTTTTTCTATCTTATGCTTTCCATCACCACTAAGGCAGCTTTTTCCATATGCTGAAAATAGAGGTTTTCAAAGACCTCCTAGCTCCTGGATGGAATTGAAAAGACACGTGTCCCACTCTAGTATGTATGCAGACAATAAATGGAGCTTCTCAAAGGCGCTGACACGAGTGTTAACATTCACGGACATAGCCAAGGGCTTCCTCACATAGCAACAAAGTCATGAAGCTGTCCTCTCCAACTCATAATGTGATCTCTCATTATGTTTCATATGTCATTTTGGCTGATAAAAGTGTTGCCAATGACGAGTCTGCATGTCTTTGCGGTAAAATGACTGCATCCATTTTAAATCGTGTAATTTTGATAAGGACTCTCAGTACAGCTGCCCAGGAATTGGTTAAAACATTGGTCTAACATTGATCAGATAGCAGTTATGAAGCAGAGTATTCAGCCGTGTCTTTCCCTTATCCCCACTCCTTAGGATTGAAAACCAGAAATAGTATCCCAGTTTTTACAAGGAATTTTTAACAAAATCTTCTCCCCTTTCCTGGAAAAATATCTGCTGGAGCCCAGATTTTTTTGTATTGTGTCGCACATGAAATATATGGTCACAATTTTGATAATGTTTTAACTGCCTGAGGTGATGATGGTTGTAAGTATTCCAGCTCCTGCTTATGTTTTATTGTAGGTTTTGAAATACTTCTCTTATACAGTCTCTGTGGACATGTTATTTTGCATGCAATATAACATTATCCTGCTGTCAACCGAAACTGTGCTTTGCGCTCTTGTTGGCTCTCAGGACATTCTGCTATGAGGAGTCAATGCAGCAAGAGCCAAAAGTTGTCCTGTCTGCTCATTTCACCTTTAATCAGGTTTGTGTCATGTATAAGCAGGAAGAACACACATAACAAGTGTATGTCTGAATGCATTTTAGAGGGCCTGTAAGTAGGTTTAGGACGTTTAGAGTCCTGTTTTATTAGTTGTTGATCTGTAGGCTAGCGCCGTCCTTAAGTCCTTCTATCATGGCGGGCTAACAGTTTGGTTGCTTTGTGTGTATCTGCTCCTCACTTGTTTGGGCTGGAGACCCAAGAGCTCCTGTAACCAGAATAGCAGTACTAATTAAGTTAATCACTGATATACTGAATTCACATGAATATGTAACGTTATGGCTAGTTTATACATGACAGCTTGTTAACTTGTAAAAGCTGAACTTGTATACAGCAGCATGAGGAACTATTTGTCTGTGAAAATGTAAATAAATATTCTGCTACGAGGAGTCAATCCAGCACAAGTCATCGTTATCCTGTCTGCTCATTTCACCTTTTATCAGAATAACTGCTTGCATGGGGACCTGCAACACTAGAGTGCGAAGCTTAAGAAATATCTTTCTGTCAGTCTGTGCACCACCACTTTGGTCCATACTGAAATATCAGTCTACTATTTGATTTATAGACTTTGTTCCTCATGACATTTCCTTCAAAGACACAAATGTCAGTCACATGGTGGAACTAGAAGAAAAATCAAACAACTAAGAGATGGATTGCTGAAATGAAAGGGACTGAAATTAAATGCAGTACACATATTCATGTCTCTCATTTAATTGAATTGAACTTTGGTGATCCCCTGACTTTCCATCTAATGCCATCAAGCATGAGCATTTCGCCCATACTGGCGTTAGCATTAAGCTAAACGAACTGCGATGCCCACGCACAGCCTCATAGAGCTGTAACGCCCAGTATCCATAAATCTACAGCTGCTTTTATCTCAAACAGTCATAATGTACAAATAAATGTCTTTGTGAAACGTTAATGTTTCTTGTAACGAAATAATCACAGTTACAGTGCTCGCAGTTTATCATGCGTGACAAAACATTATTATAAGCACTAAAATTATTGTTGCCGATGAAATTTGTGTTTGGTAGGCCTATGTTTAATATACTTGTTAATATTTGGACAGACTGTAGTCTTTAATTAACATGATTCACAGCTGGGTTAGGTTATAAAGAAAATAAAGGAAATGTCTCTCTTGCAATTATCCTTATAACATTATTTTTGCTTGCTCTATGCCAACCAATCCAGTCCTTTTATAACCAGTTGAAATATTGAGTTTTGTAGTAGCCTATTGGACTAGTCAAAAAGACAGATTATAGCTCAATTAGTCCTTATTACCAGTAGAAGTACATTTAAATAGTCAATACAGCCCATATAGCCTATGCAGTTTTGCAGTTTGCCAAAAAACTGATTCCACCTTACTACTTGTGGCTGAACGTTTCTCAAAGTGAATTGATTTTTTTTTTTTTTTTTTATTTAGCATTATATGAGATATGGCTGATTATAGCTCACCCTGTCCTTTCAACCTGTTGAAATACCTTTAAAGGGCTAATACAACCAGTAATAAGTAGTTTTCTACAAGTCTGTCTGGTCAGTGTGAACTGACGAAACCAACTACTGCCAACTTTAGAATGTTGGTGTTAGTTGGGCGCAGTCTGAGCAGTGTGTAAGCTTAAGTCAATGAGCCAGGCAGCAGTAAGATGCATGTTCCAAGATACAAAAATTGTTAAATAAAGAAAAGGAAAAAAATAAAGCACATTTCTGCTTTCCCAGACAAAATATTGAAGGGTCGGAAGAATGTTGAAATTAATTTGTTGATTAAATGATAACTTTATCATATTTCCTTAGAACTTGAACTGAACGGCTCACCGCACTGCAAACTTTATTGCAATTAATCAGTTTTGCCTTTTGTGGTTTGTGTGGCACTTTGCTTTTTTCAGCACAACCCCTGCTTTTGTTTTATTACAGTATATCGACTGGCCTTCATGTTTTTCAATCTTGTGTTATTCTCCATTTCTACTGCTCTGTTTTTTTGTTATTCTTTGGTAAAGGTAACATACAGACACATACACATGAGTTGCAGAATTGCAATATTTAAGAGGATGCACAAAGTGGCATGGTGTCAGATATTGTACATGGTCAGAAAAGTGACAAAAGTGAGGCTCAAACTCACTTTTACAAAAAGTAAACAAACATGGAAGGAGCAACTACAAGAAAAAATAAGTTTACATGTAATTGTGTGATACTGTTTAGGTAAAAAACAAGTAAACTGATTATTTGAAAATTTATATAATCCTAATCAAATAATCAGTTTACTCTGGAATACTTTGAAATCCGACAGTAAATCCCAGTCAGTTGGCAAAGTCAAGGTAATGTAACGTGATATCTGTGTCTGTGAGGGTGCAGGGCTTTGGCGTTAGGGTGAAAATTTGGATTGGGCCAATCACTTGATAAGACCTGTTGTGAAACACCTGTGCCATTTGACCATGTGACCGATAAGTGGATTTTCTTTAAAGATAATCTAAAACTACATACATAATTACATACATAATGAGAAAAGTATAAGCATTTCCTACATAAAGCACACATTAAGAACAAGGTCATTGTAACAATAAAGATGCATCCCACTGTCAGCGTTGACACAATGAGAATGAAAATGCATGCTATTGTACCTTGTAAAACGTGTAAATACTCACAATCAGGGTATAACGTTGATTTTTTTCTCACCAGACACTGTGGCTAGTGGATTTCCAGTTACTAGCCACTCACCAAAGTTTCTAGCATCTTTCAATCTCTCCTCTCTCTCTCTCAAAGATCTGATTTGGCTGACTCAGCCTAAATGAGTCTCATCTTACCTCTAAGACTCACATTTTAATGCTTTCTTTGTCATCTGTGAAGTGAAAGCGTTCTTCACAGTCAGAGAAAGTAAAAGTGTGCATCCTGCTCATTGTTCAGTTATAAAATCGTAGCCCACCACAGAGCGACAACAGACTGGAGTCACACTGCCCTCTTCGCTGTCCGGCGAAGTTTACAGCCTGCTATGCTGTTGCGGCTGCATCTGCGTACAATAATACAGCTAAAAATCTGACTCAAATCATGACTTGTAGGTGGCAGATAAGAGTGACTGTGTTAAACGCCACTGGCTAATTCTACCTGCATTTGATGGGTGAGCGGGGGCTAATGTCAAGCCCTGCATGCAGTATATTTTAAAATGATTGTGTCTATGGACATAAAAGGGTACATTTTAGAGATTCATAGTTCTTTAAATACTGTTCTACTTGCCTTTCTGTCTTACAACTCAATGTGTGAATGCATGTGTTAAGTACATCATAAATACTTCCAAACTGAACTGTTAATCATGTCTATGTCCCACAAAATGCTCTGTTCACCAACACCCACCCTGTAGGCTACTCCACAGCTTTAACATTCCCTTTCTAATACCCCCACTGTATTCAGCGATTCTCTGAGAAGGATGAGGATGGGTCATGTTTTCAATAATTACAAGCAGTGGATTAGTAAGCGGTAAATAACTCCAGCGTCATTAGTGCATGTTTGAGCAATCAGAAAAGCATCTGTCTTTAATCACAGTCAGAAAAAACAGAATTATGCCAGCAGCATCTCATCTCAAAGCAGGAATTTGAGAAGTTTTCTTTGTCTTTTATATTCTTTGAGTGTATTCTTAATTTCTTGTTTTGAAATTTAAAGGTTCAGTGTGTAATATTTAGGAGGATCTATGGACAGAAATGCAATATAATATACCTAACTATGTTTTAGGTGGTGTATAAAGACCTTACAGAATGAACCGTAGAATGAGCCATTTCTATCTACATACACCGCAGCTTCCCTTACATGGAAGTCGGCATGTTGCGCCGCCATGTTTCTACAGTAGCCCAAACGGACAAAAGTCTCTACAGAGCGCGTTTTGTCACTATGTTGAACATATACAAAGAAGAAGTAGAAGAATTAATGGTAGTAGTAGTAGTAGTAGTAGTAGTAGTAGTAGTAGTAGCAGCAGTGTTACAGTATTAATCGACTGAGGCCCACACGTATTATAATGCCAACAGAGCATGTTGGCCTCTGTAGCTTCTCCTGCGTGCTAGGAAAGGTTGCAGATTTAAGTCTGATCTCTAATCAAAATTTGAAGAAAGGTGTATCCAAGTTCATATGTCGTGCACCATGTATGTAAATGGAGTAAACAAAATATTAGAACCACCACTCAGTCTAATGCTGTCCAGTCTCTGAACATTATGAGCTTTACAAAGTTAGAATTCATGACCGAGCTGTTGTATTGGATTGTACAAGTGCACCAATAATGTGGCAACAGAGTAGGGGAGAGCGGGGTAAGTTGTCTGGTGTGTAAGTTGTCACACTGCTCATAACTCCAACACTAGAGGCTTTATGTCAAAAATCAAATAGCCATTTTGTGTGACTTATTTTTCTATGTTCAACTTCCTGTTCACATGTGGTCAAGGTCACTCTATTCTGAGGTGAGCACAATTTTATTTTTTTTTGCTTCAAAAGTAAAACATTTGCATTACATTTTAAGTATTCCAACCTTATTAGGTATGAATGTTCAAAATGATAACTTTGCACAAAGTAGAGGAGACAATAACGTGTCTTTTGATACTTCAGCTGAAGTGCTATTTTAAGCTAACCTTGAGATTTAGCCAACATTAGCACACATGTTAGTTTGGGGCAAGTTGTCTCAATGACTTTGGGGCAAGTCGTCACATCTGATTACTTGCCTCAGTACAAATGAACACATAGAACATGCTCAAATTATTGTGTAGTATTGTGTAATAACCTCTGACACTAGTATTAAATGATACTGTAAATAGAATATTATACTCTGTAGACTTATACCATAGGCATGTAGTGTGTTAGTAGATACAAACACACACACTACATGATCCAGTTATTAATTTAGTTAGGCAACAAGGGTAATAATATAATATAATAATAATAAACAAATAAGCTTGTAATTGCAAGGAGGAATGTGTTTTTGAAGGAAGGAAGGAAATTATCAACAGAAGAATGTAAGTACACCACCTGACATAATGTTAAGGGCAGTCAGGCAGGTGAAGTTGAAGAATAAATCAATCAGAATTACAGCTAAGGATTTTGAAGTAAGCCACTGACATCTCTTTTGGCCTCATCTATGTGGAACCATTTACAGTATTCCAAAGGAGATGTGGTTTAAGTGTGCGAAATGCAACAAATGGGCCTGCGATGCTCGCACCTCATGTCTGATTAGTCAGACAGTAGTAGGTCGTACAAAAATTCACATTGTTGCATTAGTGTGTTTAAACACCACATCTGTTAGATGAACTTATACATTTAAGCAAGTTATCTGCAGCATTACATTCAGTTACCATAGATCTATTTGCACTCCAGAGAACATTTGATTTTAAAGTTCAAAGAAAGAGGTTGTCCCACTTAATGTCTGCTCCGCCAACATTTTTGTTTTGAATTAAATTATTTATTTTCCAAGCTCTCTAGGCTTGATTGTTGATTGATTTTACTTTTAGTTCTGGTTACAATTTGAAATTGAAATCAATATTCACAATTAACTGTTTGATAATCCAGTGTGACAACTTACCCTATGCAGTGTGACAACTTACCTGCCAATGGGGCAAATTGTCACAAGTGCACACTCTCTATTCAACAGTCTACAGCTCCATAATGAGATAAGCGCTGAAGATGTAATGAATACAAAACTTCTCCCCAAGACTTCATTATTTCATTTGGTATGACATTTGTACCATTGTGATGTACAGTGCTCAGTAAATATTAGATGGTGTGAAAAGCGTGACAACATACCCCGCTCTCCCCTATACATCAACTATTTTAGTCTTACAGGAATCACATTGCACCACCACTCCAAATTCCCCGCCCCTCTCTCTTTGTTTCAAACACATGCTCAAGTACACTCACACGCATACTGTATATAGCCCCACTTGAACATCTCTTCAGTTATTATAAGCTGCAAGCACAGTTACATCTGTGCTGAGAGTCAGTGAAGCTGTCTTCTGGAATTGCACGGTGCTTTCTTTCTGTCAGGAAGTGAGGAGATCTACCAACAGACAGATACTGGTACTATCAGCTGAGAAAGCTTGGAATGTGAGCACTACGCAAACTAAATCCTCACTGTAGATGCTGGAGGGTGAAGTGCAGTCTCCTGCTGGCTGCATCCTTCACTGTTAGCGTGGTTGGTGAACTGCAAAGGGTCCAGCTGAGGGCTTTTGACTGTTTCAGTGTGGGCCAGCCTGAGTCTTTCAGAGACTGAATATGTCAAGGCAATGGGGCTCTAGTTGTTAAGGACAGTGAACATATGTAGTGACAGATTCAACATCTTTACATGTTCATAAGAAATCAGGAGACATGAGGTGGACATGTTTATATCCACTGTAACCTGATAACTTTATCAGCGATCACATCTTTTCCCTTTTCTAACATTTGGACCATGGCTGGCATAATTATACTGATGTAAGGCACCGTCAGAATTAAGCTTTATGTATTTGAACTCTTTGTCATTCCCTGTCATGGAAAGTTTCTTACAGGGTTTGTGCGGGTCACTTGTTAAACCCCTGTTAGAAACTGGGGTTACTTCAGCAGAAATCTAGCCGCGGTAATCTGGTTTCTCCAATTACTTAAACCCTGATTTCAGAAATTGGATTGCTTGTTGCCATGACATTTTGAAATCAGGTTACTGTTAAAGGCCCACAGCAAACTGATTATGCATGTACTGTACAAGTAAACGCACTGACTGAACATATCAGTGAAAGTAGGGCCTAATTATGTAGCACAGTGTTGGAGAGAGGCAGGAGAGACAAGGCCTAGCCCACGAGCTGAATTTTGGGCATACCTCTTAACATTTCGCAAGCGTGAGGTGAGCAGATGGCTGGGGTCGAAGTGTGAAATGGTTGTTTGAGAGTTGGGGTGAGCCAGGTACGGAAACAGCCTGCAGAGCTGCAGCTCAAACTGGTTGTTGTTCAGTTGGTAGTCTTGTCAGCTGGTAGTTCGTCCTTTGCACAAGAGGGGATTTCCTTTTATAGTCCGTGAAATCCCACAGGCTAACCGTTTTACATCAAACCTGGTTACCCACAATATCCCAGTGACTACTCTTTGGTCAAAAAGTTGCATTACATGCATGAGCCCTGGTTGTGAGGTTAAGTGGCTACAATCGTTAGTGAACAAAGGACATTTAATTTACATGATGCTTGAGTTGTGTTTGAAGCAGATAAAAAAGTAATTTTATTGAGTATCTTGGACGCCCTCTGGTCCGTCTTGTAATGTACTTGGACCTGCCTGGAGATCTTTATGCCACACCTTCCTGCTTGGCCCAAAAAAAGCTGTGTTCGGCTGTCAACAGCTTGTCAGTGTTATAAATGGTCTGGGTCCCTGCTTGAACGCTGCTGTCCTTTTAAAAGCTGACATACAATGTCACTGTCATTCAGTAAGGATGTCACCAACATGGCACGTGTGCAGGCTGACTTGTTGCTGTTACAACTTGAAAGAAGTAAATCACAAAGAATAAATATAAATATACTGTATAACGTAGACTCCCTCTTTCATACAAACTTTAAAAAGTCCAAGGTTGCGTCCTTCATTTACAGCAGAATAACACTGTAATTTTTAAAATAAGACATGCAACCTAATAGTATCTATCTCAGCAGAAAATATTCAATTGCTGTTCAAAACTGGAAGCACTGAGCTCAAACCCCACGTTTACATTTTCATTTTCTGGCTGGATCACCTTGACATGACTCGATGAACAGTGAACCTCTCTCTCTGGCAGCGTCCGCTCGAGGAATGTGTACTTTCTGTTTCGGGACTCTTTATATTCAGGTAGTCAGATCAGGGAACACTGGCAGATAGGCTTGCCAAAAAGCACATATGCTGTCGCAGAGCAAAGAAAAAGAATTGCTTAAAGGGGGTTTGATTTCCCAAAGTAAGACGGATATGCTGAATTATGACATTTGATAGAGAAAGGAGACGGAGAAACAAAAAAACTGTGAAAGACAGAATTGTTATATGGGTAGGGGGGCTAATTACCAACCTCTGAGACTTTCCAGTGTCATTATGGAATAATGAAAATATCACTCAAAACACTATTACAGAAATATTACATTTTCATTAGACCCCCAAGAGCTACTTTACCACTCAGCTCAGGACACTTGTTTCATTCTGTTAATATTTAATGATGGAATTATTAGTTGAACCACTATTAGTATTCAGCTTTTGGGACCAGACTGATTCCAAATGCAGACTGCGATAAAATAGTTATATGTAATGAAAGGCAGAATTGAGCGGACGTAAGTGGGAAGGACTCAAAAGGAGAAAAAAGTCAATTGAATTTCAAAAGCAATGAAGGGATTTTAAAAAAGTCAAGGTGTGAAGCCACACAAGAGAGACTCCAAAAAAAACTGAAAATAAATAGATATAATAGAATGACAGCATCCAGCAGAGACATGTGGGACTGAAGAAGCCTTGTTGTGGAATACATTCTACATTTTATTTTAATATTGTGAAAAATAAGACATTTGATTGGACAGGAAGTTCCCTGCTGTTTTCTGTACTGATTTTTTTTTGCCTTTTTTAATCTCAAGAGACACAAAAAAAGTTGTTTATCTCTCTTCTGACCCAAATCTTGTTGTGACTATTTTCTCACGAATCTGACCATGTCACATTTGATCAACCTTTACAGTTTTAACTCGAGTGTGTTATGTAATTGTTATGGAAAGGTAATGGATTGAAGCCAACATCAGTCAGATGTGGAACATCAACCAATTCTGAATCAGGAACATGTTCAGTCAATGTGTTGCTATGCTTATTAGGGCTATTCAGTGTAGTCTTGGATAGAAAAAAAACACAGTAAACAGCAGATACAAAGTGACTTAAGTCAGCAGTTAGAGAAAAGAAAAAATTATGACAGAAATTGGGACTGTAATGTGACCAAGAATGTGAAAATTCAGCCACCTGACAAAACCAACTGGGATTGAATTAATTGGGCAATTGTGTGTGACTATGCAGTAAGTATAGGGTGCTCCACCTGCCTTGAAATTGGTTATATATATTATTAAAACATCTGTCTATATGGTGGTATATTGGTAAAACTCAAATGCTGCCATGATTACTATGGCTGGAGACATATTGTGCTACTGAGAAATGTTAATTAGCCTCTCAGGTCGCACCTGTCCCGGTTGAGCGCACCAGTAAATTCTATTTAAATGAGGAGCTGGTGCTGCGGAAGTGACAGGTTTCCCACACTTGTATTTTCATGTATTAATATCAAAAAGTAAGTAAGTGGTGTTTTTGCAAAGGCTGATTCAAATGACGTTACGTTCATACCCAACAATTCTGCCATCTTCAGTGTTCAATTACCAGTTACCTATGAAACTGTGGATTGCATCAGTCTCTGATTCTGTAGATGCCAACACAATGGTGCCAGACAACTTCTTGTGATTTGGCATGGCTTGACATTGTTTGTGCCCCTGTAACAGTAATATCAGGACAACAATACTGCTGTTTTTCATGAACAAACGCATTAAAATCCAATACACTTTTTATTAAATTCAGCGAATATTTCCTCACAGTATGCTTGCTCTCCATTTTGTGTGTGCTCTAGTTTTCCCATACAGCCCCGGCTCTGTAAATGGAAAACAAAGAAAGTGGTGTGAACCTTGCCACACAACATTGTTCCAGCCAATCAACAATAGGTTGCGTTAGTGCCCATGCACAGGAGTGATGGTGGGAAGAGGGCAGTGGGAGAGAGAGTTCCGTACACCAAAACATATTAACCTGCTGGACTCCAGGCACTGTGAGGAGAGGTAGCCAAGAAACAGCCAAAGAGGAAAGATCTGAAGAGTATAAACAGAGAAGAAAGTTATATGACAGGCTTATTTATAGTAATTCATACCTAAACACGACCAAAGTTATACACTACAGTCACACAAACTTACGATCTATGAGGAAATACACTCATAGAGACCTGTTTGCAAAAAAATACTTGTATTAAAGCTAAATTTTCCTCTCTTCTTCTGTGTGTGTGTGTGTGTGTGTATGTGTGTGTGTGTGTCCGTGCTCAGTGAAGGCTTAAACCGCGCAGTGGACACACTTAACTATAGGCTGTTCATCATGGTCCTTCTCCCCACTGCTTGGCTCAATAAAATTGCATAAGATAAGAGATACAGACACACAAGATATGATCAGGTTGTGCAAACAGGGAGACCTTGGTATACTAATCTTCACAACAAGCATTAGGCTAAATGTATCTGAAATGTAGCCTACAACTGTCAACTATACTATATACTATCTAGACTATACAGTTGGAATTACATAGGCATACTACATAATGGGCACTATTGTTACTATATGACAACATAAAATACAGCAGGTTAGTGCTGAATTCAGATGATGCTCTGGTTGATGTAACAGCCTAACAATTAGAAAAATTATGACAATGCACTGTTTTGTCACAATTATAGGAGCTACGCTGGTGTGATGCGTGGATCGGCACAGGAACAGCATCTCTCTTTATAGGGAGACGCTTCACCCTATTTCACCCACCTGGAAATTCGCATAACGTATCGCCCAAAACTCTTTCCGCAAACAGTGGTGCTCTCAGTTATTGCTCGCACAAGGTTTTAATGTGCTTCCTCAAGTGTGGACATTTTTAAGCTAATGGTCCTAAAGCCTTCATTTAAATTGATCTTGTTATGCATGGTTTTTATTCAAATTATTTTATTGGTAGGCTATAGCCTACATATAAATTGTCTGGGCATCGGTGACTGCATAGCTGGTTATGGCCATGTCTCAGAAATTTGAAATGTGGGGGTGCGGAGCTTCTGAGGGAGCACTGAAAGGATGGGTGTATTTGTTTGGCAGTTGAGTTCACACATCAACAGTCTTACAGCAGAATCACTTTCCCTTTAATTAGTAATTATATTGTAGTTCCACAACTTTTCAATTATCACTTTTGTGGTTTCCGTTGTCAAATTTTGCTCTTCAAGTCATTATGTAGACTGTCCCCTCCAGCACCTCATATACAGCAATCCATATCCATTTTGTGTTGAGTCAGTACAGTCTAAAATCTGTGTGTGTTGAACTTTTGTTCAAATTTCCCTTTAAGTAATGTTGGGCAAGTGAGGAAGAGCCTTTGAAACAATAACAAAAAATGATGGGTCTTGGAATACTGGAGAAATAGCGGATGAATGTATGTGTGGGTGTGTGTGCTGACACAGGTGATGAGAGTAAAAGAGGTCATTTTTCCTGCCCCTGGCCTTCCTCGTAAATCTTGAGGATTAAATCTTTGCAGGTGTGTGAATATGTTGCATGCCTCACAATGTTTGAATCGCTTTACCTTCACCACTAATTAAGAGCTGAGAGAAGGATGCAGAGTCAGACCTCTCTGTCTCTTTCTTTCTTTCTTACACACACAGACACATGTATATGCACATTCTCACAGAGTGCATGGTGAATGGAATATAATTGGTCTAGGCAGGCATTGCATCTAGATAGATACATTAGCCTGCACATAATGAGAACATTAACAGTCTGCCACCATCTTTTAACCGACATGCTGCTGACTGGCTCAGGATTTAATACTTACCCCAGTTGACTTTTCACATATAAGTGGTTTTTGGATTGTATTATTTGATGATGATGATAATGATGATTATGTTAAAGATGCGTCAATCAATATGTAACAACAGATTAAATCACTATGTGTAATGTGAAAGGGGATGATTGACAAACCCAGGATTTGTCTATGAAGATTCTCAGTCATCCAGGTCATAGTTATCCAACGAAGGTTAAAATGAAGGGCAACTGGACTTGGTACACCAAGTCCAGTTGTTGGAAACCCAGGATTTGTTTTACCTGACTCTGCAGTTCACCTCAGTTCTGCAGAGAGTTTTTAGCAAGGGTGACCATACGTTCTCTTTTTCCCCAGACATGTCCTCGTTTTGGGACCTAAAAAAATGCGTCCAGTCGTGATTTCTATACTGAACAAAATTATAAACGCGACACTTGTATTGTACATGTATTTGCCCCCATTCATCATGAGCTGAACTCAAAGATCTAAGACTTTCTCTATGTACACAAAAGGCCTATTTCTCTCTCTATTGTTCACAAATCTGTCAAAATCTGTCTCTCCTAAACTGAGATAATCCATCCACCTGACAGGTGTGGCATATCAAGATGCTGAATGAATACAGCATGGGTATTGCACAGGTGTGTCTTAAGCTGGCCACAATGAAAGGGCACTCGAAAATGTGCAGAACGGAAAAAAAAGATTAACTCAGATAAACTGAATGTAAGGACAAATGTTATCGACTAGCTAGTAAACATAGCAAAGCATTTTGTAGCATTGCTGGACACCAAAACAGAGCTAAAAGAGTGCATTTTGAGACGCATCTGTCAGAGTAAATAAAACATAGGCTCACAGATTTGTCTGTTTCACTGTCTAACTCTGAATTTAAAAAAAAAAAACTAGATAACTGGACAATTGTGAGTGAGCAGGTTTACATGTTGTTCTAAAAGGAAGATATTGGGGAATGTGCTTGTTTGCCTTTTTCTGAAAGTGAGATCGATATTAGGTCGGAACCTGTTTTGCGTAGCTTAACATAGAGGTTGGAGACAATAACTAGCCCTGCTCAGTAGGCTACATATATGCCTACAAACACCTTCAAATCTGTCTTATTTACACATGCATTATGTTTGCTAAACCTGTACAATAATATATAAATAAATATAAAAAATACAAATTGTAATTTCAGGGTGAGTTATGTCATAGATGTGAAAGTCTTCGTTTGACTTAATGACCTGATCGAACCAAACTTTGACTTTTACATGCTCTATATACACGGCTCAAAAAAACGTAAGGGAACAAATACATCACAAAGTAAAATAAATCACTTGAGGGATCTCTACCCAGATCTGGATCATGGACTCAATGAGCTCCTGAACGGTTTGTGGCACTACTTGTTGGATGCATGGATACATAACGACCAGGAACTGTCATCCAGGAACGGCACCAGCTTAAGTGGCTAAATGGCTCTGAGGATTTCATCCCGATACCTATCAGCAGTCAGAGTACTGTTGGCTAGCACATGTTTATATATACCTCCTTAGACTATCACTGACTAACTGCCAAACAGTTCATGCTGGATGATGATGCAGGTAGACCACAGCGTCTCAGACTCTTTCACGACTGTCACATGTGCTCAGTGTGAACCTGCTCTCAGCTATGAAGAGAATGGAGTGTGAAAGGCTGCCAGATCTGGTGTTCTCTAGCAAATGCCAATCAAGCTGCACGGTGCTGGGCTGTGAGCACAGATCCCACTAGAGGATGTAGGACCCTCATGCCACCCTCATGGAGTCTGTATCTGACAGTTTGGTCAGAAACATGCACACCAGTAGTCCACAGGAGGTCATTTTGTAGCTCTCTGGCAGTGCTCCTCCTGTTCCTACTTTCACCAGGAGCAGATAATGGTTCTGTGGCTGGGTTCTATGACCCTGCCCAGCTCTCTTTGTGTAATGGCCCATCTTCCTGGTATCTCCTACGTGCTCTTGACTTTGTAATGGGAGACATAGCAAACCTTCTTGTAATGGCACATATGGATGTGTCATTCTGGAGGAGCTGGACTCCCTGTGCAACCTGAAGGGCTGCCTCCTGCTACCAATAGTGGCAAGGACACTAGAAAAAGACAACACTACAGAACAATCAGTCAGGAAGGATAAGGAGAGAGCAATTGTCTGTGATGATGAAGTGTTCCCTTATATTGGAGCAGTTTATATACTATTGAATGGTTTTTAAACACAAGAAATTTTGATATTCTCGCTTTTACATATGACTTGGTGAAATCTGGTGTTTGACTTGACATTCATTAACAATTATGCTCTCTAAGATTTAACATCTCTAACCACTGTTCCGTACTATTACAATGAACTCTTTTCAAGCATGCCTTAGAGCTTTATCATACCAACCCTAAGAAACACATAGTATTGCTGGTGGAAAATTAACTTTTCTCTGGCCATCAGGCTAATTGGCTGGTTGATTTGACAGCTTACAAAGCAAGGGTGTAAGGGCTGCAAGATGACTTTATTCTCTGCTTCACATTCTCCCTCCCCTCACACATACGTCTACACACACAACCACACAAACTCCTACCTACCTCATCCCTGTGACAGCTAAATTGGGATTAACGAGCTTTTAGGGAAAAGCTGCAACAGCAGCTCCTTTTCTCTTTGTTTTTCTTCCATTGACACCCCCATGCCTGCCTGGCTGGCTGGCTGTCTGACTGGCATGCGCTTGATCTTGCATCAAATAGAAAGGTTTCCTTTTTTAAACTTCGTATACACCTGCTTGGTCTACACAGCCTGCAGGCTTTTGCCTGGCACCACACCGGTCAACAAAGAGAGCTTTGAGATCACTGTGGATTTAGAATAAAAGATGATAATATAAAAATATATACATTTAAGGATAAAAAACACAACTTTAGTGTGAATGATGAATATGCTCACAAAACTAAAGGAACAAAAGTTAATGGGCTCTAATATTAATGCGACAGAGCACGGCAGATGGTGGGGCTTTGAGTTGGCGAAGTGAGACTAAGTTGTACTCAGCATGATCTGGTAGTGCCAGTTTCACACCATGCCATATTTCATGGTGAACCGAAGCTGCACAGCATGCGCAAATATTGTGGGAAATATTGGTATTTAGTACTTTCACACTTAATCCTCACAGATACAGTTTTATGAAGAAAGGCAAATTATTGTAGACTGTCCTTGTGGGTGCCTGTGTGCTGTATCTAAAAGGCCTACAGTGGGAGGAGAAGCATTGTAGGTGGGTCTGCAATTTTGCCACCACTACCAAGGTGTTTGCTTTCTCTTGCAAACCATGTCCAAAGCACAGGTATTGTACACGATGTGCTTTGGTTAACTGACTCATGTGCACAGGATCAGATCTGATTCAAAAGCCTTCCAAGCCTTTTTGTGCAGAATACATTTGCCAGTTTGATTTGGATGAAATTCATCCTATCGAGTGATGCCTAATGAGTGATGTCCACACGTCCCATTGCCTTTTCCTTTGTCAGATGCTGCTAGTCTGAGCTAGTGCTAATTAGGTATCAAGTGCTAATTTATTGGCTGTCTGATGATATTTACGGTTCAATGAGTGTGTCATACACTGTGAATATGGAGTCATTATGTGCTTCAGGTCCATTCCTAGTACTAGAACAGGTGAAACATGACTGTCAGAGAAAGTCAGCAGCTGCAAGAACAGGGAAGTAAGCATAAATGGAAAAAATTACAAATAAATGGCAGTCAAAAAAAAACATTTGGCAATGTAACGGTAAATTAAAATAGTTTACTATCTTCCAAGTAGAGTCCTCTGACGTGTATTTTTGTTTACTGACTCTGCCTTACTGTCAGGTCTTAAATACCTCTTGTCATTGCTTCTTACTTAACACTGCTGTGGGAAGGAGGCAGAATTTGAGGCCATTGGCTATATGGCATTACTACCTTTAAAGCTGACACCTCATTCTCCTCATGGACCACAAGGCTCTGAACATGCTCTGGCACTTTGGCACAGAGCACAGGTCCCACCATCTGTAAAGATGAGGGGGATGACTCAGTCAGAATAACCCTGCAAGCTTAAGTTCACCCCAGGGAAGACCAGAGCTCATTCAGATGCTCTTCACAATCTCACCAGGACACATGTACCATAAACCCCCTGCACCTGCTGTATGTTTGCAAGGGGTCGTCCGCCAAGGAAGCCAGAGGAGCTTCTCCTACCTGGTTGTGGGCCATAACAGCTCTTCTGTAGAAGTGACATGTGTGGTCCAAAACATGAGCCTACTTTAGGATGAAAAAGTGCTGTGAGCAATGCCAGTCACTGAAAATGGTACTGATGCACAAGTCAAACACTGGGATTCACTATAATCAAAATAATGCCCCACTTCCAACCCTCTTTGCATCCACGCTCATGACTGCCAAGCTACTGTGAGCTCAAAGCATAGAAGTGGAATTTTCATCTGTATTCTCAGGGCAGATGTGAAAAAGATTCAATACTTTTTTCTTTATTAATTTGTATAAAGGCACATTGCAACTAGCAACCTGCAGATTGACTAAGAAAAATTATGAGTCAAAGTTTTGAGTTTTGAATGGAGAAAGCAATGGGGGATGGGGATTAAAACAATCAGGCACAACTGGATATTGTATGTGTGCAGATCAACTGCCATATTGTTCTTCACCACAAGTGCTTCCTCGGGGTGGCGTTTGATCTACACGCACACAAACAGATGTCTTGCAGAGACACATACAGTGAACAATAGCACGCACTAAAGTAATGCCCACTGGATAAAGGAATTGTACAAAAGCCAGTAGAGTGTTGAAGAGGTTCAAACGGACTTCCTCGCCTACCACTTGACCCAATTAGTCTTCCATCTGTGAATCTGCGCTTTACATTTACGAGACTTTTGAACTTTTTCCCATGCATACATGTGCCTTTATATTCAGTTTGTTATATTTTATGCCAACCAAGCTTGTGTGACACTTGTATTATTTGTATAATACACAAACTTACGCTCCTGTACATGATGACAGATCCACACGGAATGTGCTTAGTGTGGATGTTGTGTTTAGTTGAGTGGGCAGTTTAAAAGCTTTGCAGGCTGTCAGTGTGTGTGGCAGTAAGGTTAAAAGGTCCATGCACAGAACATTATGTGCCACCTCATTCATATTCTGGGATTCAGAAAAGAGTCGCTCCATTAAGAGTGGACCACTTCCACCTGAGCTCAACAGCAAATCAGCTGTCTTCTTAATGCAGCGTTGTTGTTTTTTTTGCTCCTGGAAGAAGACCTCATTGTTAGAAAGAGCTAAAAGTAACTTGTTAGTGTTCCTCTCATTACCTGCATCTAAACATAGACCAAAGCCATCTAGAAAAAAAACTGTACAGTTAATTGCAGCTCTTATATAATGTCTTCATAGTTGAAAGAAAAAGAGAAACAATGCAGTTAATTGTAGTTCAAGGTAAGTTAAGCACATTAAGAGTAAATTAAAACTCTAAATAAAGGAGAAGTGCTACTGATGGACATCAAGGACATTAAGAGGAAATCATTTTTTGGGTGAGGTGATTAATTAGTGTTAAACAAAGGTTAAGTCTCTCTTGTAGACGGTATGTGCAGCATGTGTGTTTAGAGTTTTCTTTCAATCATTGCCAGATAGATAAATTACAATTTCTCCCATCTGGTGGCCAGGCTTGGAAAAAAAAGTTGAGCGAAATGGGGAGCAAATGAAAAGATGAAGGGGATAGATAGAGAAGAGAGATAAAAGAGGGAGAGTGAAAAGAGACATTCACGCAGGGGAAAAAAAACCTTTTCTGAGTAATGATACGTTTTCAGTAAGAGCCCAAAAACACAACTTATTTAAAACTTTACACAAGATCCCGGTTCAGTTTCAAAACCCACTTTTATTTCTTTCTTTTTATATAAATATATATATATTTTAACTCTAAACCCAGCTCATCTCAGAGAAAGGGACAAGTAAACATTCAAAAGGTCAGAATTCATTAGCTGGGAAAATAGCTTGCGAAAACAAAATCGCCTCTTTTCTCACTCTCCCCTCTCATATTCATGCTATCTTTCTTCAAAGCTCAACTGAAATAATGAGCTGATAACAGTGTCTGCTTGACACCTGCTGAAACGCTAAAGAAAAACAGTCTGTTTCACTGGTTCCTTTTAAAGGTTTTCTAGATAGAAATACTCTTACCAAATGTAAGGTATTTTTAACATGTTACTACATGGTACATGGTAGTGCAGATAATGGATGTCTTTAATCAGTTGTTCAGTGTTTAAATTTGATGCAGTTGTCATTTTGTACTTGCTTTATATATATTTTAATCTCAATTAATCACATGATTTTCTGCGATAATTGCATAGTTATGCGCAAAGTTGAATAATGAATTCTAAAGTAGTGTATTGCTGCTATATACACAAAAGTGCAATAACATGTGGATTGCAAACACTTTAAACAAATAAGGTGCTTTTTACCAGCAGTATTCCCCTTATACAGTAGCAATAAAATATTTCTTGTAAACAATAACTCAACTTAAACATTACTGTGATCAAATCAAATATAAAACCAAAGCTATTGCCACTGCCAGGGCATTACCTTTTATCTAGCTTGTTCAAACAAGTTAAATCATAACATCATAACAGGCACCTTCTGAGCAACAGGTTAACATCTGTTTCCTTGTTTTTGTTTTTTTTTCTGAACAGGTATCAGCAGAAACATTTTTCTTTTATCAAGGAGCAGCATAAACAGTCTATGTTCACTTCTGCCCGCTGCAGAAGTTGAGTTGGCTTGAACTTTTTGTACGTGACGTGGAGCACAAATCACTGGAAGAGAGACTGATCCTCGCTGTTTGTGAGTTTCCAGAATCTATTACTGTTTACTAAATAGGACATCAACATGAGCTCACATGGCAGAGCATCCCCACAAAACTAGATGAAGGCCTATCAGTTAAAGTTATATAGCCTACAATTTTAACTTAAGTTAAATAGACCACAGCTGTGTAGTGCACAGAAGCCATTGCCATGGTTACTATCCAAAGAGCACCTGCCGTTTACTCACGGAGCGCTGTCTCCCTGTCTGTCTGATCACCTGAGGAAAGAGCAACCCCACGTGGCCAAGCAACTGATTTTAAGAACGTTCCTAAGACCGACATCTTCCCCAATACTAATTAGCATGCCGTGTGTAGCTATCCACTTTGCTGTGGCATTTGTTTGCTTGTCTTGCTTTTGTTTATCTACTTCTCCCACACGCTGCATCCAAGTAGTCTGCCAAAGCCTCCGTCCACTGCTTGTTTGCGTGGTGATTTGCAGGCTGATTAACATCCCGCCCCTCCTGTGACCCATGGTTTTACTGTATATGTATTCAGAGCCAATGAGCAAGGGACTTTCAAACTAATAATAATAAAAACTGCGTTAACATGAGATAAAATAATTGTCGGCATTAATTAATGGATAGATGCCCAGCTCATATATATATATATATATATATATATATATATATATATATATATATATATATATATATAGCATAGCACTGGCACAAACACACACACACACACACCTTCTAATCTTGTGTGGCCCATGGTTTTCAACCTAGCAATCAGTGACAGACGACTCCAATATGTGGCCTACAAAGTAAGAGAACCACAGGTTGGACACACACACACACACACACACACACACACACACACACGTGACCGCCAAGGACCACCACAGTCATTATGGAGTAGCATCTGTTTGTAAATAAGACACCTCCTCTCCATAACTCTCCCACTGTGTGTGTCATGATATGCACTTCATGTTCCTCCCATAAAACCAAATCTAAACATAGAAATAGGAGTGACTGTGAAAACCTTGATTCTTATGCCACAGCCTTGAATAGAGCAAAAAAAGTAAAGTTTCATCTACTTACGACATCTTCATTGCAGTTAGCCATTTTTATTCTGTGTGATCAAGACATAGTCCACGAGATGCAAATCTAAATAAACTTTCACTGTGAGAGGCCAGGACTGTGCTTTTGAAAAAGTCGGTATATTTAACATTTACTATACAATAAACAGCATAGAAATTGAAATGTGTGGGGGAAGTAAATTACATAGAGAGACACGACAACCACATTAACCCTAAATCATGGTGGGCCAGAGCAAACTGGTAGTCCTTCCCAAATCCCTAAAAAATATTTTTTAGACCTGATTATATCACACAACTAGGATTATGTGGAAGAGACATTGCCAGAAAGAGGCAGGGGTTTGACATTGAAGCAGCATGGAGCTAGAAAGGAGCTTTAGGTGACCCTAACCAGCTAAATAACTTTGTTACACTTTTATTTGGTAATTGCTTTGGCCTTGGTCAATACACAAAACATGTCTAATTCATGCTTTTTGACATTCCACCAAACTAAAGGTTGACATTTTAGGAAACGTACTTACTTGCTTGATTGAGTTGAATGAGAACATCGATATTGCACATCTATCTGTTGGTTAAATATGAAGCTATATATATATATATATATATATATATATATATATATATATATATCAGCAGCAAATTATCTTAACAAGTAAACGTAAAAAAACAAAAACATAAAAACTGGAAACAGGGGTGAACAGCTAGCCTGGCTCTGTTCAGTTTAAAAAAAACCCCACCTATCAGCACCTCTTAAGCTCAGTAACAATTTACATCTCATTTGTTTAATATGTACAAAAACCAGAGTAAAAAGAACATCTTTTGCCTTTATGGGTTTATGTGCTGGACTATTTCTTGGCCAGGTACAGTAACTTCCTGGAGTCTGGTCGTCACTGTGAGTTTGCCAGGCAACCAGCGGAGACACCAAAATGTCAAACTATTGCTTTAACCTCAGGTCCCTATATGGTGCAGCTGCAGCTATTTTATCATTTTTTCTCTTTTTGTTTTATTTTTTTTCAGCTTTTGACTATGCTCTGAAAACATATGAAATGCTGCAGATTTTCCTCTTTTTGTGTAAGACAATTCTTAACATATTCTGACAATGAAGGTAATGTATGTGATGCGTATCCTGTATTCTATATTATTAAACCCTATTCTGCTGCAATATTGTAAAAGTTGAATTCTATAGCGAATTATACAATGTAATATTGTTTAACGTACATTTCCCTGGGCTGTAATTCCTTAGCTCCAGTGTGTCCTTACTGTTATTATGAGAGGATCCTCTGTGATTACCCATATAACTGTGAAGGTAATCCCTCTTTTTGGCAGCTTTTTGTATCACGCTGCTGGCCATATGTCCAAGCGATGGTTGCTTCCAAGCCCTTCTGCCTAGGTGATAGACTCGGCCCAATTAACACTAACGAGATTCAGACAAGTTAAAGCTATATGGCTACTCTTCAGCAGACTGTTGTATACTACTCCTTCGTTATTCTGTTTGGAAGTTGTTCTTGTCATTCCAAGCTTACACTCTTGGTATTACTCTTGTTTCTACTTAGCCTTTTCTTTGCTAGTCTCTTTTTCTCGCTAAGTGTCCTCTTTCAGTCATCTTCGGATATCTCATTCCCTTCCCTTCCTTTTGGACTATTCCACTTCCTATTTTCTTTCCATAAATATTGACCCTTCAAATCACGTTTTGCTCCTGCTCTTTTAACCACCCTTCTCCCTCACTGCCTTATCTCCTTCATATTCCCTGGCTTTCATTCAGTCACTGTCATCCTCTATGTTTTTTTGCTCATATTATGCATTAATGTTTGTATCGCTTTGCAGAAGATAAGGGAGCTTTGACACTTGTCAGTTAATTTGGTCCGGGTCAAGAGAAAATTAATCATTGTTGCATTTTAGTTCTAGTCTGGTTCCTGTTCACACAGACTTTTTTACAAACGAACCAGTTTGTAAAAGTATCGTGCTGATTGGACAGTTTTGACAATTGTCATACTGCATCATCAGACTGACAGAGGTTTATGCAGCAGTTGAATGCTTCTGATGTGTGTATTCATGTTCTTTGGTGTCACAAAGAGCTCATGAAGTAGTAACTGATTATAAGCATTATTAATATTAGACTGCAAATTGGCTGCATGTTATGAATAATGATATAGAAATGGGACGAAAAGGACATGTCTTATACACAGGGCTTGACATTAACACCCGCCAACCCGCCATATGCAGGTGGATTTTAGCCGTGTCGGGTAACACAGTCAATGCCATTAGCCACTTTGGCATGTCGAAAAATTGTAATCTTGTCAAAATGAATGTGAAATAACAAACGAATTGCAATTTGACACTACAACTCACATGAGTACTACCTGCACATAGTGTTTGCTCATTGGTCCATTCGTGAAGCCTATTGTCTTGACCGACAACACTGTAAACAGGTTGACGCTGTGGAGAATAAACTAGCAGACTGCCTGTCGGACTGAGGGCTGATTTAGCCTGCTGTTAATTATCATCTTGTCCAGCGGCAGCAATAGCAAGCTTTTTTAATAGCAGGAGAATCCACACAACAGGCGCGTCTCACTCTCTCCTGCAGTGCCCCCGCTTCAGGTGCACCAAATATGACATCCAGACTTTTGTCAAACAAGAATAGGCCTAAAAATGTTGAATCTGTCACAGGGCAGCCAGTCCCTCAGACCAATGACTGTCAGCCTCCCTTCTTGTTTTAACCTGATGGTATGATCTCTGTCATCACACGCGACTGGGCGCATGCACACACACACATCAACGCAGCGGTCAGTCAGTGCATGAGTGTGCATAGAAAAAATGCACAGGAGAACGAGAGAAAGAGAAAAGGCAGAGCTCTGATGGAGAAAAGCCAGGAGAAGAGCCGTTAAATGCTGTAAAATTACACTTGTCTTTATGATCAAGGGAAATAGTGGTGTCTAATAAAGAAAATAAACTATTAGCAGGGCTGCCCGTACGTCACATCATATCGTCATATTACAACTAGGCTACCTTTCCAGAGTTGATTCTGTTTTATTATAGCCAAAGTACTCATGCCATAGGAAAGCAGAACATATGTTTGTAAGAGGATAATCTGGAAAATAAAGACCTGTGTACTCGTTTCAGGTGGACGTATCTCCAGTTACTCAGAGCTACCAGAGCTTCATGATGATAAACATAAATCCAGTCAGAGCGCTGAGGAAATGCAAATGTAAATGCTCTGTACTTGTATAGCGCCTTTCTAGTCTTTTTGACCACTCAAAGCGCTTTTACACTACATCTGTATTCACCAGTCACACACATTCAAACACTGAGCCAAACGGAAACTAACATTCACACTCACTAATACACTGGCGGAACAGCCACCCGGGGCAAATCGGGGTTCAGTATCTTGCCCAAGGACACTTCGACACGCAACCAGGGGGAGCCAGGGATTGAACCGCCGACCTTCCGATTAACAGCCAACCCGCTCTACCTCCTGAGCCACAGCCGCCCTTGCAGATGCAAAACAATCCAAACGTGCACAAAAATGATATACGCCTATACATAAAGGTTTATTCATGTTGTGGATTTTTGATTAGACAAAAATAATTTGTTATTCTTTGCTCTTGTTTCTAATTCAGATCATTTTCTACTCTGTATTACAGTATTTACAGCTGTTATAAATAAACAGTGTTTCTGAAAAAAAAAAATCAGTTTAGTTTTTATCTTTTCAATTCATCTTTTACACCCATGCTGCACTTACATACAATAAGAAGCTACTCTTTTATGTGCTTATCTTAATAGACTACATGTTTTTTTTTTAAAAAAAGGAGCTTTACACATAACATTATCGGAGCTAATGATAATTTTAGTACATTTTAGCACAACAGTCTGAATATATCATAGTCAACTTTAATCATATAAAACATAATTTTCCACCAACTTAAATGTAGCTAGTGAAAATGCTGTGTGGCTAGTAACTTTGGAAAACCACTAGCCACATTGGCTAGTGAGCAAAAAAGTTAATGTCAAGCCCTGCTTAAACAGTAAGGATTCAGGGCTTATTAATGTGGAATCGCTGGCACAAACGTAGCAACTGACTTTTTTTAACGAACTGACAAAGTACACGACCTATTAATCAGAGAAAATACCCACTGTGACGTGCATACGTGTTACCATGGTTACCAAATGATTTGCATAAATATCGACATGGCTTATACAGATCTGCTATCACAAAATTCTGTGGTTGGTTTGTTTGCCTGGTCTCGGTGCAGCTGGTCTGCACCAGTGTTCAATTAACAGCTTCCACAACAGCCCAAATGTTAAAAACTTAAAAAACAAACTGTACTAACCAGGTAAAGGTACCAGGGTTCCTTTGAACCAAACAGGTTAGGTGTGAAAGCACCCAAAGACTACACAGGCAGATGGAAAGGATAAATAGTGAAAGAGACTAAATAAGAACGGGAGATGACAGGGACAGTGTTGAGAAAAGACAGAAAGGCCTAGTACACAAACATACACACAAAACTGAGTGACTGACACCACCTAATGTTCTGTAGCTCCCTTTTGTGACTCATTTTGTCACCAGCCGCCATGTCAAAGTCCTGGTACATGCAATTACAGTCTGTGCATAAATTTGAATACATTTGGGTCCTATTCACCTGTATTCATTTCTTAATTGATGAATGCCCTTTGGGTTGATTGCAGTCTTTAGTTTTACATTTAATCGGCTCCCTTTTCATTCTTGACAATGACTGTAGGCTATATCATTCGTTTTCTTCTTCTCCCATCTATACCGTTGCTGGAATCAACAAAGAAATCATGTCATTTGTATGTACCATTTAACATTTTCAGTTGTAGCAGCAACAGCCAACACGTCAGTGCCAAACATCCTTGGTTAGTCACATCGGATCACAGTCGCTACATTTATAAAATTCTAGGGACACATTAGACATATGTGATGGAAATAGTTATTAAGGCAATTGAAAATGTTAAAATAAACTATTTTTTTATGAATTACAATACAGTCATGAGTAACATGATCTGTGCAATCCTATAACGCAAAAAAAAAAACTTGTGGTAGTGAAATATGAATGCACGCTGAAACATGTTTATAAGATGTTGAGGAAATGCAACAACTGTGAAATGTACCTGTTGTCCCCAGCTCTGAAGGGGCTATTTTCATTTGATGTCAATATTGTCCACTTAGTAGAGCATTTTCTCAGCAGTAGCCCTGAGCAGTGCTCTCATCATTCACTGAGACTAATGAGCTGTCTTTGCTGATGTAATTTACCTAATTTTGTGCCCGTTCATATGAAAAATGTAACCATCGCCATGAAAAACAGTTATATATTAGCCCTTAATTAGTGCATATCTTTGCCAGTCAGACACTGTTGACACGGTCAGAGTCTGTTTCATTTAGGTTTATTTGTAACGTGCACATTTAACTGCAGTGGAATAACTGTCTGGGTCAAACGTAGTCTTTCAGGGATTTTAAAAAGGTACAATACCTCTAATGTTAAATCACCTTTTACTGCTTGTTAATGTTGAATTTAAGAAGTTCCATTCATTTCTTTTTTCTCCAATTCCATTCAAGACATTTGCACTCACATTTTTGCATCTATATTTTTTAGGATCCTTACTGATAAATTATTAAAAACCCATACCCTAACCTAATTCTAATGTATTCTTCACCCTAAAACCAAGTCTTAATCCTGAAACAGCCCCTTGATAGCCTGATGCCTGGAATAAAAATACTTACCGCCCTTTCAAAGTATAAAATTACCCAAAAATTGCCCAACGCAACACTTGTTGTTAATTGGAGACAGGTTCAGTCAGTAAGCAGAAACATTTACGCCAGGTTAGATGTCAAACAGAGGTAGACAGAAACATATATATTATATATATATATATATATTAATTTTGGCCACTATTTTAGATTTAGTCTTGGTCATCAGATGAAAATGATTACTAGTTTTAGTTTTGTTTTAGTTGCCGACAACTCCTTAGTCCAGTTTTAGTCGACAAAGAGTTGTTACATTTTAGTCAGCTTTTAGTCAAAATGTTTTCTCTCTAAACTATTTCAGTTAATACAGGTATCAGAAGTTGGAATCAAGATGACAGTATCAAGTAAAGAATTCATAAAGCAACAAGGGCAGCCAGTGTTGTATAGAGGCTGTGCAGGTCTGCAGACAGCATACTGCTTTCCATCTGAAAAGACATGAAGACTCTGCATCATCAGTAGCCCCATGTTTTCAGATTTGTTCAACATGTCAGGCTGTTGCGTAGGTTGTACTGACAAGTAATTACAATACATTAAACATACATACCATTAAAATCACACCAGAGCTTCAACAATTAGTTGATTTATATGCCTAAACAAAGAAACTGTTTGCTAGCAATTGAAATGCATGTTCACGGCTTGCCATTTAGCTTTTTTCGGATCAACTGATCAAGCACAATTAGAAGTTGCTTGTTCACTTATATAAATGAATAAACTTGCAGGCTACATGTGATGCATGTTTAGACACATTGGGGAACAGGCCGGGAAAGTCAGCATGGTTTTTCTCCATGTGTTTTGCTCAAAGGATTGGACAACGTATGATAAACCTTTCCACCTGCCCAACAAAAAAAGTTCGTCCTGGAAAAGTTAATGGTCAAACCATACCTGTTGCACTCACAAGCTTTGAATCTAGTGAACTGGTGTTAGCTAACACCCAGCCAACGTTAGTCTGGAAACCAGGCTCATTCATTTATTAATTTGCTACTGCAATTTGAAAATGTTGGTGTTGTCATTTACTCACTGTCTGTCTGGGACAGCATCACCTGGGACTCTGGGAATCTATACAGGTCACATCAATCTGCACACTAGGGATGTACTCGAATCCAAATCTGTTATTCGGAAAAGCACAAATAATGCAATGGAAATGGATATTTCTTCAACCCGAAGTTGCTCGTTATTTTGGGGGAAAAAAATCAGCCCATGAATGTGATAAACCGTGTCAGTATGGAAGGCTGTTAAATCAGCAGCTGCAGCACAGAAGAAGCTTCTCATGTCTCGTCTGTTTATCTGTCTGTGTGCTGCTGCAGGAGGCTGGAGCTCCAAGCGTTCGCGGGATGCCTGCAGTCTCACCCAGGTCAAGCCTAGCGGGGCATAGTTAAAAAAAACAGTTTAATCTACCTTTATTAATCTCTGATTTAATGCACCACCCTCCGAGCACACTGACACAAATCCATGGCTAAATGGTAAAATGCTCGCTGTGGATCCTCCAGCGGCCATTTTTACATTTGCTACATTGTTGAGGAACTTCTACCTTCAGAGGGTTTTCTGTCGCTTTGACTGTGGAGCTTCTTTCAGTGCAGTGGTCTGGTTATATTGGGACACAGGTTAAGTGGACTGGTTATAGTGGGACAGCTCAGAGGACTAGTTAGGAAGGCCATTGTATTTTTAAGCCCCTTAATCCACTGCATGGTACCAGCTCGCCTCGCCTCGCCTCTCCTCCTCGCCTTTTTTTGGTTTTCCATTGTGTAAAAATTGTACCTGTACCTGCTACCAGGTACGTTTTTTCGTATCACCTCCGTCAAGGTTCCAAGCGAGCTGAGGCGATACTAAAATGTGATGTGAAAACACAGCAGACTACTGATTGGTCAGAGAGAATCGTCACTATTCACTGAATCATCATTGCGCGTGCCAGACAGAGGCCAGCAACAGAAAGTTTTATATTTTACAATTTACGTTAATTCAACACTAAATCCAACTCTGAGAAGTTTGGAGGTGAGAAATCAACTTTTTAGATTTCAAATGTTGACAGTTTTACGAGAAGTAATGGCGGAAGATGAGGAGCTCATCAAGTGGTGGCGGGGGAAGCCTGTGCCAATCCTTGGGAGGAGCTTGCGAGGCCGGCCAGCCGCCCGCTCACAGAGCCCTCTGATCCCACCATCACACAGACCGCTGCAGCAACAACAGCAGAGGAAAACACAGCTGGGAAGGTTTTCATACCGCTTATCTGTCGTTACATTCTGAGTAATGTTAAAACTAGGGCTGTCAAACGATTTTTTTATCGAGATTAATCGCTGAATTTCAATAGTTAATCGCGAATAATCGCATGTTTTAATACATGATTAAAATTCTATTATTATTATCATTATTATTATTATTATTATTACAGTCGAGTTGAGCCGGTACTGGTAATGGAAAAACGGCATTATAGTTGCACAGACTGCAAAATCTCTCTAGAGACAAATGGAATTTATTATTAGTGGCTTGGTTATTATTATCAGGGCTTGGTGACATGATGTTGTTCCACCAGTGCTGTTGGATTGTACATTTAATACAACTGTGTTGGAATTTGAGATTATTCCCTTCAACTGAAGGATATGTCTTTACTGTTTATATAATATAAAATACTAGTTTCTAATTCTAATGCCTTTGAGTACCCTTTCAAAATTTTCATACAAAAAAGATTCTTTAAAAAAAAAATTCTTTCAATTTATATAACTATTTTTCAATTTTTGATTGTTCAATATCCCCTAGTTAAAGGTTGGGTGGTGGTGGAGTTCAGACAGTTTATAAAACTGTCAACTAGTTACAAATTTTAAAAAAGAGATTAAAAGTTCAGTATGTATTAAATCAGTCTGCAAAACAGAACAAATTCTAGTGAATATTTGGTTAAAAAATACAACAAGTGCCCAATTGAACATGACTTTCGGTATAAACCACACCCAGTTTTGGCCCTATATCTGATTACATATAAAGAGACAGATTATGTTGCTGGATGAGCAGATATATATAATGACCTCTCAGGGATGCATTATTGATTTTGACAGACTAGATTCACAATTGGGGGAAAATATGCATCTTTAAAATGTCAGATGGCTGACCACCACTTACATTTTATTCCCGTCTTGTCAACGAAAACAAAACATTTTGTCATAGTTTTTATAATTAAAGATCTATTTTTAGTCCATCAACATCTCGTCTAAGTCACGGAAAAAATATCATTGATGAACATCGTTTGTTTTTTATTGTTTTCATTAAAATTAAACACTGGACTGACATGGTTTCTCACCCTATTATTACTTAAGCTGACTTTAGAGAAGAAGTCAGACATTTCTAATGATAATACCTGAACCTGATGACGAGAGAGAGAGAGAGAGAGAGAGAGAGAGAGACTTACTTTACACTTTAATTACTTGTTTAATGAAATGTATGAGGTTGATTGTTCTTGTGTAGTTTGTATGATGCTTTGGCAATATTGTTGTTACACATTCATGCCAATAAAGCTAAATAGAGAGAGAGAGAGCAAGAGCGAGCGAGCTGTAGAAATGACCTTCAAATTCGCTGATGACTGCATTAACCAGTTGAAAAGGTCAATTAAATAAACAATAGATCAAATTCAACTTTTAATCTAACAACAATTTGCATGAAATGCCAGTTGTGATGACAAAGTAATATTTGAAATTGCATTAACACAGGTATAAAGGTTTGAAAACAACACACAGAATGTCACAAAATAAACCATCCATAGAAAATATGCAGTAAAACAATACTGTCTGAGTCAACCATTGATATTCTAGGGACGAGCTATGTTTGACCATTCTGTTAAGCGTTTTTTTAATGGCCACTGTGTAATTTATGACCCTGAGGAGTTCAAGAAAAGGCAGCTAGTTTCAAAGGCACACTATAGAGTAAAATGAAGCCTGCAGCTTAAAGATTCAGTTTTGTTTTTACCTTATAAGAAGGATACAGTACACTTTTGTGGACATAAATTTACCTTGATGTCATCCATTAATGGAAAGCCTATTTTCATCCTCATAAGCAAAACTATTTTGTCAGTAGAGGTACTGAGATGACCCTCAAGAGGTTTGCGTTTAAACAGACTTTACTGCCACAAGTCAAAATGTAACTGTGTTGGTATAATTTGAAAAGTTTTATTCTTTAAAGGAGTTTAATGTTCTAAACAACCAGATATGTCAAATGACTGAAAATTACACTCACCTGACACTTTATTATTAGGTACACCTGTTCAATTGCTTGTCTACACAAAAAGCTAAATCAGCCAGTCACCTGGTAGCAACTCAATGCATTTAGGCATGTTGACATTGTCAAGACAACTTGCTGAAGTTCAAACCGAGCATCAGAAATGGAGAAGAAAGGGGATTTAAGAGACTTTGAATGTGGCATGGTTGTTGGTGCCAGACGGGCTGGTCTGAGTATTTCAGAAACTGCTGATCTACTGGGATTTTCACGCACAACCATCTCTAGGGTTTACAGAGAATGGTCCGAGAAAGAGAAAATATCCAGTGAGCGGCAGTTGTGTGGATGAAAATGCCTTGTTGATGTCAGAGGTCAGAGGAGAATAGGCAGACTGGTTCAAGATGACAGAAAGACAACACTAACTCAAATAACCACTCGTTACAACCAAGGTATGCAGAATACCATCTCTGAACGCACAACATGTCGACCTTGAAGGAGATGGGCTGCAGCAGCAGAAGCCCACACCAGGTGCCACACCTGTTGGCTAAGAACAGGAAACTGAGGCTACAGTTTGCACAGGCTCACCAAGATTGGACATTAGAAGACTGTAAAAACATTGCCTCGTCTGATGAGTCTGGATTTCAGCTGTGACATTCAGATGGTAGGATCAGAATTTGGTTTAAACAGCATGAAAGCATGGATCCATCCTGCCTTGTATCAACGCTTCAGGCTTCATTGTTGCATAACATGACAGCCTGAGTATTGTTGCTGACCATGTCCATCCCTTTATGACCACAGTGTACCTATCTTCTGGTGAATACTTCCAGCTAGATAATGCACCATGTCACCATGCTCAAATCATCTCAAACTGGTTTCTTGAACATGATCTCTCCAGATCTCAATCCAATAGAGCACCTTTGGAATGTGGTGGAACAGAAGATTCACATCATGGATGTGCAGCCGACAAATCTGCAGCAACTGCGTGATGCTATCATGTCAATATGGACCAAAGTCTCCGAGGAATGTTTTCAACACCTTGTTGAAAGTATGCCATGAAGAATTAAAGTAGTTCTGAAGGTAAAAGGGGCCCAACCTGTTACTAGCCAGGTGTACCTAATAGTGTCCAGTGAGTGTATAAATGTGATAGTAGTTTTAGGTTCTCAGTTCCTGGGAATCAACATCACAGAGAACCTGACATGGTCATCTCACATCTCCACAATGGTGAAGAAAGCTCAGAAACAGCTGAATTTCTTAAGGAAACCTAAGAAGGCTAAATTCCCATGCCAAGTTCTAGTCAACTTTTACAGAGGAACAATAGAAAGCATCCTGACTGGAACAATCAAACTGGCATGGGATATGCACCGCCCAGGACCAGAGGGCTCTGTAGCAGGTGATTAAAACTGCTCAGAACATTTGTATCGATCTCCCGAGCATCAGGGATCTCGGTGAGGTAAGGGGCCTATGCAGAGCCCAAAGGATACTAAAGGACAGTACCTACCACAGCCACAGCCTGCTCACCCTACTGCCTTCTGGAAAGAGTTACAAAAGTATCTGCTGTCGCACCACCATACTACAGAGCAGCTTTTCCCCCCAAGCTGTGAGACTCTTAAATTTAAATTCATCCTCAGCACTGCTTCACGCAATATAGTTTATTTCTGTTTACCATTATATGATTATTGTATACATTGTCTGCTTTGTAGCAAAAGCGAACTACAAACTTGACAAAATTTTCTTGTACCTTGTAGAATATAAACTGTAACCTAAAGTAAGGTTAACAGCATAAAAAGTAAATTTCCGGTGCATAATCAAAAGTTTACAGTAATGTTTCAGCCATGCTGCCTTTTGCACCTAGAATTTTTCATAACAAATGTTTCAAAAAGAAAACATTTGGAAGTTGGGGGCAATTAGGTAACTTTGAAGTATCTAGTTCAAGGAGTAACATGGCTCAGCTAAAAACATTTTTCCCCCTATAAATTGTTTACAGGATGCCCAATATAATTATCTAAATAAAGAGGATATTATGGAAGATTATCAATATTTTATCAATTTAAAATAAAGGCTCTTTCATTAATGAAGTATGTGACATCAGTATTAAGTCATTAAATATATTGCCTAATGGTAAAAAAAATGGAGGAAAAAAAGAAAAGTTCTTATGCATGTGGCTTTGTGGTCATCTGGTCACAAATGACCAAAACTAATAGATTTTACAGTTGCCTTGCTCTGAAATCTGTAGCCATCTGCTCACAAAAGTATCCCAAAATAAGTGAGGCTGGACAAAATCCTCCCTAATCCTCTCACTGATAGCAGGCATGCAGTCTCTGTATGCATCCTATAAGACTCATTAGCAGATTACTTGTATCCAAAAATTATGAAGCATGCTGTTTTGTATTATCATTAGAACAGCTGACTGTTGTCTTTCTTGAAATGTGTTGTTTTAAAGTGTTAGAAGCTGAATTACAGTGTGAAATTGTGATGAAATCTTGAAGGAGGTAAAAAGTAAGCAAATTACACTCAGTTGCCAGTTCATTAGTTCAACCTACTGTAGCTAAAACAAATGCAGTTTAATACAGTAATATACCAGAAATAAAGCCTACCTTCATGAAGGTTTATGTATGATGTAAAATTTTTGTTTAATCGTTGATTGTAGAGAGGTGTTGATTCAACTTAACTGCGTATCATATTAAGTCTGAGGTGCTTCTAATATTTTGTCCACCCCATTTATTTTGCCTTTAGTCTGGTTTTCAGCAGTGAAACCCATGATCGGTCAGATTCAAGTAAGCCATCAATAACATTTCTCTGTATGGTCATAAAAATCAATCTTCTTTGTCACATTGTGTGTTTAAGCAGTGTCTTGTTGCATTATCCTAAAATTAGGGAAACAATGGTTACGATTTCTACACTGTTCTCTCAATATAGACGTGAACAGCCTCAAACAGTCTTAAAGTAAAAGTCAGCAGTTTAACCTGAGTCACTGTTTCATTTCAAATCCCATGTGTCCAAAGCCAAAACAATGACAAATGTGTTGCTGTCCTGCTAATGTTTGACTGCACTGTACAAAGAATTGTACAGTGCTTTTCCTATAATGGGAACTCATATTTTATATGTTTTAGGTGAGACAGAGACTCACAAAATCCATAACTTGTGTCCTGTTTTGTAATATGAACTCATCCATCTTGGCCACAGCTTTGGGAAGGCCAGTGGCTTTTAATTTTGACTGTATCAAAAGCTTTCTATAAATAACAAAATAAAGCCACCTTACAATATAAAGGGGGGGTGGGGGTGCTTCCTTTTCACTATCATCTGTAAAATATACAGGTTTGAAGCAGGTGTCAGGGGAGTAAGTTTCTTGAAAGGCTGAGATCAACTGTCAGATTTTGTATAAAGATTTAAAGGTTGATGTGGAAAGAAAAGCCAGCCCAGCTCTGAGCCACTTTTCATCCTAGTAAAAAAACCCACAGATACTGTAAAGTACTGTATGGATGTGTGGTGCTGCTGCTGTCTATAACGGCAGATCAAAATACATGTGTTCTAGCAATTCTTACAGTAAACCATGGAAAACAACTGGTAGAGAATCTCTGACATTTTGTCCTGCTCAGACCTACTGTAGATCTAAACATAGAAGAGAATATAATATTGAATGAATGAACATAATTTACTCATTACTTCCTCCTTACATGGCATTTCAAATGTTCTGTTCTTAGGTTTATTTGGCCTCTAATGTGGTTTGATATATTATGCAGATGCTGGCAGTACTCTACATTTACAGCCATGCAAGTGTAACGAGTTATGACCAGGTTTTAAGAGATCCTGATTGTAGAAACCTGACTTTGACACAGGAGCTAGGCATTCACATCCTGTGTGTGGTTAGGTTTAGGCATTAAGGTTGGGGAGACATCCTGGTTTCCGCTTATTAATAAAGTTAACATGTTGCGTCTGGTACTTCAAGTCACCGCAGTCTTAAACATCATTATAGTGAAACATAATCCAGGCAGCATTACGTTACTTACAAAACATATTTGCTGTTGTATATCAATGTAATTTCTAGGAGAAAGGGTGGGGAAAATGAATGGATGGATAATGCAAAGGAATGTTACAGTTTTTCTCTATTGTTTACACACATTTTCTGAAAGCATGCCTCATTCACAGAACCCTACACACAAATCAAAACACACAATAGGCAAAATCCCTTAATTCTCTTGCAAAATGAAACTTTACATTCAAAGCAATATTATCTCTTCTCAAAATGGTATTTTATTTTCAAATGACAAACACAAACCATCATATGGATGGACTATCTATAGGAAACAGTTGAACACATATGTTCTCAATGTAAAACACTGATGAATGGAAAACACTTCTTCTCCATTCATCACATGACTTAGGCCTTTTTTTTTTACACAGTAACAAATATTTTATTTTTCCCACAAATACAATGTACACAGTGTACATCCCAACAAACACAAAGTTGCACATACAAAGAAGATATTACTGTATATAGTTACAGTAAAAAAAAATGAAAAACTATGCTGCATCCTCTCTTCTGTTGCGGTCTGGCCACAGAACCTCATCGACATCACAAGCAATGTTTTCCCTGGCCAAGCAGCGGAGAAAATATCGCCTAGCATGGCGATTCCAGCCATGAAAAGCATCAACTGCTATATCTCAACCTGCGTCTTCCATAGCTTGGAGAAGGGGTATACGCGTTTGTGGATTTTGGTCATACACTTTCCATCTCCAAGCAGAAAAAAAATGGAGAATATGGAGGGAGATAAACTAAAAAGCGTGGGTGGGCAGTGAACCAGTTACAAACCAGAGCAGCCTGATGGAAACTTCAGTTGTCCCAAATAACAACGTACCTGAGCTGCTCTGGGCCGTCTATCTGATCTGGTGGAATGAGTGTGTTGTGTAGGGTGTCCAGGAATGTGATCAGATGGGCAGTGTTGTAGGGGCCAAGGGTAGCATGGTGATGGATGACGCCGTGGTGGGTAATCGCTTCACACATTGTAATCGCTTTCGTCTTTTTGTGAGGTTGAACCCAACCTCATCATTGAAGATGAACTGGTGCTCCACTGCAGCCACCTCCAGCTCAAGGACTCTCTGAAACACACATGACAATATCAGAAATAGACATCGAGTGGTCACTATTGGGAAGCACAATCATTATGATTACAATACTGAAATGTATAATTTATACAGTGTTGAGTGTATGCATCAATTGTGGGATTGTATAGGACTAACTTGTGCATAGTTATGTCGCAGTTCTTTGACTCATTGTGAATTGCATTCAAATGGCACCCTGTTAACCTGCTACATCCTCAGATTACGTCTGTGCAAGACACAGTCCAGTGTTGATAAGCCTACCCTATCAATTATCTGAAATCTCATTTTCTATTATTTGTCAGGTCTCGTAACTGAACCCATAAGCAGACTGGAGCCGGGGGTGAATAAAAGAGGTTTATGAAAGAACAACTGAGGGAAAGAGTAAGCTGAGAGGGATCAGGGCAAGGTCCGGGTTCTGTAGGGGAGGGTGAAGCTGTGGGAGCAGGCAGGCAAGGCGGAGATTTCTCCTGATGACGGTGCAGGCTGGTGGGGAGGACTGGTGATCCAGGGGAACAGGGTGAGTTTCCTGAAGGCGAGAAACAGTGATTCAGCGGACAAACGGGAAACATAGAACTAACTAGACTTAGACTTAAAGTGATCAGAGGCTGGTGTGAAGCATGCTGCAGTAATCGGGCAAGGATTGGAGAGCTGGCCAGGGTTAAGTAGGGAGTGGTGATGAGGCAATACCAGACAAGGTGCTTGATCATGACGGGGAAAAGGTGTGCAACAGCCGTGGTGAACCAGAACCACCTTCTGTTTCACTAGGCAACTCATTACTGTACTTATTTAAAAATGTGTTTTTGATCTGAGAAACCTGATTTACAAGGGAGATTCGTGATCTGAACATTTTTGTTCTGATATTAACTCGATGATATTGGAGCTAGGAGTTAACTAATTACCTCAACCATTTTGAAAATGGTGCCAATGGGTAATATGGTATGTTTTCAGTTTGTTGGACTAGTTTAACATGCACAGTCACATTCACAATCTCAGCACAGTCAGCCACACTGCTATTCTGCATCCCCATTGTGCCATATCCATGAATATTTACAGCTCACACAACAAGTTCAGCAAAAAGAACCTGGTTGGACCTGGTGGCTTTGTTACTCTCTGAAGTGCGAGTGCTCAGCTAGTGAATTGCAGCCCGGCTGTGCCTAATGACTGAAGACACATGATAAGACACAAAGTGCCTTCCTGGCCATACCCACTCAGAAGCTGAAAATCAAATGCATTAGAAATAATTCATGTTTTTATCTTTCTGCCATATGTTCTGCTTTTTAAAGACTCACTTTTCACCCAGAAGTTCAGCATGTTATGCAGCTTTTTGCTGAAAGGAAATACAGGAATATGCTAGAATTACAAAATAAGGTTCAAACTATTTGGAGGTCTTTCTAGTGCTAAGGCTTACAATTTGGCATATCTTTTTTTCATAAATGCAGAGAAATGCATAATAGAATGACACATACTGTACCAAGTCTTGTACAAAAGTATTACATGTTACCTTGCCTCCTTATCTTTACTGTCATTGCTCACTGTATGCCCTTCACAAGAAAAGGAATGTACAAATTAAAATAAAAAAAGAAGAGTGCTAACGATGATTTTAGTACTCGAAGCTTCTACAGATTATTTTATCGATTCATCTTTGCATCATTTAAGTACATCCGCTTGGCGGCGGCGGCGGCATAAGTTTCGTTTTACCGTGGACGGACTTTAACATTGCGCCGCAGTGCTGTTGCGGTAGGCGACATAAGTTTTGTTTTACGGTGGAGAGACATTACAGACTTGTTTTCTTTTAGCTTGAAATAATCCCATGCTTTGGACTAGGTCTGCAGCTAACGATGATTTTAGTATTCGAATCTTCTATAGATTATTTCAACAATTCATCGACGCGTAGTTTAAGTACTTTTGCTTGGCGGTGGTAACGGGATCAGCTGTGCACGTTTCTAGGCGATAGATATTTATTGGTCCTTTCGGAAATTCATAGTGTGTCATACAGCAAACATCAGACCAATAACATCAACAGACCAACAACCAGAGAGCTGCTTTACAAACACAAACAGCACCCGAGTGCTATACAAGTTATACTAAAGGCTCGTGCCGTTCACAATACACAACTTGCTGTCTTGTGACGGGAGTCTTGAAGTCTTTGTGGTGTTCACACTACGTGACTGATCGGTGACAGGGGGTCACACACTACACGAGCTGACAGCGGCTGTGTCACCTGTGTCTCCAAACCACGTTTTGTCAAGAAAATAACACCTGAAATATGAAACGCGAAATGAGTGATCCTGCACACGAAAAAGCAATTGTTTGTTATTAAAAAGATAGCAATTATAAAGACAAAGAATATGGGTGAAAGGATGGATTAGCACACACACACACACACACACAGGTAGCAGGTATTGTCTGAGCTACAGAGAGAGCTGGAGAAGAGTTAAAAAGGTGTAGCTCAGTAAATTCATGACTGTGAGGTTACAACTCATGGCCCAGAATTGTGAACAACAAATGCACGTTTGTATATTTTCAGCTGAGGACTGCAGCTTACTTTGGCAAGCCTTCAACTCAACAATCAATCATGATTTCAGTGAAATGCTAAAGTTGCTATTACTGTTACCTTGTCTGTGGTCCGCTGGCAGAACACCGGCTGCTTTCTGATCAGATGCTGTCATGCTGTTACCAAGGCGAAATAAATTTCATTTTACGGTGGACAGACGGTAACATTACAAAGTTGTTGTTTTCTTTAACTTGAAATAATCCCATACTTTGGACACTTTCTTCTTTGTCCCTCGCTGTTTTCTCTCTCTTCCTCCACTTTGCAAACAGCGGCATCATAATCACATTGTGTTCACAGCGTGAGCGCAATGTGCGATAATAATAAATATCCGTGCGAAACAGTGTGCTGGATAGTAAACGATAGTAAAAGAGTAAACGAAGAATTCTTTGCATCGACGCAAAGAATCATTTTAATCGATTTAATCTATGAATCGTGTTACGCCCCACCCTGTGGTGGCAACATGGGGCGAACAACACCCCAAGACGGACCCAAACTTAACAAACAAACATCTTTAAAACAACCAAATCAAGAGAATTTATTGACATCACAAGACGATAAATTAAGAACACCAAAAACACAAGAACATAACACAAAAATGCCCCAGCTGAGAGGCAGCAAGTCCAGCAGTCCCAAATCAAGAAGCCTCTCTTCTGATGCTTGCACAGAAACTTTTAAAGCCCGCCTTCCAAGGCCAGGTGGACCTTGTTCAGTAATTAGCTGGAGCACTCCCAGAGCAGAACTGGAGAACAGAAAAGAACATGGACACAGCAAAGGGAAACACATACAGCCATAACAATCGTTTCAGCCCTAGTGTTAATATATGTACGTGTGTGTGCGAGCTTGGCACCAATACAGCATCACAGCTTGCATTCTATGTGGCATTTTTCTAGTCTCACTTCTCCATCATTCCATTCACACTCTTCCCTCCACTAAACACTCCTATCATATTGTCTTGCTCTTAACTCTAAGTCTCTTTTCTTAGAATATCAGTAACAAACAACATATATAAACACCATGAACACTTATTTTCTATTATTCTTTAAATGAGAATCAGGTCTTTTTTAATATTTGTTTATCTGTTAAACAACCACAATATCAACATTCATCGCTTAGTATGGGACTCCTTTTGTAATGCCCTGTCCTTTCAATGCATGCTGAATGCAAGCAGCCTGTCAGAGAGGAGCTGTGTGTGTGTGTGTGTGTGTGTGTGTGTGTGTGTGTGTGTGTGGTCAGTTGCACAACCATGTATCTGAAAGCTTTAGCCAAGGGTGTCTCACCTGCCAAAGACCGTCTCCTGTGTTGGTCCACCTGTTTCCATTCTTCCTGGGTTAGCTTTTGTCTCCCTGGCAACTCTTCTTCATAATCACATAAATAAATTAATTCAATGCCTTTGCCAAAATCAATTTATGCTGCTAAACAATAAGTCATTCTGCTTGTTTTTCATTGCTCAGTAAATGTAAGAGCCGTATGGACACAGGTCATATTCGCAAGTAATTAATGGTATCGTTACCCAACTCAGTTAGCTAAGAAGATGCTGGCTGCTGTTAAAACCAGGTGGTTCTAGTGTTAAGATGTCTGTAGAATGCGACAGTCTTTTTTGGGATATGTATATGTTGGAACTAAAGGAGGGACAGTGACTTTCTGATTTATCACAAAGATAAATTAAACCCTTATCTTCTGCGTCATAATGTTAAATGGCTTTGCAATCATTAAATAAAATTTAATTATATTTCAACCCGCATGGTCCTGTAATGTCAATTATTAGTTCAATTTAGTAATTTAACAAAATAAACTGTTGCGATTAAAATAAGGCAACAGAAATTGACTCTATATATCAACTGAAAGTACATGTATGTATGTTATTACATGTTACAATAAGTGAAATATATATATCTTCAATAATTAAGAAGTGGAATGAGAGATTGAAGCTGAAAAAATGGAAATTATCATAACTATGGGGGTGAAAGATCTAAAATTGAAATAATGATAAAAATCGTTCTAATTCCACGACAATCTACCTGCATTGTGTGATGCATTACATAGTATAGTTACTAGCCGTATATTTGGCTACCGTACCTAAACATAGCATCACTTTCTTTTAGCTGTTGCAAGGGTGTCCTCTGAAAGCCCTTTTGTTTTTTCTTGCTGTGCTGCCATTCTGCTCATGATAATGTGGTATTTCCAAAAAACAGAGACTGATATGCAGACATTTCAAGAGCGCCAAAGCACAACTGGCCAGGCGACATGGGATTTATTCTGTTGTATGACATTCTGGTGGTCACTCACTAAATCTCTCACATCCCATCACACTTTTGCATTTCTTCATGGTACAAACAACTACTGGTTCATGCATCCTTTGTCACACATAGAGTTTGTGTCTCTTTCCAAAAACAGTATATTTCACTCTCTTTTTCTGTGTCTGTCGCTCTCTGTACCTGCATGCCCATGTATGTGGGTAAGAATGCACTTCAGTCACTCAGCATCCCGCCGCCAAGTGCCTGACAGAACAGTGCAAAAGCCTGCCACTGTGTGCCAAATTAATTTCTTGGTCTGAGCATCAGCCAAAAGCTAATTTGGAGTATTATACACACTCATGGGAACTGTGTGCTTCTCTCAGTCACCCTGTCTCATTCTGCAGTCAGAGTATAGAAAATCATGATACAATTGGCAGGGGTTTGTTGGTTTCTAATAAAGTATGATTCAGGCAGAACGGGAGACAGGGGAAAAGAGGAAGACTGTAATCTACAACGTCTTGAGTTATATAGACTTTTCCTCCCTGAAATTTGTCTCTGCCTCATTAGGGTCATGACCTCAGGTGTGAAATATGGACAGGCTGGTGTGTTGTGGAAGGTCTGTATCAAAGTTGTTTACAACAATGATATTGTGCCTCAATTGACCCGCATGCTTTGTACTTGTAGGTTGTATAATATGCAACTTGTAAATTAATTATGTATAATGTAAATCAACGTAGATGTAGATCAACAAATCAGCTTGATTAAGAATTGGCCTTTGAGACCTACAGTTACTTTAACTTTCTATGTTTGCATAGATGTTAACGTGTATCTTTGACGATTAACATAATTCCAGTTTGACAGTTTATTCCCTCATTTTGAATTCTCTGATAAACCATAATAACATTTTAGTGATTATTTGCATGTTTGTGAGTGTACACAGTGCAAGTCAGTTTGACCCATAACATAATGGATGTCATATTTTTAAACATAATAGCACGGTTAAATTGACCGTTGTTTTGAAATTGAAATTGTTTTGAAAACAATAGCTCAAGAGGTAGACAGGTAATAGTTAATTATCAGACCAGTGAGTCAGGCTAATTATTGGCCATTAGTCCCAGACAGGGCTGGGAGTCTAATTTACTGGCCTGAATGACAGCAAATTCCTGTGACTGCACCAGGATCAGCACTCTGGACAGCTTTCATAAGGGCAATGGAAAGGAACTTTGTAAAAAAAAATGTACGAAACACTTCGTTAAAAATGTGTTGATTTGTATCCCAAAACTAAACAAAATAGGATTTGTCAATGTCAAAACACATTTAGATGGCCATTTTCTCATCAACCACAACTGTGGTTAAGGATTGGTGAATTGTTTACAACTCATACACAAAAGGCTGACTCACACAGAGTGAGTAAACTGCCTGGAAAATGATCTAACAGACTTTGACTGTGGATATATGAAGAAAATATTAATCACACTAAGTCCATAACAGCTAAATTATTCATGGTGTGAAAAGATTTTCCTGTCGTCAGAGGAGCCTGGATGTGTCAAGTGGCCTAAATCAGCTGCATAACATGACTGAGATTATTTCCCCCTGTAATTAACTTCTAATCCCTGCTGGATGATGACTTTGTAAAACTAACACTGGTACATAGTTGGTGCAACTAAATAAATCTCTTTGCATTTTATGTTGTAAACCTTTTTCAAGAGTTTATTTAATTCAAAACGTTAACAACACCTTTTTCTATAAACTTTTAGAATCTTAATAGTTTAATAGACTAGAATAGTTTCTTTGCTTTGAATCTTTATCATAATGTCATACAGACAAGCATAAATCACATGAGTGCTACGATGCTAACAAAAGCTACATTGAATTGAAATGCCAGCGTTGTCTGTTAACTCAGTTATCCTCCAAATTAGACAAAAAAGGTAAACTGAATGGACAACATGTACAGAGTGACTACTGGGTCTGGACTACTGGGACTGGACTACTGGGACTGGACTACAAGCCTACGTTCCTTTGTCTTGAACATTTGTGACACCACGATGGCAGAACAAGCTACCATGGCATCAGAGCAGGATCGTCCCTCTGTAACTTCAAGAAGCTCTTGAAAACTCATCTCTTCTGAGAACACTTCCTCTTATAACACCTCTAAACCCTAACATTTGACATGCACTACAGGGTGTCCTTCTTCTTCTTCTATCTCCTTATAATTCGCTTGTCAACTCTTATTGCTTCCCCAAGGTATTTATCCTATTGATGCCGTATGCGTTAATAGCTCTTATCAGTATTATTGCTGCTTTTACTAGGATCTATTGTTGCTCATAGATCTTACTTTACAGATGTTTGTATGTTGTTCCTCAAATGTAAGTCACTTTGGATAAAAGTGTCTGCCAAATGAGTAAATGTAAAATGTATAATGTAAAATGTAAAATGTTTAACTTTTCAAAATAATTGCATGCATGGCAAATTTCAGAGGACTCCTGGATCAAGTCATATTTTTGTGCATTTTTAATTGCCGTCTTTCTCAGTGTGGTACATTTACAGTACTTTCGTTGTTAACAGATGCAGAACTACTACTTTTAAATCCCTCTTTTTTTTCTTCCCACTTTCCAGCATGTATGTAAACACCTAATCAGACGTGGAGTGAATTTCTTTTCTTTATTCCCTCATATATTTCAGTTAATCTCTGCTTCAGCACCTTCTTCCTCATCACTCTTGTACATTTCTCTTTGTCAGAACAATTACCATTTGAAGAGCTGTGGAATAAACTGTCATTATGTTTTCTTCTCTCTGAGCCTCTCCTCTCTATAACCGCAAGGTCAAACACTGTAAAAGCCCTTCACAAAAGCTGCATTCACATTTAGATGGTAGATAGCAGGCAGCAATCTTGAACAATGTTCATCTTCAGTGAGTGACGATGATTAAATCTGACACTGCTGACTTTGGGCTGTATCCCCTCTGTTCCATTGCTGCCCCGGTGCTTTAATTTGGAAGTGATGTGTCATTGAGATCATACATGGTCCAAATCGCCGAACAGAAGTGAAGCTGCCTTAAGGCGTGTGCAGACCTCTCGACCATAAGGTTACCAGCTGAAAACCAACAGGGAAAAATCTGTTCAAAAGGAAGAAAAGACTCAGGATTCCTCCTCCCCGAGTGCTTACCATGAAGGTGCCCTTTAACAACAAAGTTAACCCCCGAGTGCTCCAATAGAGCAGCTCCAAGACCATCTGCACATGAATGTAGATGTGCCTTGCTGATCTTACAGTGGGGAGTGAAAGACCCTCCCTTCATATGCAACAAATTAAAAACAACCATATTAAGAGCAAATAAACAAAAATATTGCTAAATAAAAAAATGCTATTACATAAAAAAAATAGAATAAGGTAAAAATAAATTCATGTAAAATAAATTAAAAGTGCCACAAAGACAATAAAATCAAGCAAAATACAAAAAAAAAATCTACAGTATACATTGGATGAGGATTCAAAAAAGGTAACATTTTCAGAATTAGAAAAAAAATTATTTGTCTAAATTTGCAGTTCTATTGTTTTGTTTTCATTTCATGTAGTTATTTTATCAGCTTATACATTCTTCCATGAGAAGGCACATCTGAGCCAACATGCAATTAATGTCACGGCCCTCCTGCTGTGACTGCAGGTGAGTGACGTTTGGTATGTGAATGATTTTTTTCTGCATTTTGGGATGTCTGCTGTGTGCTTGGTGTGTTATGGTTTCTGTTTCTCTGTGTTTTGTTTCCCTCCATATGCTCTGGAGGGAGTTGGTGGGTGTGTGGTTCCTGTGTTCCCATGTCTGCATCTTCTCACACCTGGCTCCATCTACCATTCTGCACACCTTTTCCTCATCCTGCCTGTACCACGAAGCAGGATTTGAGCTCATCCAGGTAACTTCGGGGTAAACCCTGGGTTTTCAGTACCATGAAGGTGGTTCACTTCTTAGATCGCTCTGGTGACTTATGCTTAACGGCTAACCGGTGGCCTGTACTATGAAGCGAGGTAACTGGCTTGTCCAGGTAACTTCAGGAGTAACTTTGTGACGTTGGGTATAACTTCCAGATCAACCCGTACTACGAAAGGTGGATAGGTGTTACCCAAGGTCTGTTGCCATGGCAAGTTACACAGCATCTCTAAACTGCTCCGAGCAGGTTTTGTTCATGTCATAAACAATCGCAAATCACTCTGGTGTTGTCTTCTGAATATGCCCAAACCACGGCAAAGACTCTAAGGTGCATGATAGTGATTGTGGGCTAAACTCACGAGTATTTCGTCACTTAATATAACTTTCCAATGCATGCAAGGCTGCAACATCACACACTACACGGCAGCTGTAGCTCCTTTATTTTATTTTTACTTTATTACAATGGACCTTATGTGCAGTTGTACCTTTACATCTTAATCATATTACACATAAAAGAAGAGCCAATAAAATACATAATAGAGATTTGAACTACAATAAGAACACTGGGAAGATAATTAGGCTATAAATTTACTCCAACAAGCCGCCCTGGCTTTGTCGTCTGCCACGATAGTAGATTTAGCCGTTAACATGTCTTTACATTCATAATTTCCTGACACTACCAACGTGCATTCCTCTACGGAGCATGCACCGCCGAACACACCCCTTTTATGCAAACACGCACCAACTCCAATTAAGTTAACAATGGGTTAGCATGGACTCAGCTAACCAACCTCTTATCCACCGTCGTAGTTCCGTTTAACTCCAGTGTAGGTGGTCAGAGTTTGTTAACCCTGAGTTTGCCTGATAACCCCGAGTTAACTCTGAGTAGGTTGAACTCCCTTCATAGTACAGGCCACTGCTCCGGAGCAGAGATGAGATCAACTCTATGAAAACGCCGCCTACTGAACAATCAGCTCTCTTGTAAAATGGCATCACCATCTGTAGAAGATCCCACAGACTGTTTTATAGGCGTCTTTATGTTTGCTGCAGTGATACAGGCTAAAGTGAAATCATCCTACAGAGACTGATTAAAAGCCTTAGGCTATTGTTGCCTACATGTTTTTACAGTAAGCCTACTTACTGCTTTGAAATGTGTTTAATATTTTTTATTTGCTCCCCAGTCCGTTTCACACAGCCTGTCACAGCCGTTAAAATAAATGGGTTTAATTTTTCTAATGTTAGGCTGAATATTATGAGCAGTTTGGTATGGATATTAAAATACTAAATTTTAATATGAATGTAGGCTATTTATTTTAGGTTAGTAGCTTTCTTATAGGCCTACTACAGAGACTGGTCACTCCCCAGCTTTTGCGATGTGGGCGAAGGTAATGAGGTGAGTCTTCAGCAGCCTAAATGTTTAGATTCAGTCTTTCTACCACTATTTGAACACATTTTATGGCATAAATGTATTTTTCATTTCATTGCTTTATGAAGCTAATTTAGAACAACGTTTGGAACACTTCTGAGTGTGTTAAATAAATTAAGTTTTTTTTTAAAGTGAGGTGAAATGATCACTTCAGTGCCTTTTGATGTGGAAACGCCGACACAGAATAAGGCTGATATTTTTATACAGCTCATAACAACAAATAAAATCAACGCATTATTATAGACTACGCCTGTTCATTTAGGCATTCACACTGTCGGCGAATGCATGTGTCAGCTGCAGCCGTGCTATTTAGACTAGGCCTATGTTGCATTTCTGTAGTGTTACAGTTTGCTTGTTTGTAAAATATGACGCTCTGCTGACAGTGGACTTGTTCATGTCTGTGATTGCTGCTAACACCGCCTCTTTTATGTGAACGCACTCACGGTTGGATTGGGAGACCCTGGGTTGAGTTACCGAGTTGACAACCAGCTTCGTGGTGCCGCTTATCCCGATCGCGATTGTTAGTTAAGCCAGATAACTGAAAGATATCCTGGGAATGTTGAACTCTCTTTGTGGTACAGGCCCCTGATGTTAGCCCTGATTCAGTTCTGTTGTTGTTTATTAATAAAATATCACTTTATTTCATCACTGACTCTGACTGGTCACAAGCCTGACAATTATACATTTACTAGGGAGTTTTCATTATGAAACAGGCTATATTTTACTAAAGTAACATTTTTTTTTTTTACTAATTTTAATAAGTAATGGTGAGTTTTTTTTTAAATATATATTTAGAATTAACATTATTAGTGCGGGACTGCATGTGCCCCCCTAGCAGCTGGGCCCTAGAATACTTTCCCCTTTTTCTGCCCTTATGGGCGGCCATGTATACGCAGGTTTTAAATGGATTCCATCTAAATTGAGAATTGTAATTCACTTTTTTGGTAATTATCTTGAATATCCCAATGTCTACTATAGTCCTAATGTCTGTACCACGCGCAACTGTCAGTAGTATGCAGAAGGATAATTAAAAACATGCACTCAACTCATAACTCATTAGCAGAGCACTTGTGAGTTCAGCCAGACTTCTCATGAGCTGTAGCAGACAACAGAACTGACTCTGCTCCTTTGCTGGCCACTAACTGCGCTGCCAGGAGCACTGCAGCTGAAGTCAGGAAGGGCGCTCTATTGTGCATCAGCATTTCAACCACAGAATCTCGATTAAAATGCGAAAATGTTTTCTTTAATTTTTTTCCTGATATTTTTTTTTCATTTGAAGGTTGCACCATGACAAAGACACAAATGTGACTCTCAGGGGTAAAGTGTATAGGCATGGTGATGTAGGAATGAAGAAGGCTGGGGGTTGTAGGATAAGATTGTAGGATAGAAAGGAACATATTGCAACTTTAGGGCAAGTCCTGCTTGCGATAACCCTGAAAGATCTATGTGCATTCAGTTACATTCTAAATTACATTATGTCTATAATTACAGCAACACCCATTACTCAATAGATACAGTGTTTTGGCCACTTTGGTTATGATGTGCGTTGTATATATTCCTATTTGAATGTTGGTGGGAAAAGATGCGTTTGGAAAGAAGCATTTGCGTTTTAAATACAGTGAGGAAAATAAGTATTTGAACACCCTGCTATTTTGCAAGTTCTCCCACTTAGAAATCATGGAGGGGTCTGAAATTGTCATCGTAGGTGCATGTCCACTGTGAGAGACATAATCTAAAAAAAAAAAAAAAAAAAATCCAGAAATCACAATGTATGATTTTTAACTATTTATTTGTATGATACAGCTGCAAATAAGTATTTGAACACCTGAGAAAATCAATGTTAATATTTGGTACAGTAGCCTTTGTTTGCAATTACAGAGGTCAAACGTTTCCTGTAGTTTTTCACCAGGTTTGCACACACTGCAGGAGGGATTTTGGCCCACTCCTCCACACAGATCTTCTCTAGATCAGTCAGGTTTCTGGGCTGTCGCTGAGAAACACAGAGTTTGAGCTCCCTCCAAAGATTCTCTATTGGGTGTAGGTCTGGAGACTGGCTAGGCCACGCCAGAACCTTGATATGCTTCTTACAGAGCCACTCCTTGGTTATCCTGGCTGTGTCATTGTCATGTTGGAAGACCCAGCCTCGACCCATCTTCAATGCTCTAACTGAGGGAAGGAGGTTGTTCCCCAAAATCTTGCAATACATGGCCCCGGTCATCCTCTCCTTAATACAGTGCAGTCGCCCTGTCCCATGTGCAGAAAAACACCCCCAAAGCATGATGCTACCCCCCCATGCTTCACAGTAGGGATGCTGTTCTTGGGATGGTACTCATCATTCTTCTTCCTCCAAACACGGTTAGTGGAATTATGACAAAAAAGTTCTATTTTGGTCTCATCTGACCACATGACTTTCTCCCATGACTCCTCTGGATCATCCAAATGGTCATTGGCAAACTGAAGACGGGCCTTGACATGTGCTGGTTTAAGCAGGGGAACCTTCCGTGCCATGCATGATTTCAAACCATGACGTCTTAGTGTATTACCAACAGTAACCTTGGAAACGGTGGTCCCAGCTCTTTTCAGGTCATTGACCAGCTCCTCCCGTGTAGTTCTGGGCTGATTTCTCACCTTTCTTAGGATCATTGAGACCCCACAAGGTGAGATCTTGCATGGAACCCCACTCCGAGGGAGATTGACAGTCATGTTTAGCTTCTTCCATTTTCTAATGATTGCTCCAACAGTGGACCTTTTTTCACCAAGCTGCTTGGCAATTTCCCCGTAGCCCTTTCCAGCCTTGTGGAGGTGTACAATTTTGTCTCTAGTGTCTTTGGACAGCTCTTTGGTCTTGGCCATGTTAGTAGTTGGATTCTTACTGATTGTATGGGGTGGACAGGTGTCTTTATGCAGCTGACGACCTCAATCAGGTGCATCTAATTTAGGATAATAAATGGAGTGGAGGTGGACATTTTGAAGGCAGACTAACAGGTCTTTGAGAGTCAGAATTCTAGCTGATAGACAGGTGTTCAAATACTTATTTGCAGCTGTATCATACAAATAAACAGTTAAAAAAATCATACATTGTGATTTCTGGATTTATTTTAATTTTTTTAGATTATGTCTCTCACAGTGGACATGCACCTACGATGACAATTTCAGACCCCTCCATGATTTCTAAGTGGGAGAACTTGCAAAATAGCAGAGTGTTCAAATACTTATTTTCCTCACTGTATATATAATAGTGTATGTACAAAAAACTATTGTATGTCAAAAGTTTGGGAGATACATGCATTTCATTGGGCAGCATGGATGGGTTCATGACTGTGTAATAGGTTTTGATGCAGTGGTGGCTCATGACTGTGGAAGATATGCAGAGAAAAAAGGGGTGACCATCAACTGTCCATCTGACACTACAGTAAAATCTCTGTGGGAGGTCTGGCAAGGTCTCAGCTCTAATTTTTACTAGTTTGGTTTCTTTCATCTTTTTACAGATAGGCCCACTAAACCAGATCCTGTCATTTGTTCCCATGTAAAGTGAGGCTCTTTTCAGCCTTTGACCACACCACACACAGACATGTTAAGACACACACAGACGCGAAAGAGAGCTGCTTTCCGTCTGCAACCACAACAGACCCAGAACTCCCAGAACACAGGCGACCCACACACATATGTAAAGTGAGCGACTCCCGTTGTGTAACCATGCAACACATGTTCATATGAACATATACAGTGACAGGCAACACGCGCGCACACACACACACACACACACACAAACCCTAGAAAACACATGCACACACAAAATAGATCAAGTAACACGCAGGGACAGACACAACACACACACACACACACACACACACACACACACACTCCTAAGACAATTTAAATGACTGAAAAGTGTAAATTTAGTTTGAACTGGGTGCCACTATAGTTATCAATGAGATAATAGTAATGTTTAGCGCATTTTTGAAGTATAACAATAGAAAAGGCTGAAAATGGCACAATTCGTCCTAAATTTATGCTCGTTTGAGGTAGTATTTGCCTTTTTCGCTAAATCTAATCTGCTAAATGGGAGATGGAAACACCTTTGCCAAAAAACTTCTGACATTGTGAACATTGAACTCACATGACTGATACCATAAAACCAATTAAAAGCCTTGTCCCAGTTACATGCCTGTCCCTTTAACTGGCCTGCTGTGGCAACATGTTTTGACAAATAAAGGCAGGTCTCAATCAGACACATGGTCTGGTTTCTATATAAGTTCTTTGCATGTATAAAACATCTTGAAGCCCACCTGCTTGAGCTCCTTCTAAGCTGCTTAGATTGCAAATACAAATTAAAATGTTTAAACTTTTGTCAGTATGGACATGCTACACATCGTAAGATCGATAGATTCTCCACAATTCAATCGACTGAAGTTTTACGGTATTCCCATAATGCGCAAAATCATTTCTTTGTCTTCATCTCTGGACAGCATGAAACATGGCCAATACTTGCTGACCTGAAAGAACAATTACAACTTGCTCAGCTGAATTGCCATTCTTGAAGACCTCTCCATTTTTCTCAGATCCTACTTTTTGTTTAGTACAGCCATGCGTAATGTCAACTTCTGATGAAACTACGCTTTGCTTAGCTTACATGTTCTTTTTTTTTTCTTTCGCAACATTTCAAAATTTGCTTGACAATTTGATTAGAACACGGCTAATCCGGTTGTTAAGTCATGATGTCACAACTCTCGATGATACTGTTTCCAGGTCCAAAGTCCGGGCCCTACCAACCTACCGCGTTCGGACGCTTTTTCCACTATGCTGCAGTGCTGTGTCCCATGTTGTTTAAATAGATCGAGTTAAAAAAAACAAGTGACCTTCAATTGTCATTTTACCGATTTTCCTTGTGACAAGAAAGAGAAGAGGAAATGCCTGCAGTTGATAAGGTAAGTTACAATTCTTCAAAATTCTTCAAAATGAAACGTTTGGCGCCAGTGGGTTAGTTAACGTTAGCAAAAAACCCCGGCCGTTTGAAGAAAATGCTGATGCAGTCTTCTTTTCTATTTTATATAGTGTTTGTTGCTGGAAATCCAAATCTTGCATCGTGTTTTGGTTGTCAGGCCTTGTTCTGTGCCTAAACAAGCGAAACTAGCTAGCTTAGGCTAACCAGCTAACGTTACCGTAAGTTTCAACAACAGTCTGTGGATAAGCCTGACAACCGAAGCATGAAGATGTGTGTAAGTTACGTAGAATGAAACACCTTTAGTGCAGCTAAAGTATGATAATCTTAATTTCTATATTTTTGAGCATTGTATAGGGAGCCTGAGATAGAAAACTTTTAAAGGCCAGGAATGTTTACACATAAAGTTACGAGGAATTTGAGTCTGGTCTTACATTGCTCTCGATGTAACTTAACGTTACATAACTTATACCGAACAAGCATAAATAAACAGCACAACAAGCTCACCAAATACAGGCACAAACTAAGTTACATCATAAACAGAACAACATTTGTAGACAGCAATCACTGCCAATGACTGCTTTATTGTTTCTATTTAGTTCCTGTTTTTTTATCACTCACATTGATAGACAGAGGTGCATAATCAATAGCTTGTTAGCATTTCTTTTCATTTTCTGATACCCGAGGTATTTTCTGAACTTGTAATGGTCCTGGGTTTGTGTACTTCCTGTCTGTATTTTCTTTTTTTCTGTCCCTTGTTATCCTCACATCTCTAGTATATTTAAGTCAATGGGTCCCTCTTATTTTCTCTTCATTGTTTTCTACAGACTTTACATTTCAGCCATTTCCCAGTGTTCTCTCTGTATTTTATTGGCTTTGTTCTGTTTGCTTTTGGACCTTGCCTGGACTTTGGATTAAGTTTCTTGCCTTTTCCTTTTTGAATTTTTTTGCCTGTGTTGGACTGCTTTCGCATTTTTGGATCTCTGCCTGCCTTATCACATTGTAAGCTTTTGTCTATTCCTTATTGGATTGTTTTCCTTCCACCTGTGTAACGAACCCTATTTTGGCAAGTGAAGATTCAATAATGAACACAGTGAGGGATCTATTTCCCTCTACATGACACTACTAAATGGTTTATTGAGAAATCGCCATATTAACAATTTTAATTTACAATTTAATTGTCAGTATGACCAATTGTAAAAACAAATAATATATAAAAACATTGTCACTTATTATTTATGTAATTCATTCAAATGCTACATGGGAAAAACACTGCCCCCAATTTTCTAAAACACTAAAATTCCCTACTTCACAGACTTGATTACTACACATTCAATTAAATGTCTTTTTGTTCAAAAAAATATGAAAATGAGCTACATCAGCTCTCACAAAGGCAATATAAAGAGTTCATTTCAAAACACCAGTAGTGTCATAAAGTTAATCACAGTAATGATGATAAATCATGACTTCTGACTCACTCTACATTATCTACATTATTTTATTCTTACGCTTATTCCTATGTTATTATTATGGGGGCTTTTTTATAAGTCGAAACCAGGAAAAAAAAAACCTAATGGGTTCAGCTCAGCATTTTCCTGTTCTCTCGCCACACATCACTGAGGTTAATCAGAGAATAAAAACAATTTACACCCTGACAATTCTACCTGCATCAAGCCTGGTTGTCAGCACAGATCACTGATTATGTATCTGCTCTTGTACCTATCCTGCCTATTCTGTAACCATAGTTACCATTGTTGTCAGAAACTATTTATTGCAGAGTGATTCAGTGATTTTAGTAGCAGAACACAACATAATATTTAGTTCTCCAAATTCTGGCATGAGAAAATTTCTTCCACCTTATGAAGTCACTAACATGTAATTACATACTGTACTACATCATGTTAAAAGTTCTGTATGTAGAATGTTTTATATAAAATTGGAATGGAAATGGAATCATAATCCCAGGCTTACCCTCGGATTGGTATATGTAACATTTTTGGAAAACAGACTGCTTGTAATTATAGCAGAGATCAAAACGAATGACTAGGTAATAAAAGCACAATTTTATGCATTAATATGGAGCAAAAATTATTGTTTTGGCTTTAAGTCGTTGCATGTTCATAATACAACCCTTCCATTACTGAGCAATTTGTGATGCAGTAATGTCATTCGGAGAAAATTATTAGTTTTAAACATTCATCAAGCAGGACATTTTTGTTCTGAGTCACAGCAAGAGGCCAGAAATTGCATTTGAAAGCCGGAAAGCCGCAGCACCTTTGGGCTGTTCTACAAAGGAGGTGAAGAAAACCAATTAGGACTTGAGTAACCCTAGGAGATCGAGCTGGGTTTAAGCAGCTCCTAAACGCCAAACTTCAAGATAATCAGGCAACTGCAAACCTTTGTTTGAACATTTATAACTTACAGCTACACAAGAAAGCAGTACAACTAATCAGTGTTCTTTAATCAAAGAATATAGTTTATTACAACTTATCTTCGTAGTTTCAGCCATCATTTAAGTCGCACTAAAATCCATAACTTAACAGGGCTCGAAATGACGATAAGCTCAATATCACAATAAATACCATGATCAATATTATGATTAACTATGAAAATGAATTTGGTAACAATGAGACCATATCTCTTTAATTACACCAGTCCAAAAGATTCCCTCTTCTCACAGTTTACCTCATCAATTCTTTGTACTAAATTAATGTGAAATGTGATAAAGTTAAATGTATTTAGCACACTCAGGGGTTAAGAACCCTGTATATGCTGTTTATAAATAATAATAAAAAGGCTCTGTTTTACATCCTTACAACTATCAGAATAAGTCAAATTATAACTAAATAAAGTATATAACACACTTGCGGCTTCTTTTAATGCTTGTGGTACCTCTTGAAGCCTGTTCATTTAAGGACTACTGACATTTCAATTGCACGCATGTTCTCACACATCAGTTACTATGGAGAGGACAATGTTATTGCACCCAATCGATATGATAGCCAAAACAACAAAAATAATAACATGGAATCATCCTTTAACTCTTTGTTGTAGGCAAAATCAAATAACCAAATTTCATCTGATGAACACAACCCCAAAAGTTTCCAATTACAAAAGCCCAGGGGGCATGCAATATAATTCATTATATTGGAAGCAACATCCAAAATGCAGAACCAGCAGAGCAGCACTTTGAATTCAAATAACTTTCTCGTCATATCTATTCTTTTATCTGAATAAATCTTTTTTTTTTCTTTTTCAGTTTCTACGCTGTGTCTTTAGGCAAATTATTCATGCGTGGTTTCACATACCATGTCAAAAAACAAGAAAAAGCCTTATTGTTATTGCCGCTGCAGTGTTCCTCTTCAGTTTGCTGATTGCTCTAGCATTCTCTATTTCTCTTTGTCTCCCTTTCTCTCTCTCTCTCTCACACACTCACACACACACACCAGGTTTTGCTGCAGCACTGACATTTAACAAATGCCCATCTAGGGACTTTAACAAACTCACCTTACTTTCGACACTGTCTTTTCAGAAGTTTGAGCTCTTTGGTTTCGGCCACTTGTGGTTTTTTTGTCATTGTACAACTTCAAAGCAGAGAAAGAGACTCAGCCAAGCTCATGTTGAGAAACAAGTGCAGAGAGAACCAGCAGTGAGTGCCGCTTTCTGTGGGGACGGCAGGCTGTTGACCTTCGCTGATGAGCGAAGAAGAATCCCACTCTTTCTATCTTGTTCTGTCTCCCACTCTTATCGTTTGTCTGCTTCCCCACTCATTCTCTTTCACCTTCTGTTCCTCATGTAATCTTTCTTCCTACATCTCTCCTTTTAATCCTTTTCTACCATATTACCTATACCTGCTCTGCTGTGAATGTTAGATGTTGTGAGTACCACTTTTACTAGAGAATTATGATGTTTTTACAATAGCTTATGGGGATGGAAATTACCTCATAGTTATTGAAGGAGGGTCAAATCAAGGGCAACTGGACTGGAGCGAAGATACTTGAGGATATTTCACATCTAATCTAAGAGGCTTCTCCAGTTTATTCAGAACTGAAGCAGTTGCCCTTGATTTAACCCTTCTTGGATTGACACAAATACATGAAATTGTTTTAATCCCAATTAAATTGCATAATAGCTCATTTTGCAGAACCCTTGCTACTAGGGCTGCATATAGTAACAGGTTTCATTATTAACCAATCTCAAAATTGCTTTTTCCAGATCGAAAATGCCAGGAAAGTGTGGAATGTGGAATGCTAATTCCAGCCCAAGGTAACATCTTTATATTGTTTCATTTTCTCCGACCAACAGTCCGAATCCCAGAGGTATTCATTTTACACTGATATATATAATGGAGAAAAAAGCTGATTCTAGCACGTAATTGACTAATTGTTTCAGCAGTACTGCTTCTGAGGGCTTACCGTGGTATGACATTCACCTGTAGGTCATAACACAACCTCAAAGATACTCGGAGTTGAACAGAGCTGTACGGCAGTGTCTGGTAGATGAGTTCATGTTGGTTTCTACAGCGAATGAATGGCTTCAGTAGTTAGCGGTAATGGGACGGAGAAGGAAAACACAGGCCGAGAGGAACAGAAGGAGAATCCCTCAATTGATGCAAGACTGACAGAGGAAAAGGGAGAGGCTGTTCTGCCTTTTAGCAAACGCAAACATGGAGGGAGCAGCAGCAACACCACCTGTGAAGAGATTAGTATCAGAGAATGATCCTCCTACTTGTCTGCTCAAGGTGCTGTTCCTTGGCAGGGTGTTGTTGCATAGGCAGAAGACAATACAAAGAAACAACCAGATGCACAGACTTCGGATATAGATAAAATAATGCCCTAAATGTATTATGAATGCTTAAATGTTTTGGCCTTCTTTTACACCTGGCATTTAAACGCATTTTGGGTAATCGGACTGGAATCGTAGAGCATCTAAAACCTCATGAAAGTACAGTTGTCATGAAATACAAGATGCATTGAGGATGGATTGTGATCCAATTGGCCAAACCAGCTCCAGTGCCTGTGACTTAATGGCAGTTTTGCTCTAGAATATTTTGTTAAGTATCCCCGATTACAAAAGTTGTTGTGTGGTACAGTACGTGCTCCATGAGCTGGTGTTATCTATTTATCATCTGCAGACTTCACTGGTGCAACAGTGCACCACAGAAAACTGCTGGCATATTCACCAACAAATGTCAAACAAGGACATGCAAATTATCCTCTGACATTTTCAAGCATATAGAATGCCCACATCTCCATTTTCCTAGCACATAATGTTCTTAAAAAGATATAATGTTTGAAGAGTAACAACCAAACAACTACTTCAATAGTGAGCTAATTAAGATTTGTTTACATCAGTGCCGCTTTTGAAATATTTTATTCTGCCCTTACAATAGAGTGTGATATGTTGGAGGGCAAAATCAAGAAGCTTTACAACTGCTAAGCACTCAACTCCCTAGGACAAGTAACAGTATATGAGCTCGACTTTACAGACTAATTTGTTCAGAGAGTTAATATGGAAGCTCTATCTATCTTCAACAGTCCATGTAGTGAATGTGTTGTACATAGTTGCTGATTTAAACAAACAATCTAATGTGTGTAAATGGTGAGGGTCAGAACATCATATCCAATAGAAAAAGTTTGTCAAGACACCATATCTAAAATCTTCTAAAATGTCGTTTTCCTCCTCTGGAACTAAAGGTTAATTCAGCCGTGCTAGCTTTGTGCTGGTGTCAGTCTGCTGCTCTGTTTGGTAAGTGCTTATGGTAGTAGGTGTATGCATGCTGTCAATCCCTTCTATGCCTCTTTTCTTTTAAGTGTCACCACTCTGTGTTGTTTTGGCTGTGCAAAGTCAAATTCATACAACACAGATTATGAAATGCTCAAAACAGTGCAATTGGCGTTGTGAAACACAAAAGAGTCTTTCACAGACGTTGGGGATGAAGACATGTTACATGTACTGGTTCCATACAAAGTCGTTTTACTTGCCACTCTGTTTTCTTTGTGCTTCAAGCTTCTGTCAGTACAACAAATGTGCCTTTTAACTTGTGAATATTGTAAAAATGCAATATCCACTTCTCCTGCCATTAATAATCATTGCAACAAAATACTGAGCTTGCTGATTTCTCCTTGGAGTTGAAACACTCAGTTATTCAGGAGCACTGAGTCTGTTCGACCATTTAATGCCGATTGAGTGAGTCAATGAACAAATGTTGCACTTGTTTGAAGGGTCATTTGGTTTAATAGCACTTGATTAGTGGCAGTGAAACGAATTATTCTGAAGTGATGCTCAACTCATCTTTGTTGTTTTAGATTCTCATCCGTTTTGGGCTGAAGAAGGTGGCTGTTTCACAGAACAAACTAGCATTGTGGTCAGTTTGAATTCATGTTGGTTACAAAATGCTTACCATTAAACCAATCAGCATAATTCTCTTCTTTTACTATCCATCCCTATGTTACATTCCAAACAGTAATATTTAGCAACTACTTCTGCCTTTTCCAGTTCATTTATATTATACATTTACTTGTGTTACTGAATGTAATCTTATATTTTATCTTGTGTCTCATGGCATAAGTCACTGCTGTTTTTGTCTTTTTAACTATTAAACTATCTACTGACAATTCAATGGGTATTAAATTGTGGTAACATTTCAAATATATAAAATAAAACGTGTGTGTGTGTGTGTATTTTGAATTTGTGTCTGGGGGATTGCAAACAGCAGCAACAAGATGATGATGATATGGCTTTATCTTCACATAAAAAGGTCTGACAGGAAAACAGTGTCCATCTTAACTGCGTCTGAGCACCATATGGACCACCCGACGAGGGCTTGATCTGGGACGTTGATGGGGAAGATCTCTGTAAAGATGTGGGCACAACATTCTCTTTTATGTCTAGACTGGACCTTTAGGAGCAGCCTTAAGTCAAAGCAGGACCAACATGCCTCCTATACCAGCACTCTTTCCTCTCCTTTGAGTGATTGCCACACCCGCCGTGGTGCCTGGTCTGGTTGATAGGGCCAGATGGATCGTGATCCGCTGCTCTTTAATCCAAAAAAACTGTCCAATGACTATATTTCTCTTATTGGTAACACGTTTCAGATATAAAGCCATAAAAAACAGATGAAAAACAAAAGTGTAGCGAAGTCTGAAGGAGGTCCTTGCTGCTGCTTCTACAAGCGCTGCCGGTTGCCATGACATCCAGTATTTAAGATATTCCAGTGTAAGCCAAAGTGGTGGATCAACCGACTGACCAACAGACCAACATTGCCATACATAAAGCCACTAGCATGATGAAAAATCAGAATGGTATTATATTTTTCTGCTTGGATTTAAACTGAGACGAACATCTTCCGTCCAGCTCCTTTGTGCACCTTACATATCTGGGTTTTAAGATCCTATTCCATCTTTCTTCCCTTTTCCTCCGTGTTTCTTTTATTGCAACATTCTTGTTCTCATTCTATGAATATTTAACGTTAACATTTACCTCTGTTTATTTGCTTGGGGTTTGCTTTATGTTGTTGCTGGAGAGCCATTTTCCCTTTCAAACAGGCCTGTTTATCTAATGAGCTTTAAATAGGTTCCCTGGCCCGAAGACAGCCTGGTGTTTAGTGTTTGTGATACAAAGGTAGTGATATATAGAGTAAAGAAGTTAAGTCTGTGTCTTTTGTCATTATAAAGCTGGTCTAGATGCTATATAAATATTGTGTTCAGCCCATATTCAGAAAATGTGACTTTAAACAAGCCAGTCAGGATTTCCGTAAGGTTGTGATGTCACAACTACACCTCAGTGCTTGGTCACCGCCGTCAGCCATGTCTTCCCAGAACCACCGTCCAACGTTTTTTTGTTGTGTGGTTAATAAAGTCTGAACATACCAAGCGGCTGTTCCATCAAATGTCAGACTTTTTATGTGAAGATGAAAACCATATTATCATACTACAACTATCTTGTTGCTACTACTGCACTGCAGAATTATTTCCTGGGTGTATACGTATATGTATGTACAGTATCTCACAAAAGTAAATACATCCCTCACATTTTTGTAAATATTTGATTACATCTGTTCATGTGACAACACTGAAGAAATTACACTTTGCTATAATGTAAAGTAGTGAGAGTACAGCTTGTATAAAAGTGTAAATTTGCTGAGTACACCCCTTTGTGAAAATGTCCAAATTGGGCCCAAAGTGTCAATATTTTGTGTGGCCACCATTATTTTCCAGAACTGCCTTAACCCTCTTGGGCGTGGAGTTCACCAGATCTTCACAGGTTGCCACTGGAGTCCTCTTCCGCTCCTCCATGATGACATCACAGAGCTGGTGGATGTTAGAGACCTTGCGCTCCTCCACCTTCCTTTTGATGATGCCCCACAAATACTCAGTAGGGTTTAGGTCTGGAGACGTGCTTGGCCAGTCCATCACCTTTACCCTCAGCTTCTTTAGCAAGGCAGTGGTCATCTTGGAGGTGTGTTTGGAGTCGTTATCATGTTGGAATAATGCCCTGTGGCCCAGTCTCCGAAGGGATGGGATCATGCTCTGCTTCAGTATGTCACAGTACATGTTGGCATTCATAGTTCCCTCAATGAACTGTTGCTCCCCAGTGCCAGCAGCACTCATGCAGCCCCAGACCATGACACTCCCACCACCATGCTTGACTGTAGGCAAGACACACTTGTCTTTGTACTCCTCACCTGGTTTCCGCCACACACGCTTGACACCATCTGAACGTTTATCTTGGTCTCATCAGACCACAGGACATGGTTCCAGTAATCCATGTCCTTAGTCTGCTTGTCTTCAGCAAACTGTTTGCGTGCTGTCTTGTGCATAATCTTTAATAGAGGCTTCTTCTTCTGGGACACCAGCCATGCAGACTAATTTGATGCAGTGTGCAGCCTATGGTCTGAGCACTGACAGGCTGACCTCCCACCACTTCAACCTCTGCAGCAATGCTGGCAGCACTCATACGTTAATTTGCCAAAGACAACCTCTGGATGTGACACTGAGCATGTGCACTCAACTTCTTTGGTCAACCATGGCGAGGCCAGTTCTCAGTGGAACCTGTCCTGTTGGTCTTGGCCACGGTGCTGCAGCTCAGTTTCAGGGTCTTGGCAATCTTCTTATAGCCTAGGCCGTCTTTATGAAGAGCAACCACACCAACCTTTTTTTCAGATCCTCAGAGTGTTCTGTGGCATGAGGTGCCATGTTGAACTTCCGGTGACCAGTATGAGGGAGTGTGAGAGCGATAACACCAAATTTAACACACCTGCTCCCCATTCACACCTGAGACCTTGTAACACTAACGGCTCACATGCCACTGGGCAGGGAAAATGGCTAATTGGGCCCAATTTGGACATTTGGACTGTACTCACTTTTGTTGCCAGCGGTTTAGACATTAATGGCTGTGTGATGTGTTATCACATCACACATTTTGATCAGCACCCAAACAAGCAGTGGAGGGAGGCTTCGGCAGACTACGCTGGCTGCAACATATGGGAGAAGTAGATAAACAAAAGCAAAATCAAATGCCATAGCGAAGTGGATAGCTACACACTGCATGCTGATTAGTAATGGGGAAGATGTCGATCTTAAGAATGTTCTTAAAATCACAACATAGTCGCTTTGCACCGTGGGGTTGCTCTTTCCTCAGGTGAACAGGAGACGAGCGCTCTGCGAGTAAACGGCAAAGGCTGAACATAGACTGTTCTGCCACTCCTTGATAAAAGAAAAATGTTTCTGCTGATACCTGTTCAGAAAAAAACACAAGAAAACAGATTTATATATGTTAATCTGTGGCTCAGAAGGTGCCTGTTATGATCGTGGCTCTGGACTCTAACTTGTTTTAAAAAGCTTTTGATTTGATTTGACTGGATCACATTAATGTTTAAGTTGAAATTTTATTGCTTCTGTGTAAAGGGAATACTGCTGGTAAAAAGCACCTTATTTGTTTAAAATGTTTGCAAACCACTAGGGCTGACCCCAAATAGTCAAAGATTCGATGCTTCGATGGGCGGAGCCTGATTCGACTGTCAATCTCACAGTCGAAACTTTGCAGCGAAACAAGGATCAAGCCATTTGGGCGATATGGGGGTGCTCAACATCAGATTTTACATAGAACCACCAGTTTTCTCCCAATAAGTTAATATATAGTCTATTACAAAATGCATTTCAATGTTTAATGCTGTAAATAAACATGTAAAAGAATGGCAGGCGAGAGAGAGAGAAAGACAAGACAGCTTCTCAAGATTAAAGCAGAGCTACCGTGTGTAACACCCCCCTACTTTTAATCTTTGCTCAGTACTAATTGTTTTATTTTTCATGTTACCCTATTCTGATATACATTTAATTATCTGCTAAGTTCTATGTGTGTAGCATTAAGGGCCTAAAAACTTTAATTTCATTGTACAACCATGTGTTGTGCTATATAATGATAAATAAACTACCATGATAATCAGAAATGTCAGGATCCATACTTGGATAGAAAAGAAAAGGAAAAGAAAAATCACTAGGAAGTTAATTGGAGATTGTTAGACCTGCTCTGTTGTCCGCCGAAGACCTCAGAGCATGCAAGGGTGACTAGGGTTTCCATATCGCAGGAACATCACTAGGATTGAAATATGGGGAGGCTTAGCCCCCTGGCCATGCATAACTTTTGCTTGCAAAATCTTCGCATACGCATTGTTACTGTATTAGAACTACACTTACATTAACAATCAGTGAACAAGCCAAGATGTTAATAAGTAATAAATGACAATACATATTCTCTTCCTCCATTTTTCCTCTGTTTAACAAAAGTTACTGTAATGTTAGTTACTGTAATGTTAGCTTTTAGACACATCAAAGCTGCATGGGGGCTGTCTGAATTTAATAACCTGAAGGCAGAAGGAATAAAATATTTGGAGTAACAATTGCTACATTTACAGATGCATGTATTTATGTACATTAATTTTATTAAATTTGTGTATATCTGTGGGTATATGCTCATGTATAGCCTAGCCTACATTTAAGCAACATCTATTTATTTAATTTATTACAGCCAACAAATGCCTATTGTTAGAAAAACAAAACAAATTACCCAACATTTCCTGAGACCTGTAGACCACCACTGACCTCATTTTTGCCCTGCCAATCTCCGGCTTCTCTCTCACTCTATCTATCTCCTAATACATCTTCCAACATCCATCTGGGCAATGAATTGAACATTGACAACAACATTCTATGGGGACTGATAATGTTTTGAAATGCTATAGAGATAGGTAATAATAGTGTTCACGCTAGCTAGACTAGTGTTTTTCATAGTCAACTAAAACACCTCTTTTAAACCTAGCTAAAGTTCAGCAAGTAACAATTTAAGTTACAATTTCAGTCACTCATATCACTCACTTCGTTGAATCAATCATCTCTCACCATTCATCTGTGTGTGTGTGTGTGTGTGTACTTAAGAAATGGTTATTTATTTATCCCTCAGGAGCTGGGGAAATTAATTAGGTAACACAGGATAATATTTCTGTACCATATTATTTATAAGAAAGTATATGAGAAGGTGTTGAAACAAAGCATTAGTTAAACACTAAACAGACAGGATAATAAGGAGGAAAACACTTTAAATTACTTTCCTTCTGATTCTTTAGCTTCTCAACCTAGTTTCTAAACAAGAACAAAATGGTAATAAACTATTCAAAATTGAAGTGGTGAGGACTACTAAGTAACTGTTAAAGATTATTTAACTAAACAGAGCAACAAAACAAGTTCATAGGCAAAGACATTCTTTGTTCATGTTTGGTGTGTGTGTGTGTGTGGTGTGGGGGGGTCTATAGCCCCTTTTCCACTGCACAGTACCAGCTCAACTCGGCTCGACTCGACTCCCCTTTGTTTGGTTTTCCATTGTGGAAAAGTTATACCTGTTTCCAGGTACTTTTTTTCATATCACCTCCGTCAAGGTTCCAAGCAAGCTGAGGTGATATGAAAATGTGATGTGAAAACACGGCAGACTACTGATTGGTCAGAGAGAATCGTCACTATTCACTGTATCATCATTGCGCGCCAGACAGAGGCCAGCAACATAATGTTTTATATTTTACAGTTTTCGTATGTAATTTCATCACTAAATCCACTTCTTCGAAGTTTTGAGGTAAGAAATCAGCTGTGTAGATTTTGAATATTGACAGTTTTACGAAAAGTGATGGCGGAACAAAAATGTGCTTGAAGGTTTTCGGAGTTGAGGAGCTCCACAAGTGGCGGTGGAGGAAGACTGCGCCAACCCACAGGAGGAGCTTCCGAGGCCGGCCAGCCGCCCGCTCACAGAGCCCTCTGCTCCCGCCGTCACACAGACCGCTGCAGCAACAACGGCTGAGGAAAACACAGCTGGAAGGTTTTCATACCGCTTATCTGTCTTTACATTCTGAGGAATGCTGAAACATTTTCACTTAAATTAAGAGAAAGCTGTGTGGGTCGCTGGTGTGTGAGTCGCATTGAACATTACGTCGAGGCAGTTGTGTGTGGCTTCGCTATGATGACCAGCTACATTGAGGGCTACTATCTCTGGGTACTATCTGCAATGGAAAACGGAGCACAGCCAAACCGAGTCGAGTACCAGTTAACTGGTAATGGAAAAGCGACAAATGGCTCTTTGGGCCATTTCGGGGGGTCAGGACTGAAAGGGGGTTCTTCACTTTGATGTTTTGAGGTAACCGGTAACCAAAAGGTTCTAATCAAACACACTTTTTGTTAAATTAAGCGAATATTTCCTCATGGGTCGCTAACTCTGTGTTTTTCGTGTGCTCAGAAAAAGAAATCCAGTTTTCCTACACAGCCCTGGGTCTGTAAATTGAGCACAAACAAAGCTGCTCGGATGGAGCAGCATGTGGCGGTAGCACGCTCAAAGCAGTGGGAGACAGGGCTTAAAGCAAGAACATTTTCTGTGCCTGAAATGCGTTCAGGGGTTACAAGGTAAGGGGCAAAAGCGTAACTCTGTGTTGAAAAATGATGGGGACATAGTGGCTCAGATTAGGGGTTTGACGATACACTTGGCGCACAAGACATGAGGAATTACGATACTGGGTTCGCAAGACCAAAACGAGAAAATAATTGTACATGTTATGAAGAAATATTCAATCTGGGGGTCTGGGGATCCTCCCCCTGTATTAAACACTTAATTTCCTGCATTCTGGTAAAACATTTCTGCCACCACCTGTAATCAATACCTGAAGTGGAAAAAGGGCTGGCCGATATGGCCAGAAATGTTATCACGATAAAAAATTTCATATCATTGGATATTGATAATTATCACAATAAATGTCAAATCATTGTTTCTTTCAAGTTCAATGGCTGATTTTTGCTCCTGAGTGAAACCCATAAACCAGACAGTTAATTGTGCCACTTAATGCCGAACAGTGGACACTTCACAAATCTAAGCGCAGAACATTAAATGACAATTATTTTAATCTTTTATCGACAAATATGCATGAGTAACATTAGTTAAAATCTGTTTTCAGTCCCTTTTCCTTAACAAAATAAATAACTAAATGAATTAAATTAAACATTTATTGAACATTTGTTATATTGTTATTGAGGAAAATTACATTGAGATAATTATTATTGTTTTATTGCCCAGCCCTGCTGGTACTCCCCATTTACATGTTGCCTTGTTTATCGGCCGGTATTATGGCTAATGTTAGTGTATTCAATATAATTTCAGATACTATATATCTTACCACTAGTATAATATTAGTTCCAGTTGGACAGCAGTTTCATTTGTGTGGGTTGTTTCCATTTATTAAATTCGTGTAAAAAATTATCTACATGGTGGTCAGTTTCCAATCAATGTTAGTTAATGCTAAATACTACTCGTCAATAATCATTCATGCAGAACAACAAGTTCAACATTTCTAAAGTTTGCTGTAACACATCAAACTTATTTTAGTGTCCCGTCACCTCCAGGCTGTGATTAGTCAGTTCATGAAAAGCTACGTTGATAAGCAACTTTACGCACACGACTGCATGAAAGGCACCCAAGCTTCTTTCATCTCTGTTTCTACCGATGGTACCGGTGACCCACTTTAAGTATTACTGACAATCAAAATTGACGCCAGTTACCAGAAAAGCCGTAGCCTATCGATGGATTACATTCCAACAAAACTGGCCATGTTATGTTGGCAAAGGTCCAGACAATCCAGTCCAGTAAAATATTTAGTCCAAAAAGCATTTTTATATCAATAAATACACAAGGACACCTGTTACATCATTTAACTAGCATGTAAACAAAAAACCTTCTGAGTGACACTTTAATTGACCCAATAGAAAATTCTATGCCCTGTCTATGGCCTACAATAGCCAATGAGCGTCCACGTAGTCAGGAAGTGCCAGTCTCCTTCTTTTGTGCATACACCGGCAGAGATTGTGCCGAGGACTGGCGCTTCACACACATATCACGTGACAGTTAAAAAAAATATGCAAGAATATTTTCCACGGACATAATTATATATTGTCGAATATAAAAACACCCCGCGCCGGAACTTTAAGCCCTGGGGAGAGAGAACGTAAACAAACAGTGTAACAGTTAAATATGCTGAACTCTTGCGGGACTCTATAGCTGTAAAAATGGCTAAGAAACAACCACAGAGGGCAAGGTCTGAGGAATTGTGAAACAAGTAATATGACCAGGCGAGGGGATGACTTGTGTTAACCTGTGAGGGGTTTCAATGCTGGATAAATCTACAATCTCCTATCTCTGTCTCCCTTGTAGATCAAGAGCTGATTATGGTAACTGAAAGTACCTGGGCCCAGTGTCTTTGAGTGTAGACTATTTGTAACCTTGTCTTCTCATTCTGCAGGAGGCTGCCGTCAAGGCCAGGTCAGACCTCCCTGCGGGCCGACTCCCCGGTTTCCCCTTTAGTTTGGTTTTCTTTGGTTTTGGACGACTGCTTTGTGGTATTTATCTTGTTTTTGCATACTACAACACCTTCACACATATACTTTCTGAAACCACAGTCTACATACATCATACTTTAATTATGTTATTTTGAAATACCTATTAATTTTGTTTATTTTGGTTTAAATAAACATATTTTGTTAAACTTCTACCATGGTGTGTCTCCCTTTTGTTCTGGCCTTTTGAGCCAGGTCATAACAGAAGCTTCTATAGATTATTTCAACGATTCATCGATGAGTCGTTTAAGAAGTACTATTGCTTGGCGGCGCCCCCCCGGTAATGGAATCAGCTGTGCATGTTTATAGGTAATAGATATTTATTGGTCCTTTCAGAAATTCATAGTGTAAACAAACATCTGACCAACAACTAGACAGCTGCTTTACAAACACAAACATCACCCGAGTGCTATACAAGTTATAATAAAGGCTCGTGCAGACTACACAACATTCAGCGTCGGCCTATGGCCGTGCTGTTCAGACTCTACAACTTGCTGTCTTGTGACGGGAGTCTTGAAGTCTTTGTGGTGTTCACACTACGTGACTGATCGGTGACAGGGGGTCACACACTACACTGACAGTGGCTGTGTCACCCGACGCTAGTCTCCAAACCACGTTTTGTCAAGAAAACACACGTGAAATGTGAAACGCGAAATGAGCGATCCTGCACACAAAAAAGCTGTTGTTTGTTATTAAAAAGATAGCAATTATAAAGACAAAGAATATGGTTGAAAGGATGGGTTAGCACACACAGCTGGCAGGTATTGTCTGAGCTACAGAGAGAGCTGGAGGTGAGTATAAAGGTGCAGCTCCCCGACACGCAGTTAACTCATGACTGTGAGATTACAACTCACGGTCCAAAAAGGAAAACAACAAACACACGTTTGTACATTTTCAGCTGAGGACTGCAGCTTACTTTGGCTAGCTTTCAACTCAACAATCAATCATGATTTCAGTTAAATGCTAAAGTTACTGTTACCTTGTCTGTGGTCCGCTGGCAGAACACCGGCTGCTTTATGATCAGGTGTTGTTGTGCTGTTGCGAGGCGACATAAGTTTCGTTTTATGGTGGACGGACATTAACATTACAGAGTTGTTGTTTTCTTTAGCTTGAAATAATCCCGTACTTTGGACACTTTCTTCTTTGTCCCTCATTGTTTTCTCTCTCTTCCTCCACTTTGCAAACAGCGGCATCATAATCACGTTGTGTTCACAGCGTGAGCGCAATGTGCGATAGTAATAAATGTCCGTGCGAAACAGTGTGCTGGATAGTTATATGGATTAAACGAAGCATTGATGCAAAGAATTTGCGTCGATGCATTTTATCAATCGATTTAATGGATTAATCGTTTCAGCCCTACTTTGCTGTTCCACATGAACGACAGGGTCAGTAATACTGTTTTATCTGTCTGTTGTCATGTTTGTGATGATCCCAGCTGGTTAGCTTTGTTAGCTTAGCTCAGTGTGTGTGTGGTAGAGCAGGAATAGACGGATGGCGTGTGTGAATGGGTGCCCCAGTGAATAGAGAGAAATGGGTCAGCAATACGGCTTGTTCAGCAGTAAATGTGCAGTAGAAGTTACAGTGGCCAGCGAGAAAAGAGTGCAGCATCTCAAGAATAAAGAGGAGCTACTGTGTGTTGCTTGCCAACTGTTGAATGAAGCGTGAAGGAGGTTAGCCCCAAAGTTAGCACTGACTTCGGCCCTGGAGAAAAACACTCTCCCCTGTGCTTCCCAACTCTTGTCAGTCACTATATTTTTGTAAAAAACTACTTCAAATAACTTGCTATTTTTACTCTGTTGTGTTTTGGATGCTGCGTTTGTGAGCTTACATGTTGTTTGTTTGATGATGTTTGTTCACTAGTAACTACTGAAGTTACTCTCGATAATCCTACCGATAAATAAACTAGACTCTGTGTCTTAGACTTAGAAAAGTATTTTGCTTTAATACATATTTAAACATTGACAGGCTTGTTGTCACACCTTCTACAGTACTGCCAAAACATGCCCTCTTATTGAGGCTAACGTGCTCTTGGACAGCAGACGCTGTGGATTCTGCTATATTTCAGCAGAGTAGGACTGGTTACCATGGCAATGTGTGTCCATGGATTTCGGGGGAGGAGCTTCCGAAGGAGCAGTGAAGAGAGGGGAATGTTTGTTTGGCAGTTGGACTCAAATATCAACAAACTCTTGCATAGTATCCCTTTAAGTGTTTCCATAAAAGTCAGTGGGTCCCATATCATCCACGAAGTCAGCTTGAAGCCAAACTTTTTCAACCAAGACCAAATTCTTTTTTCTAAATTTCTAGCTTAAAGTATTTTGAGTTGCCAAATATCACCATGAAACTTTGAATGATTCTTTATTGTGCAGGAGTGGATATTGAAGGAAAAAACTAATTAAATGGGGAGACATGGTGGTCCAGTGGATAGCACAGCAGGTCATGGGTTCAAACCCCGGTTGCCCCGGCCTTTCTGTGTGGAGTTTGCATGTTCTCCCTGTGTCTGTGTGGTTTTCATCCGGGTGCTCCGGTTTCCCTCACCATCAAAAACATGTTAGGTTTCTTCAGTCAGTGCCGTTTGACCAGACATTGACGTAGATCTGGAGTTCGTCCCTGTACCTTTACGAAATACAATGTGAATGAATGTTTTGCGGTTTCCCACAATGTTGATAAAACCACATAATCCAGACGGTATAACATTTCCTCCAAAATGTGTTTTCAAAATCAAATTAGGTGTACATGAAAGTACTTTTTAAGAGACAGGGTTAAACATTGTCATAATTAAAGACAACATGAAGTGTGAACTTGCCTAATTGCTGCTAAAAGCATGCCTGCTCATGCATACAGAGAGTAATGTCGAGCTCATATTCTATTTGAAAAATGACCAGACAATGTGCCAAACAGCCACACTGCAAAAGCCTCCTTCACAGGGACATTAAATGAGACAGAATGAGAAGTGACAGAATGTGTTTGCTTCACAGACAAAAGAGGAAAATAATCCATTGCTAAATGGATCCTCTACTTCAAAAGGAAAAAAAATTGTGAGAGCCTTATCAAACAAAACTGATTCTCTGCCTCTTTCATTTCGGCAATATCAAAGTGTTATATTTTCTCCTCGGCATCATTCTGGCATTTTAGTACCATGGACTGAAAAAAGTGTTTTTGCATCACAGGCAATGTCAAAGTTTGTCCCTGGATTATCTGGACATTTCACTGGCATTGCACTATTATGGTATTATTAATGAATTAGTATTAATTTTGGGCAAAATTATGCTTACCACATTAAAATGTTATTTGCTACAGATTCATATTGTAGAAAGCTATTGTGGTTGTTTTATCTGTGGTATTTCAAACCCTTTATTTGAAGGCCTTTTATGAGGACTGTCATCTCACACTTTTTAAAACTTTGTCCTTGATTCCTCTTCAGACACTCCAAATGATTTGATTTGATTATTGGGAGTTAATTTTTAAGCAGAAGTAGAGCACTTGCCAAGTTTGATTTCCACTGGGTCACATTTAAGGGGAAGAAGCAATAAACGACGAAGTAAGTAATGTTAGGATTTGGAGGTTTTTCCGTGCAAAGTACTTTTCTTGCCTAAAAATTCAACACACAGGGCTCAAAATCTTAAAACCATTCACTCCAACCACCTCCCTACAACTTGTCTGTGGTATAAAAACATTTTAAATCAAAATTGACACTTAATTTCATTTACAATCAAAAAGGCAAAACAAATTTGTAGCATGGAGACCCGGTTTCACAAGTGCATGTGTTCACACAAAGTGTACATGCACTGTCATGCAAGAATAAAATGTCTCCTGCAAAATCCATTTTAAAATTGTGTGGGAAAAAAAGTTTAATTTTAGGTGACTTTCTTTCGAAGGTTGGAGACACTCTAGAAGATTATTTAGCCAGTTAAAATCGGATTTGACCATCTTGACAAATCCTGATTGTTGGCAAACCTTATCAGAAAGTGTGAAGGATTTGCAGGCTTAATCTTAACCACTTTGAGTGGTTTGGGGACTAATATGAGCTTATACCTGTCTGCTGATGAGTCTTCAAATTGGAGTGCCAATCCAAAGAAAGTTTACAGTGATGTGAGGGTTAAATCTCATTCTCTCCTGATTTTTCGATTGGCATTACTTTGGATGAAGATGTTTTACTAAATCATCATCATAATCAGTCCAGTGTCAAAATAACTTAAATCCCCCAAAAATGGTTTGGTTGTGGTTGTACAGGCTTTAAGAGATTGAAAACTGTTTTATGTGAATTTTTTATATGTTTAACATGCATAGTTTCACCTTTGGAACCTTGACCATTATTTCTTCGTGTTAAATTTTGTGTTGTAACAATATAGAAAAAGACCACAAAAAAAAAAGATACAGTGACACACCTTCTCCAGTGTGGAATGATGGTAAGACACAATGGCTTATCATCACCATACCGTACCGATTAAAGGTTGTTGTTGTTTTGAATCCGCCTGAAGTAAAAAGCATAATTTGCAAAGTCTGCAATGGATATGAAATAGCCACTAACATTGGAATACTAATGGGGTACAAAGGGAAGGAGGCTAATTAAAAGTAAAAATGTGCAGTGGTGTGAGAGCAAATCAGTACTGGGGGAGAAAAACATGTGAGGCTGCTGTGGTTTTATTTTGGTTCCTTATACCTCCTACCAGTCAGAAAGTCATACATAACAATGTGATATGCATTAATGAAGAGGAAATTAACTGCAGTCTGAGATGAATAACAGGATGGTGTTTCATCTGGAAAATAAAACTATGTAGGAGAGGTGCTTTAGATACAAAGAGTGCGAGTGAGAAAAAGAATGTGTGAGAGAGATGGAGGAAGAAAAGTATTTCTGCTGTGTAGACTGTACATATAGGCACACACACACACACACACACACACACACACACACACACACAATGAACTGCTTTATCAACCTTCTCCATCACCACTTTTACCATTCCCCTGAACATTCTTATTTACTTATTTTTAAGATACCTATCTGTTCATTCTTTATCTGTCCTCAGGAAGTAGCATCATGAGTCTGAAAGAAATATCTAAATACAGAGTTACATTCATGCACTATTTCAGACTATAGCCCAGACAACACTCGGCAACAAAACCACATCAGATTTTATCTGTGATAACAAAAACATGCAAAGATCCCAGAGTAGGTGTCAGTGTGAAGGATACTAGTATGTATATAGTGTGATAAAATGTGGCAACACATTGGTTGGTTATTTTCTTGTTTAGCATGGGATTATAGCAGTTGTGTTGAGTTTTCAGCTGTAAAAAGTAGCTAATATGTACGTTACCCTCTCTCTAGCCTTATTTCTCAGCCAGTCTAAGAAATACTGTAGCAGGTCATCACTGACTTTTTCATTATTCTGCATTAGTTGTCACACCAAAGATTGTTACTTATAATTATCTTTCAACTACACCCATGTCTTAAAGGTTATGATGCTGACCATAAACAGCCATTTTCCCAGTGGATGGGGACTTTTGTTACATCTCTCTATTGACTGTAATACAAAATTTTGCCCAGATTTATATTTAAATATTGCTTATTTAAGTATTTAAATAAATAGGCAGAAATATGCACACAAAGACACAGATGTCCCCCCCTTTCTGGCAGACGCTGACATTGGACGATTCAACAAAACCACAAATTCAATGCACATGGTAAGTACTATATAGCATGGTTAAGGTAGGGAAAGAAACAAAACAAAAACAAACATTAAGTGCTGGTCTGTGACATGATGTGCACTGTGATTTCTCACATTAAAGTCCGATGCACTATACAACCATCCATTACCCAACCTCCACATGCTTACTTTCCATCTCTCTACATTAAGGGCACAATCATTCCCTGCACTGGCATTGAATGTAGTGCATTAGCTTGACACACATGCATTATTTCAGGTGCATAGTACAAGCTGCAAGGTCAATTTATTTGTCATTTGTTTGTAGCTCCCTTTATACTACTTACAAATAACGTCACATACAAAAATGTGTAAAATATATACAGAAATAAAACTATTTTTCATGGTGCAGTGCTGAGGATGAATTTAAAGAGTCTCACAGCCTGGGGGAACAAGTTGCTCTGCAGTCTGGTGGTGCAGATACTTCTGTATCTCTTTTCAGACGGCAGCAGGGTTAACAGGCTGAGGCTGGGTGAGTACTGTCTTTGTGTCCTTTGGGATCTGCACAAGCCCCTCATGTCACTGCTCGGTAGCTAGGTACCGGTGATCTTACGAGTAGTTTTAATCACACACTGCAGAGCTCTCCTGTGCTGGGCTGTGCACATCCCATGCCAGTTCGGATGTTTCCAGTCAGGATGCTTTCTGTTGCTCCTTTGTTAAGTTTAAAGTGCAAAGTTTTCTTAAGAAATACAGCGTGGTGATGTGAGATTACCATGTCAGGTACTCTGTGATGCTGATTCCCAGGAAACTAAAACTGTTCACCTGCTCCACCTCAGCTCCACTGATGTAGACAGGAGTGTGTATCCTCACTTCCTTTTTCCTAAAATCAACAATGAGCTCCTTGGTTTTGCTGACATTGATGAGTCGGTTGTTCTCTGTGCACCACTGCAAGATTATCAATTTCCTCCTGATATGAAGTCTGTTGTTTGAAATCCGGCTGGTGATGGTGGTGTCATTTGCAAACTTCACAACAGAGTTCTCTTCATGTTGGGGGTTGCAGTTGTGGGTGTACAGCGTGAACAGGAGGGAGCTGAGCACACAGCCCTGGGGAGCTCTGGTGTTGAGCACACCACCTCCAGCAGTGGAGGAGGTGTGGACGCCAGTCTATCCCAACTGTCTTTGATAGTTCAGATTGTTGGCTCTGAATGCAAACTGGTGAGGGTTGAGGCTGGCAATGTTGTTGTTGTCTGTGTACCGAAAAAACAGTTTCTCAAAGCACCATCAGAATGAGGGTGAGTGTCACAGGGCGGTAGTCATTCAGACTAGACATTGCAGGCTTTTTAGGTACAGCAACGATGGTGGTTGTCTTGAAGCAGCTTGCTGTGACAGTGAGATGCTGAAAATGTCAGTAATAACACCAACTAGCTGACTGAAGTTTTTAGTACACGGCCAGGGATGTTGTCAGGCCCAGCAGCTTGATCCATATATTAACTCTCAGAGATCAAAGAGAGCATAAAAGGTGTTAAACAGGTCATATTATGCTTTTTGGCTTTTTCCCTCAGAAATGCACCTTTTTTCAATACACTGCCAGGGATGTTTTCAGGCCCAGCAGATTTACTCATATTCGCTCTCAGCAGGACTCTTCTCACATCTGCTGTGGATACTGACAGTGGCTGGTCCTCTGGAGGTGGAGTAGGCTTTTCAGCTGACTCTTTGTTGAAGGGATCAAAGCAGGGATACAATGTGTTTAGCTTATCTGGTAATGTGGTGTCATTGCTTTTGTAGCCTGTGTTATTTTTAATCTCCTGCCACATATCTTTGGTGTTGGTGTTGAGATCTCTCTCCAGTCTCTGCTGATGTCTCAGAGTTGTCTTAGAGGATTAACACTTTCTTAATATTTTAGGACTGCTAATAGCAAGTTAATAAGTTCCTTATTACTTATATAGTAAATAAGTTTTACCCAGCCACATAATTAATATTTTACACCCTAATGGAACAGTAATCAGTATACCATGCAAATTTCAGTGTCTAGTGGAAGTCATTAGCCTGACATTAAGACACTCACCTAGTTGCCACATTAAACATATAGTTAAGTGATGACTGTTGGAGTCAAATCAGACTCATTCTCATTATCCAGTTTCATCCAAACGCATGTAAAAATTATACAGTAAAAAACAGTGAAAGGTTGCATAAAAATGTATGTACACACACAAACACACACACACACAAACACTTACAAATGCTCATAAAGAAGCAGCACACACACTCGGAGGCAGGGAGGCATACATTTCAACAGCCCAGCTGTCAGTGTGAAGGATTGCTGGTGAGAGGTGGGTACACTCACTAAAGGGTCTAATCAGTCAGCCACAGCTACCTCTACACACTGCAATGAACGACATACACGTAAAACTCACACTCATTCACTCCCTTGGTCTTTCGCGCACAAACCACACACACACACTTTACTATGCACAAAGACCTCCCTGCTATCATAAACAGTGACCTCTTGCTGTTATCCCCAAGGCATAGCAGAAACACTACAATCAATAAAATCATGGACATGGAGAGGTGTATGACAGAGGACAGGGATGGGGAATGAACAGTATGTGGGAGAGAAACAGAGAAGTATAGGGATGGAGTGTATGTAGTGAAGCAAAGGAAGGTGCAGACAGAATGGGGAAAATAAGGAAAATCAAGAGTATGCTGGAGAAAGAGATGGATGTGTGAAAGTTTTTTTGACATAAGTTAAAAAACAACTAAAATGTGAAATGAGCTGAACCACGCCACAAAGCTAGAAAAGGTACACAGCAAAAGCGTCAGCAAATACAGCATGAGAATTTCAAACTAAGTGCATCTGTCAAAACAGGTTATATTTTTGCTTATGACTAAAATAATTGCCTCCATAAAGCGCTGGTTGCATCTGATGACAAATGATTGTTTTAATTTATGATATTGCATGTGCATATTTTTGGAAAAACTACATCATATAAATCCTATGACGTGAAATGCTTGAAAACCACAAGTTTAATTATTTAATAAATGTGAAATTTATGTAAACTGATCAAGCATAATGTTTACAGAGCTGTTTATTGGCCTATCAAAATGGGTGTCATGCTTCGTTGCATGACTTGAGGCACTGTTTCCCCACCTCTTTTGGCTTGTACTATTCACAACGCCTCACCACAGGTATTGGATGACTATGAGCTGTAAGCATTTCAACTTAAGCGTGATGTTCCTTTCTTGGAATAATTCACTTTAATAGCTTTGGAGTCATGAAGCTGGTAAAACAAGAGTCTACAACCATGCTAGCTGCTCTGTAAGGCTGTACTTAGGAACAGTGGTGTATTGAGTCAAATGCTAATGCTAATATACTGATATTAGGTGTAACTAGTGCAGTGCCCGTTTACAGGGGCCAATGTGACGCCTCCCTATGCTTTTTAGAAGCTTGTTCAAAATCTGCGTCACACATTGGTTTCACCAACAGCATTAATACTCATTAGACGCACTGCTTCCTTTCTTAAAGAGATGTTTACCATGTTCACCGTATTAATTTTGTAAATTAGTACACTAACATTTGCTAATTAGCACTACACCCAAAGTACAGCTGGGGCTGATTGGAATTTCATTAGTTTTGCATGGCATTTGCTTATGAACCAAAGTATTTCACCAGATGATGATGCTGTATGGAAAGTCAGGTATAACTAAAGTTATCACAACAAATCCTAAGGGAGACATTAGTGTGACCGACTGATCAACCGTCAGACTGAGATTTCCATTCGTAAAGCCATGCTGTAGTGTTGTAGTCAAGACTGCCCAAACCGAGACCAAGTCAAGACCAAGACCAGAGTTTATAGAGACAAAGACAAGTCCAAGACTTCTAGGGGCTGAGACCAAGTCGAGACCAAGACCAAGGGAGGCCGAGACTGAGTCAAGACAAAGAGCAGTTCCCCACATTATATGACACACAATAAAATGTGGAATGAGGTCATAGGTACTTCTCAAATTGATCTGAAAGATCCACATTCCCATTAAAACACCCACATACAAACACTAATAGCTGAAATCAACGTAAGCATCTTTATTCAACACTCCTTTTCCATGTTTACCATCGCGGGGATAACGGTAACAACACATTTTTAATTAGGGTTATTTGTTGCATTTGAAGCAATACATTTTACATCCAATCAAAGTTAGGATGTTAAGAAATAAATCAGACAGTGCAATTTATTGATATTCACAAAGCTATGGTCTTGACTGGTCTTGAAATAAGAGTTCTCAATGTCCGAGACAGAGACAAGACCGAGTACAAATGCGGTCGAGTCCGAGATGAGACCAAGACCATAAAAAAGTGGTCTTAAGACCGGTCTCGAGTACTACAAAACTAGCATGCTGCATGAGTGTCATGACCCTGCTAATAAGCAAGAAACACTGTAAATTAAATAAACTATTCTGATTTCACAAAAATGCTAACATAACATATTAACTGGATTAATCAGTACAGTTAGTTGAATTTACACTGCTCAAAAAAATAAAGGGGAACACTTAAACAACACAATGTAACTCCAAGTCAATCACACTCCTGTGAAATCAAACTGGAATAGACAACAGGTGGAAATTATAGGCAATTAGCAAGACACCCCCAATAAAGGAGTGGTTCTGCACTGCAATGGTAGCATGAGATGCAGTCTACCACCCACACAAGTGTCTCAGGTGGTGCAGCTCATCCAGGATGGCAGGTTTGCTGTGTCTGTCAGCGTAGTGTCCAGAGCATGGAGGTGCTACCAGGAGACAGGCCATCAGGAGACGTGGAGGAGGCTGTAGGAGGGCAACAACCCAGCAGCAGGACCGCTACCTCCACCTTTGTGCAAGGAGGAGCAAGAGGAGCACTGCCAGAGCCCTGCAAAATGACCTCCAGCAGGCCACAAATGTGCATGTGTCTGCTCAAACGGTCAGAAACAGACTCCATGACGGTGGTATGAGGGCCCGACGTCCACAGGTGGGGGTTGTGCTTATAGCCCAACACCATGCAGGACGTTTGGCATTTGCCAGAGACCACCGAGATTGGCAAATTCGCCACTGGCGCCCTGTGCTCTTCACAGATGAAAGCAGGTTCACACTGAGCACATGTGACAGACGTGACAGAGTCTGGAGACGCCGTGGAGAACGTTCTGCTGCCTGCAACATCCTCCAGCATGACTGGTTTGGCAGTGAACAGCGCACAGCCCTCCATGTGTTCGCCAGAGGTAGCCTGACTGCCATTAGGTACCGAGATGAGATCCTCAGACCCCTTGTGAGACCATATGCTGGTGCGGTTGGCCCTGGGTTCCTCCTAATGCAACACAATGCTAAACCTCATGTGGCTGGAGTGTGTCAGCAGTTCCTGCAAGAGGAAGGCATTGATGCTATGGACTGGCCCGCCTGTTCCCCAGACCTGAATCCAATTGAGCACATCTGGGACATCATGTCTCGCTCCATCCACCAACGCCACGTTGCACCACAGACTGTCCAGGAGTTGGCGGATGCTTTAGTCCAGGTCTTGAAGGAGAGCTCTCAGGAGACCATCCGCCACCTCATCAGGAGCATGCCCAGGCGTTGTAGGGAGGTCATATAGGCACGTGGAGGCCACACACACTACTGAGCCTCATTTTGACTTGTTTTAAAGACATTACATCAAAGTTGGATCGGCCTGTAGTGTGGTTTTCCACTTTGATTTTGAGTGTGACTCCAAATCCAGACCTCCATGGGTTGATAAATTTGATTTCCATTGATAATTTTTGTGTGATTTTTTGTGTCAGCATATTCAACTATGTAAAGAAAGGAGTATATAATGAGATTATTTCATTCATTCATTCAGATCTAGGATGTGTTATTTTAGTGTTTAGTGTTTTATTTGAGCAGTGTATAATTGGATGTATGAATAATATTGTGTTTGGGTGTAAAGTGAAATAAAACCAAACAGAACAAAATTACAGTGCAGGAGGGAAGAGGCAGGCAACAGTTTCATTGTCTACTTACCAGGACACCAGACAAGACACAAAGACTACAGGCACTGGCAAACCAGAAGGCTATCATAAGAGTAGTAGTCAACATTTGTGCAATGCCGCTTTCTGCCATGCTTGTACTCAAAAGAGCACCAATGTCTGCAAGCTTGCCAAAGTAAACAAGTCTAAATGCAAACCCTAGAGTCTTTTATCAAGTGTTGCTTTTGAATCCTGTAAAGTTACCGGTGTTGACAATTCCCATTTAAAGTTTTTATTTATCAGATGCCCTTCCTAAGTAAACGTTACAATGATTTTGCAGGGACGATTACAAAACACCTTCTTTCCTCTCCCAACGGTGCTCTGGGGAACAGAGGTTTCTTTCAATTACTGATTATTGCAGTTCTGAATAGCTTCATAGATAAGGAAACACAACTTTTATCTATATCACACAGTAGGTCAACAAGCTGCACATATTTATATCTCCTGCTCCTTAAATCTCTCTACTTGAGCCTCTCGCAATGCTTATCGGGACGTACTGGATAATATGGTCAAATTGGCGACTATTTTCTTAAAACAGCAACCTTGCTTTTCCACTACAGGAAACACTGAGGAGAAATAGCAAAGAATTAAAAGCTATTTCATTTCATTTTCAACATAGCCTGTGGCATTTTGCCAAGTCGATTATTTTCTAAATGTCATTGCTTACTTCACTGTAGAGCTTTATGTACTTTCAGTTCACAGTCAATAGTTTTCTCAAATAAACCCGAAAGGCTTTATCCAACAACTGAATCCAGAAATCAATTGTTAGTACAGCTTCACAGCACAGAAACACTCACACTGTAATGATCCATACCTACATAAGATTTGAGATTATTTATTAGTCTAACCCTAGTATTTATTTTGGTATAATATTTGAACCAGCCGGGTATGTGAATCTGTTCCCTAAACAGCTATCATGGCTTCACCTGGGACATGATGCTGATTGTGTCTAGTTTAAGTTAAGAATAGATAATGATCACTTATATTGTCACTACACAAATAAAAGCAACCATGAGAAATAACTCTCATAAATTAGTTGATTATTTGTTGTGGTCTACATTTGGGGGCATTGCCTTACTTATTTTCTTCTATCTGACAGTGCCTAAACTGCTACAGGACTTGACAATATGAATTGATATAATTGTGACTATAACTGATTTAAGCAGTTGTTATGATTGAAAGGTTTGGGGCAGACTTTTCTCTGACAGTCAGATGAGTGGTGTTTTGCTTACGCAGTACATACTGTACTCTTTGGAGAGGGCTAGAGCGCTTTTCCCGTAACGAACTGTGGTACCATTGTAGTGGTGCTTTACAACTGCTTGTGCTGCCTGTTTGCTGACAATCGGCTTTTGTAAAATAAGGCAAGTGTTGGTAGTTTGATTGTACGCTGTGTCATACTTTTCCTTCCATGTGCACACAGGTTTCTTTGTTTGCATGTTTTATATTTTAAATAGTGCAGCATCTCCATTATTCAGCCCAAATAAAAAGACCATGAATAGAAACCATATTCATAAATAAAGATGGTTTTGGATGGTGGGCTTCTAGGGATTAAACTAAGTTTGGATGCTGAAGCCAGGAAATGCTATTCTAACTCTTCTTCAGATACAACATGAATGTAGCAGACAATTGGCAGCAGGTGAGGGAAAAATGGAAGTTGAAATACGTCGGTTTGCAAGGCAGGTTTTGGAAAGCAACGCTTCTGCTGAACCGCTGAGGTGAAGCTAGTGAATCCTTGAACATAATCCACAGACATAATAGCAAAATCTAGTGAGGACTGGGTCAAAGATTTCCTGCAATTATCCTCTAATGTTTAAAGGCTTTGAGCTCTTACCGTAAGGGAGACAATTATGAGCCACCAAAAATGTGTACATCAATTAATGAGGGTGTAAGTGTCATAATTTCAGCCAATTCCTAGTCTCACATTTTCCTTGTCTGCTATTCTCCCCTGCCAGTTGCTAAGTCCTGTCGTTTCACAGCATGCCACTCCCACCTGTCTGCCATTCCCCATCACCTAAACTCGTCCACCTTAGCTTCCTTGCCTGCCTTGTTTTGACTTTTGCCTGTTTTTTTATTTAACCAGCCTGATCTCAAGATTAATGCTTTTGGGTTCAAAACTGTTTTTGCTGAGCCTTTACAATAAGTTTAGGGAATGCCGGTAAGTAGCACTTACATTTGCTGATTGGCATCAGCCGCTGCATTTATGCTTCACAATCATTGGCTCATTATTCAGATGCTTGGCTACCAGTTGAGTGTAAATGTCATCATCATAATCATAATAAGGCAGAGGCATGGCACCATCATTCTAACTTGACTCTTCTAATTATTACTTTGCTGATACGCTAATGCTAATCATGTATGCTTCTGCAGCTACCACCACCGCCCCACCTCTTCTGCCATGAGTGGTGATGAAAGAGATAATTTCCCATATTGTAACATATTTCCCTACAACTAACTAGCATTAGTTCATATCAACACTGTTTATGCCTAACATATACATGTAATATGTGTCTGCATATGATTTCTTCATAGAGAAAAAAAACCTCATTAGTTCGCTATAGTAAGCTTTTGGACACGTCATTGAAAGGTGATGACTCATTTTATAGTCAGTTTATTGCACTATATAGAGTACACATTTGGACAACCAATTATAAATAAATAGCATGCACTATATAGTAAATAGGGAGTGATTTTGGACACAGCCTGAAATTATTTAGAGCCCATTGTTTTTCTCGACCTGGTATACACCATATTTGTTAAAACACCTGCACAGTCTGCCTACCTAATTTGCACATTGAAATTCTATCACTATGTAGGCAGAAATGAGATAATGAGAACACTTACAGACAACAGGTGTGCATGCAAGGGCCCCTTAATCCCGATATAGATTGCATGTTAATACCAGGCATAATTGGGGTAAGCAACTTATTTGTAAGCTAATTACCAAGTTAACAAGAGAGGATGGTAGAAAAAAAGGAGAGAATCCTCCTTCCACTAACAAAAAGATTTAACAATCTATAATGTCCCTAAAACGAACCTGAACATTCCAGGAAGGGGGAAAGTATCTCTAAAGGACTAGTGGGGGGAGAAGAGTCACTTTAGGGGCTCCATCACATGAGCCTTTCCATATATGCAATAAAAATAAATAAATACACATGCAATAAAATCCATAAACATGCAATAAAACATTCAGCATCTAATCACACTTTATATTTAAAGTATATCATACAACTGAAAGGGTATGCAAAAAATATCAATTAAAATCAAAATGTGCTTTGCAGATGTGATAAGAACTAATGCTGCAAAAAAATTGGCATTTCTTTTGACACCCTGTTTTAATTGCGTGCTGTTTTTGTTTTCATTCTCTTTCCTGCTCTACCTGCCTACTCCTGGCAGCGCACTCCTCGCCTGTCCTCCTTCCTGCTGCCTCATCAGTTCTGAGGCTGCAGTTCTTAGGATCCTGTCAACAGTGCTTTGGTGCTAGAACTGATGGGAGCACCGTGCTCTCCGCCGTTCTTAGCATCAGTCATCTGAACACTTCGCCTCAGGAAGGAAATCGATCTCCTGCCAAGTTCAGGGGAGAGCGAGAAGAGTAAGAGAGATAGGGAGGAAGAGAGGGATACACGTCCCCACACCTGCAGCTCTTCCCAGGTAGAAAACTGTGATAGATCTTCTGTCAAAGCTAAGAGAGTGTCAGTTAAACATTATAACAGATGGGGTTTTTTTTAAGCTGAGAACCGACTGAAAAACAGTGTTAGTTTCGTGAAGCTTAATCGGCTCCAAGAGGAAGTACCTGAATATGCACAAGTGTTTACAATTCTAACCCTAACTGAAGCTGCACTTGTGGGGTGATCACTGGACTCTTGCTTCATCTCAACACTAAACCACTGAAGACAAATTACTTGTGTTGTGTTGTAAGATGTTGTTACCAATCCATCCTTTCTTTTGCAAATATAAACATTTAAGTGAGGTATTTGCACCACATTTGAAACCACTGACCCCTTGCAAGTAAAATGAGAACATCTTTTTCAGCAGCAATGTTCTGCCTTTCTGCTGCCATAGTACCACCTGACAGATACAGAAGTGCCATTCACTATGAACTACTATGAAAGTAGATGCACCTTTCCACACTTTGAAGAGACAAGTACAGCATTCTTTGTTTACTTCCCCCAACTAACTCTGGGACTATAATTTTAGTAATTTAGTCATTTTCTGCTTATACCGTTATTTCAGAATGTGTTCAAGTCAATTAAGAGGTATCAATCCACAGTACCATGTATATTTTGCTGCGCAACTCCTTTGATGTTAAATCTTTCTGAGAATATGTGGTCTGTATGAGGCAACAGCTAAAGCCCACTCTCCTTGCCTTTAACTGTGACGCCTATCTTGCCACCAACAAAATCCTTTATGCTATGGTTCAAACTGAGCCAATATTTGGCCTACATTCTGTTTGATATTTGCATTTTCCCCCGTTTTGCATCAAATCCTGTCCCTGAAACTCAATGAAATACACAAGTCTGTCATTTTTCTTGAATGCAGTTGATGATTTGGATGTGTATTATTGTCAAACTCGAAAGTGTCTATGTGTGTGTCTGTGTGCAGGTATTTGTGTATGTGTGAGCAGGTTTGTGGGAAGCGTGAATTTGAAGGCTGAAATGAAATAATAAATATGTAAATGTATTGCGATCATTTGCTGGGTTTCCGCAGCGATATGCTGGCTTCCATCCAGCCGTGCCTACATTCCAAAATTCATACAACACAGCGTGTGTTGCGAGTATGTGTTTGTACTGCATGCCTGTGAGTGTGAGTACTTGTATAAATGCATATGTGTATGTATGTTTGGGAGTGAGTGTGATTACTAATGAGGTAGTGGGAGAGCAACTGTGCGTGTTTGAGAGAGCACATGAGGGGAGATGTGCACTGTTCGCTGTAACCTCGATTGTCAATTTGTGCAGCCTAAGATCCGCATGTTAAGTGAAGCAGAAAAGGCATCTCTGTATGTGACAGTAATAGTGCCTCTCTGCTTTTTATTACTCAGCTGGAAATACACACACACACATACACAACTGATTTGACAAAAAACTACAGGCTGCCATCCAACTTAAGGTACCAAGTGAAATATAAACATCTTGAAACACTTCTTGAATTTTGAAACATATACGATATTCCTTAACCCAGTAGGAACACCAGCATGTTCAGAGAGGAAATATGAATTTTCAGCCATGCTCATTGCAGGAACAGAAGATGACAAGACACAGATTCTTTTTCACAGATTGGTACATTAAAGCTGGCATCTTCACACAATGGGAGCTCAAAATGGGAAAAAGATTTAACTCTCTCTCCAGAACATATTAAATATCTATAAACTGTAGATGATCTATGTATACTATAATATTCATCAGCTGGGATATGTTTCCTAAATGCTGACAATAACTTCAAAGCCTCAAACCCAAAGTATAAAAGATTAATAGACAAAAAAATTATCATGTAAAAATTGTGCCTCTAATGCAATTCAATTTGCACAAATTGTTGTTTCCAGGCGACCAAAAGCTTCATGAGGAAAACAAGTATTTCTGTAGAATATGCTATGCCACTGAATCATTTTGCTTCCATGAAATGACCAAAAAATGTAAGCCTTTCCATTTAGCAGCTATTGTTTTCAAGCATCGCTTGTCACAGCGTTAGTTAATCCACTGAACAGAGCGGAGGAGAAAGCTAAAGTGGCGGGTTTGTGAGCACTCGTAAGAATATTCCTTTTGTCCATAACTTGGGGGGGGGTGAAACATAAATTTGTTGTCGAATGTAATGTCAGCCAGATGAGTCAACATTCGCACTAAATTAAACATAGTTCATTACACACTTAGTCTTCACAGATTTACCCTTTTTTGACAGCATAAGTTAAATTATATTCTGGTGGCCCACAAAATTGTACACCACAAAAAGGCCTAATGCTTTTTGACCACCTTAGCTTCCTTGCCTGCCTTGTTTTGACTTTTGCCTGTTTTTTTATTTAACCAGCCTGGTCTCAAGATTAATGCTTTTGGGTTCAAAACTGTTTTTGCTGAGCCTTTACAATAAGTTTAGGGAATGCCGGTAAGTAGCACTTACATTTGCTGATTGGCATCATCCCCCCCCCCCTCGCCATGCCTCTGCCACTTAAAAAACTTGGAATTTCATGGCAGTGTCTCTGTGAACTACGTTTTGCTTGTTCAATGTAATTGTCTTCAGCAATAAACAGCCTAAGAAGAAGCCGTGGCATTCACTGTGTCATTTATCAGTTTACACCATTCTATCAATTAGATTTACGTTACACTGGGATCTATCAAATGATAACAAAAAGAAGCAGAGGAAATGAAAATGGAACAATTGCTGGGCGACCTCCTGCTGGTTTCTCCCTGAGCGTGCATTGTGAGTTGCACTTAATGTGTGTCAAAATCAGTGAGAGAAAATGAGAAATATGAGATTGCATGCTGCAAATCTGATGAAACGGGCCCCAGCTGTGTTCCTACACGGCCAGTCTAGCCTTTTACAAATGAATTATTCTGGCAGGATAAGGCACTTTGTCACAAAACACTCATCCCCTCAAAATTGTTGCAGGAACATTGCACTGACTTTAATTTGCTCTAATGGCCTGCACAGTCTCCAGACCTCAGTCTAGTAGAGCACCTTTAGGATCAAATGGAATACAAGTTTTACAGCATAGATGCATACCCGGAAAATGCTGATTTGATTGATGATGCTAATGAGGCTCTCCTTGAATCCTTGACAAAGGGGGACCTTACAAGGTTCTAAGTAATTGTAGCTGATGAAGTGGGCAACAAGTGTAGATCCCAGTGCAAAAACTACATTTTATTGCTATTCCATGAAACAAAACCATTATAATAGCTGATCACTTTACTTAAAATACTCAATTCTCAGCACAGTTTAGTATATGACAGTATATTCTAAATTTTGGACTATCCTGGGGTCTTGCTTTCATTGAAAACATTTGAAAACATTACATTCTCCCACTCTTGTCTCTCACTGTCACCTCCAGCTCATTTTCACTCACTTTCAATAGAGTCCCCGGCTCTATTAGTGTGGAAACTTTAACTGTCTTGCTGCTGATTTTTATAAGATATAGCCTAAGCATCTTTCCAAATGGTCTGTTTTGAATCTGATTCTTTCAAGGCCATTTTTCCATTTTATTCTTCAAATATTTTGGCTCAGTTTACAGCTTACAGCGGTCACAGCTGAGTTTAAGTCAAATCTTTCCTCTATACACAACAAAGAAGTCTCTGTTAGAGGTCTTTTTTAACTGCCAGAAATGAAAACCACATTTTCAACAGTGTGAATATAGATTAAAAGCATGAATTGTAACTGAAACTGTCAGATGTGATGGTACTTTAACCTTTCTTTTGTGAGTAAAGGGCACAGCATTTGTTCTTGGCTTTGAGTAATGCCCAGCTACATACTATTTTGCTTTCTTATTCCCTCAAACTTCTTCTCATTCTTTTTCTGTTATAAAATAAAGCTGTTCCCATAGTTTTGCCATGGCTATGTGAAGAGGTTGTCTCTACACCAATTTACTGTATATATAAACTGTTAGTTCTGTTTGACAAATAATGTTTGAGGCGGCAGTGTGCAGCATTAGAGGAACTGTAAACCCAGCCCATATTGTACAAGAGGAGGTTAATATACAGAGTTTTCCAGTTGCCTCTTTGACAGCCTGATTCTCCACAGATGATTTGGCTTTGGCCTGGTATATTACTATGTTAAAGGCTTTGTGCATTATACAGTAGGTGGCTCAGACTTTGTGGAAATAGGGTCAGTGGACTGTGCTTTGTCAGCATTTTGTTCCTGGCTAGCCAAATAGATTTTCTATTCCCATGCCATTTGTGCTGTGATGAGGTACCCTTTCATACGCATGGAAGCTAAAAGCTTCCAACATGGAGCAGCGATGTCTGTTATGATTTTAGAAACCCAGACAAGAATGTTGATATTGGATGATTTTGCAAAGATAGAGATACCACTTTCCAAACTTTTGGTTCCTAATACCAATTTAGCAAGTCAGACTATTTGCCAATACTGATTTCCAAATTGATACAATGCATAGAACTCATTTGAATAACATGTTGAGTAACATGAGCCAGAAATTGCTATAACCCTAAAAACTCAGTGGCCCTCTGTGACTTAATTATGTTAGCTAATGGTGGAAACACCTAATTGTATAATGACATTGAGGAAGAAAACAGTTATGTGGATCGCAACTAACCAATACTTTATCTGCTTAATAAAGTCAGACTAAAATGTTATTTAGATTAGTCAAGTAGGATTAAGGTGGTTAGATAACTTCAACAAGTGGTGATGGAAAAAAACCTGCTAGTCAAAAAGGATTCCGTTCTCATCAATAAAATATGACTTACTGCATCCACATCTACTCCAATATCAACACGATTCCTAGGGATAATGTACTAAATTTAAGTCAGTGAACACTGCATTTCTAACGGTGCTCAGTAGCCTGACCAGGAACAACAGATGAATGCATTACTGGCACCCTCTAATGTAATGTTTCTCTTTTTTCTCTAAATGTATTTACACATCTAAGAAGAATGGCGGTTGTAATGAACCCATTGCATCCAGTTAAACACAGCATGTCAGACTGTAATTCGCACAATTCCCAATCCCGTTTTAGATAATATTAAATTCCCCATCACATTGTATGATAATCTAAAGACTAATTTCAGTCTTTCACTCCCTCATTGTCTTCCCCTCTGTAATTATTTTCCTGTATCACATTTCAATTATTCCTACAACCATTTGCTTTGTTTCTCACTTTACTTTGTGTCTATTGTTTACCCCCTCTTTTTATCTCGCTCTATCTCAGAGCCAGGTAGATATTGTTAATAAACACCTCCAGAGCTCAAGGGCTCTCCTGGGCTTGACAGATTGACCTAGCGAGAGACATTACAATGATTTATATTCTACATAATGGGGACATAATATCAGCAAGTGAAAATGACTTGCAATAATGATCATAACTGACGAAGCTGAAGGATTGGAGCTCGGTTTGCTTGATGGTAGTATTTGTGGTTTACATTTACCTTTTTCCGCATGCAGTTGTTGGTTAAAAGGCTCATTTAAGAGATTTAACTTAAATTTTAATGAAATTGCAAAGGGTTAGAAAATGAGGGCAAAGCAGAAGCATACATTTTTGTGTTTTTTTCACTGCAGCCATCAGTGAGACAGAGATAGAGAAAATATACACATGTTCACATGTCCAATCTAAATACCATCTGGTGCCACACATGGGCTTCTCCAGTGTGAGCATACTCACAGATAGAAAGATGATGAAGATCACCAGCATCAACACCTAAAGACAAGATACAAATGTGATGAAGTACCTTAAAATGTTCTGTCTTCAGATGAATATAATAAGTTCATGACGGCAGTGTAAAATGTCCCATCTGGAGAAAAACTAAATATATGTCGGTGTTTTTTGTCCCTTATCTTTCAAAAAGCAATCAGAGTGGCCAAGATGTTAAACATCAGTATGCTCTGTGCAGTTTTCAGATGATATTTCACGTGATTTCTAGGTCTTGAACAACAAGTTTTCAACCACTTACCCCTCACTGCTTTTTTGAGCTATACAAACATGAGGTTGCCAAGTGCCAAACACATTGTTTTTCTTCAGTTGAAAAGAGCTTAATACAGTAGTGCCACTTTGAGGTGGTTGGAGGTTTGAAGCAGCGCACACATTGAAGTGACAGGAAGGAGACTTATCAGATAGGCAAGTGAAAATCCATTTTGGCAAGCAAGATCAGTGACTGACATCCTGAACAGATAACTAACATTGGAGCATAACAGTTGTCATCCAGGGACCTGAGGCTGTATTCATAAATGTTCAAATTTACACCAAGCTATCTGTAGTCCGTGCTCCAGATTAATAACAATACTGTAGATGTATTGCTTCATACTTAAAATGTACATCTTGATCATTGTGAAAAAAAGTGCTCTATTGCACAAGCTTACTACAGACTGTCACAATTGCATTAGACATAGATAGATTGCAATGTCCCCTGACAGTACCAAAGCACCCATGGTGTGTCATTACGCAAATCTATTATGCACTGATATACAATGAGAGTGGCATTATAATAGCCTGCTGACTCATGATACCTACTTTATGATCCATTTTTTACAGTTTGGGTGACATTACACAGACGTGTCACACAAGGACACATTTATAATTGTAAAGAGAAGAATGTTGTATTATTGTTGACATGCATCTTTGTAATATTCAAAACATTAATGCTGCAGTCCTCCCAAAATGCACATTTTACACAATACTTTTCCACATCCATGATGTGTGGCCAGAGCCTTTTGCATTTTGGTTGTGAGGTTACCATCATTTGACGTCTGGACTATTGTGTAAAAAGATTAAAGGGATTTGTCACTGCTCCTCAACTTTAGGATGATATCTTAATTTCAGTCTGGAAGGTCACATAAACAAATACGAATTAAAATTTAAAAGACAAAAGCTCTAACGTTGATCCTCTTTCAGGAATAATTTATTGGGGATAAAAGCATCTGCTGATTCATACTATCATTTGCCGAGGAAGATCTGTTAAACTGGTCATGGATTATACATAGATTTAAGATCAAACAGTTCAATATCCTCTTAATAATATTTTATCCACTTAATAAAAACATTTTACCCCACACCACCTAACCAACACTTGGTATATTTACTTTCCTTGCTATTCATTTTGTTAATATGTATGCAATGCATTAAAATAAAAGTAAATTTTCCTTTAACACGCCTGCTGCTTTGTGTTTGAGAGAGAAGCATTTTGCACCCAGGAGAGGAGAAAAAGCACAATCAGGCCTTATACATGTTGTGCTGTGTAGAGTCTTGCAAAGTTTGGAACCAATTAATTCAAGCTATAAAAAAACTTAATATTTGATGATTTAAATAAAAAGGTTGTGCGCCAGTTAGTCTTGACAGCTAGGGTGGCAAATGAGATAACCCCCTGGTGGTGTAGAAGCAACTGCATCTCAGCTGGTGTAGCTGAAGTGTGGTAGTTAGATTTAAAAGCAATGAGCCTTGATGGGAAAGCAAGATACTGTACTGTAGCTTTATATTGCCCACATACTGTAGGTGTAAACCGGGGCGAAAGTAACACGGGACGAAAGTAACAAGGCGATTTTCTCAGAGACCTGACTGCATTTGCAGTCCAAGCTGTGACAGCATCTTCAGCACGCAACCCTTGATGGAGCTGCCAAATATCGCATGATTTTGTCATCGTTTCCTGTGGCCGTCTTCAGAAAACTGTTTTCAAGCATAGCAAGTCAATTTCTGAAGCGGGACTGTTTTTCGAATTGTGTCTCTCGTTTCATGTGTAACAGTAAGGATTAATCTACAGGTTATTTAGTGCTTTAACACACCCTGAAGTTTGCCCTGTTACCCTGAGTTTTTCAGTATAAAAATAAATCATGTTTATATATCAGGTGTTCCTGTCAGGTAAAAGTAACACTTTATTTTGTACTGCTTCACCTGACCATAAGTGTTTCTTTTGTCCCGCTGCTAATGTGGTGACTTTTCTGTGTGTTGCATCATTTATTAAAACATGTTTAAGTCATATTATACCAACAGAATATGCCAATAGCGTGGGTCAGAAAGACAGAGGTCTGATTCAGCCAGATGTTTGAGAAGGCGTTTCTGGACATCTCTATTAGAAACATTAGTCTCAGGTCAGCTGATAAAGTCACAAGAAGACTAGACCACAGGTACAGATCACATTATTAAGTCTTCTCCTTGGACTAGGAGAGGAAGCTGCATACTTATATTAAGAGAGCGGCTGATATTTATTTTGGCCTGTCTCCCAAGTGTAGTAGGTGTCAGTAAAAAGCACTCAAAATGCAGATCATTCATACTGTTCTTACTAAAACAATTTTAAATTCATTTAAAATGATATTGATAGACCACACCTGTGAGTTAGTGACCACAGCAAAAAATATACCTCTGTCTGAAACATTATCTTTTAAAATCATGTTTTTCTGAAAAATGGTACTTTCGTCCCTGCTCTCCCCGACATGTTTGAGTTTGGCTGGCTTGTCAGGTTGAGGGTCTCCTATTCAGCCTAATATTTCTAAACCGATATGGGTTGCATTGTCTCACGCTGAAAAAAGTAAAGGTAGAAGATGGAATTGAGCTTTTGGTGTTTTAATATTGCATAATCTATTCTTGAATTTATCAAAATGTGTGCTTGACCTTTTATGTGCAAGTTATGGTAAATTAAATTGATTGCCAGAGGTATGCACTAGGGCTGTAAGCATGATGTCATTAGAATTATATCACATGCTAGCCCAAAAAAATGTTCATTGTGACATTTTGATTATAATGTACTGAATGTAGAGAATCTATAATAAATCTTCAAAGACTGGTGAGGTGCTTGAATAAATTTAGAATGTGGATGTGTAGGTATGTAGAATGTGGACCAGACACTTTTAAGTGCTGACACAGACTCTAAAACGCTGTTTTAGAAATGGTTGTATTTGCAGTGTCATTACCATGACAGGGACAGTCAGGTAGGTACAAAGGACCAGAGAGTGAGAAAAGGAGAGAGAGAGAGATTTGGGTATGTTAGCAAAGAATATAGTTAAGTGGCAGAGATGGACTTTGAACAATTAGCATGAGCAGTAAAAGCAGGCTATGGTAGATTAATACAGACAGGTTGACAAGGAAGAGAGAAACAGATATATCAAGATCTCTGACGTAATTGCTGACGTAATCTGCACTCTGCGCATGCGTTGGTGTCTGTAGCTACCTGTCGGAAGCTCCGTCTTAAACCGAACTCTTATCCAGTTTTAATCCACTCTTTTTCATTAGATTTTTTATATCCTTTTTATTTAACTTACGTTTTTAACTTAAGTTTTACGTGGGTTAAGGATTTTAGCCATCCGACATGGATTTTAAGCTAGATGACCGTAAAAACGCGATCAACGCTACTGATCGCAACAAAGCTCTGGTGACTATGCTAGCCGAAATAACTCTGCCCCATGAGGACTGCACACTCCTTAAGAAAGCGAACAAGAAGATTACTGACCTTATGGAAGACATCCGACGACTTTCAGAGGAACTCAAAGAGAAAGATTCCCTGCTGACTGGCTTTATGGTTGTGGCTTCAGTACAAGCCAAACAGATTGTTTCTCTTAGCACAACTGCTAACATCCAGGACACCGTGTTTTGGGACCCCTCTAGCCTTCCCAAGGCTTTCCTCCTGCTCGACACCGAAGCATCAGTCAACCTGGGCTGAAGAGGTGGTCCGTGGCTGCAAGAGAGGCTCGGATGGGGCTGCCTCTCCTCCGCACATCGGCCTCTCCAACCGCTATGCAGCCTTGTCTAACGACACCCGGTCCATCCAGCTGATGCACCTGTGGCTTCGAGTCTCCCTGATACGGATCTCTTTCGGCGCACAGTGCCTGCCGACACTGTTGCATCTCCTTCACCGGCTACATCTCCTGCACTGGACCGCCGGTCTGCCGCAGGGCCCAGCGGCCGTCATCCAAAAACCTCCGCTTCCCGACGTAGGATCCTGAAGGAGGCTGTGCTCAGACGCTCTCTACCCTGCACCGTCAGGTAGCCCTTCTCTCAGGTCTGTTACTGCTACTCTAACACTCGGCAGCTCACACACTCCATCCTCAGTCCGCATGCAGTGTTGAAGCAGATTCTGCTCAGTCCTGCTCTGGAACCACACAACCGGCATCTCCTCGTCCCCTTTTCTCCCCAACCACACTAATAATTGGTGACTCCATAACCAGAAACCTCCGTTTCTTTAATGCTACCACTCACTGCTTCCCCGGTGCCACCACGGCTGACATTTTAAAAAAACTCCAGGACCTGATGCCGTCGCTCCCGTCCTCCATCACAAGAGTGATAGTCCATGTCGGAACAAATGACACAGCTCTTCGGCAGTCTGAACTGACAAAATCAGATTTTAACCGTCTTTTTAACTTTTTAAAGCAGTGTGGAAAGTCAGTTTTATCTCTGGTCCCATTCCCACAGTTGGTCGCGGTGCTGGCCGCTTCAGTAGACTCCTTGGCGTCCACGACTGGCTCCAGTCCGCCTGCAGGGCTCATCGTGTGTGTTATGTGGATAATTTTAATATTTTCTGGCAAAGAATATCTCTTTTTAAGACAGACGGACTTCACCCAAACAAACGGGGCTCAGCAATGTTAGCTGCGCACATACAGCATGTGGTGCGGTCCACACATGACTTACGTGAATGACTAATCATTCATGCAGCACACCTGGACACACCACCGCTCACTGAACAGATCTCTGGCTCACTGCCACAAACAACTGTCTCCACCTGCTGGCATGTAAAACTGTCTGCTCCCAGCGTTGTTCCAAAGACTTCTATTCCTGTCATCATCACGCATAGACCAGTAAACCGAAATGTGCACATCCCACACAGAAATAATAGTAATCTCTTAAGGATTAGGGCAACTGCACCAACTCCAGCACCCAGAACAAACTCATTTAAAATGGCTCTCTTCAATGTGAGATCACTTTCAAGTAAGACTTTTATCTTAAATGATTTTATCTTGTCTGCAAATCTAGATTTTATGTTTTTAACTGAATCCTGGTTGCAATGAATGACTATAGCCAGCTAGCTGAACTGTGTCCGCCTCAATATGATTGTTTTAGTCAACCGAGGGTCAGTGGTCGTGGTGGTGGGCTAGTGAGCGTGTATAGGAAAAATTTTAAATGTCATCAAGTACGCTGTGATGAATTTAACTCCTTTGAAGTTCTCACTCTTAAAGTTGGAGGGCTGCAACCTATCATATTTGTTATAATTTATCGCCCCCCAAAACCGCCTGGAGGATTTTTATCAGAACTTCCTGAATTTTTAGCTACTCTGGTTTTAAATTATGACAGAATTGTTCTTTGTGGCGATTTTAATATTCATGTTGATGACCTCAACAATGTTAATGCAACTAACTTTTTAAATATGGCCACTTCTTTTAACTTCAAACAACATGTCAAAGGGCAAACACATAACCGTGGTCATACACTGGACTTGTTTTTTACCCTGGGTGTCAGCATTTCCTCTGTGGAATTGGTGGACATGACCATATCTGATCACAGATGTATTGTTTTTAGCTGTGATTCGCCTGTTACTCATGCCGCCTCACCAAGCTCTGTGTGTTCTTTAATGAACAAAGTGTTTCAAAGTTTTGCGCATTCTTTCAGAGCCAAAGCCAACACCTGTCTGATTCCAACACCAACAATCTGGTCGATCACTTCAATCATATCTGCTTGTCGTCACTAAATATTACTGCTCCTCTAAAGGTTAGGCCTACGTCTAAAGCTAGTAAGCAACCCTGGATAAATGACAGCATTCGCAGCCTCAAAAGGGAATGCAGGAAAGCAGAGCGCAGATGGAAAAAATCCAGTCTCCAAGTCCATTACCTCAGTCTGAAGGATTTATTAATTAACTACAATAACATGGTTAAGGATGCGAGAACACACTATTTTTCTGAACTCATTACTACACATAAACACAATCCCAGGTTTCTGTTTAAGACTGTGGATCAGCTGGTAAACCCAAGCCCTCCTTGTGCCTCAGCTGGAAGTAATGATGACTGTGAATTGTTTTTATCTTATTTTACCAATAAGGTGGTGTCAATCAGAGCCTCTGTTACCCCCACTGCCTCTTACTCAGAGGTTCCTCACCAGCAACAAGAGAGTTTTAACCAGTTTTATCCCATCGACTTGTCTGAGCTTTTAAAAACAGTATTACAAATGAGAGTGTCCTCCAGCCCCATTTGATCTCTGTTTTCAACAGCTCCCAATCTACTGGTTGTGGTTGTGTCCCTGATTATTTTAAACGGCTTGCGTGAACCCACTTTTAAAGAAACCTGGTTTAGATCCCTCCTTCCCACATAATTTTAGACCAATTTCAAAACTGCCTTTTTTGCAAAGATCCTAGAAAGAATTGTGTCCAAACAGATGCTGACTGTACTGGAAAATAACAAAATATTTGAAAAGTTTCAGTCTGGTTTTAGGAAGTACCACAGCACTGAGACTGCCTTGCTTAAAGTCACCAATGACCTTTTAATGTCTGCTGATGAAGGTATGTGCTCAGTCCTTGTAATCCTGGACCTTAGCGCTGCTTTTGACACCATTGATCACAACATCATGTTAGACAGACTGAGGCACTGGGTGTGGATCTCTGGTACTGCCCTAGAATGGTTTTCATCCTACCTGTCAAATAGGAAGTTTTGTGTGTCTGTAAACAACTATGTCTCCTCATTCTGTCCAGTTAAATATGGTGTGCCTCAGGGGTCGGTCTTAGGACCCATTTTGTTGTCCTTGGATCTGCTTCCCCTTGGACATATTATCCATAAACATGGCATTTCTTTTCATATTTATGCTGATGACACACAAATATACCCTGGAATGCTGAGTTCACTTAACAACTGCCTTTGTGAAGTTAAAAAATGGATGTCAAATAATTTCCTCCAGCTGAACTCAGACAAAACAGAAATCCTGGTCATCGGGTCCCAGCAGATGGCAAATCAAATACTGCCATCTGCTGGTTCCCTAGTAAATCACATTAAGCCTGTGGCAAAGAACCTTGGTGTTTGGTTTGATAGTAATTTAAATTTCGAGCAGCACACCACAAAGCTTGTTCAATCATGTTTTTATCAACTTAGAAATATAGCAAAAATTCGATCTATGTTAACTTTTAAGGACACCGAGACCATTTTACACGCCTTCATCTCATCACGCCTGGATTATTGCAACAGCCTTTTCACCTGTTTAACCCAAAAATCTATTGATCGACTCCAGACTGTCCAGAACTCAGCTGCCAGGCTTTTAACCAGAACAAAGAAATATGACCACATTACTCCTATTTTAGCTTCATTACACTGGTTATATTTCTGAACTTTTAGTCCAATACACACCAGCATGTACCTTGAGATCCTCGGGCATAGGTCTGTTGTCTGTTCCAGAGTCTCGACTGAAAACTAAAGGGGTACAGAGCGTTTGCAGTCAGGGCCCCGAGGCTCTGGAACAGCCTGCCCGAGGAAATCAGGTCGGCTGAGTCAGTGAACTCTTTTAAGTCCCTTCTTAAAAATACTTTTATAGGAGAGCCTTTCCCAATCTTATTTGACTTTATTTTATCCCTTTTATTTTATTGTATTTTACAAATTTTATATAATTTTTCATGCTCTTATCTTGTTTTTTTTTTGTATTATTCTTTACACTTGTTAAAGCACTTTGTAACTTGTTTTTGAAAAGTGCTCTACAAATAAGGATTATTATTATTATTATTATTATTATCGATCATTATAGAGATACTGGTTTATAATAAGCTGCATTTCTAATGCAGACCGGAAATCATTCAGACAAAATGAATAGGTAGATTCTTTAGTAAATCTTGGTCCTTTCAAAGTTGTAAAAAGTTACATTGTTACAAGTTGCATTTTGTCCATGGATTTTCCACTTGGTCCTCATAAAGGTATAAAAAGTCACAGCATACACTCTGACATTCACATACACACACCTGTTCCAGAGCAGATGAAAATCGAGGACTAGCCCCACTGGCAGGATGCCGAGATAATCAGCGAATACTGGAAAGACAGCTAATTAACAGCCACTGCAAGCTGATAGTTTGAGCAGATTAGCAGCTTTCTGGAGAGTTGAGAGGACAAAGATATGCCTGTCAGGATCTATCCATTTGAGTAATAAGGTATGTGTGTGTGTGCATGTGTGTTTCTGTATGTCTCTATACACACGTCTCTGTCTATCTGTCTCACCAAGGCCCTTGATGAAAGAGCTGTGCTCAGTGGCAGAAAAAAAGTTTCATTGTGTTTTCTTCACAGCATAAAGCTCATTGTTTTCAGGTTTTCAGATTTTCACCAAAAATACCCTTTAAAAAAAAGAGAAAATAAAAAGAAGCAAATTACCTTGGGCTGATTTTGAGCTTTGTCCCCCCCCGGAAGATGCTATTTAGGGGAAAATGCAAATGAACTGCATTAATTGTTCAATTGCTAAATGTGTTTGTACTAATGGTATTTATGGACATATTTTCAAAACAAACTCAAGACCTATACAGTGAAAATACATACATATTATACATTTTTTTTATGTGAAATAATGGACCTAAAGCCAAATGAATGGAAAACGTACAACTTTTAGCTTTTAGATTGAGAGTGTTTACAGTTAGATTTATAGTAGCTGTGGCCAGTCTCTACCATCGCTTACTTTGTGTGCTTTCCTCTCTTCATCATTGGGAAGGTACAAAACAAGCTTGATAAAAACAAAACAGCCACAATGAATATTAAAAGTGTATAGACATCTTAAAAGACAATTCTACTGCCTGCACACTGCACTGGAGCCTTCAGTATTCTGCCAAATTGAATTGGTATGTGCTGTTTAACATCTTCAAGGTTTTTTCCAGTGGAGGAGGAAGAGGAGGTAGTAAGTAACATGCAAGCCGATTAAAAACATGTAAAGAAAACAGCTTTGTTTCCTATTTTCCTAACTGGCTTAATTTAAATGTTTGCTGCCATTGCTAAACAAAATAATAGCTGCTGTTCTCCCAAAAAAGGGCAACAGAATAATGTTAAAATACTGGGTGTAAAATATGGTGAAAAACAGAAGAGGAAAGGGAGTATCAAACTGATGAGTCAATTCTGCAACAAGATTAATAAAAATGTGGGCTGAAACAGTAACAGACAATGTTCTTACAAAGGGGTTTCATACTGAGCAAAAGAAGAAAGTATGAGAATGGATGTCAAATGCATTAAAAGAGACAGAGATAGATCTTCAGAAACATGCCAGTAGAGGGAAGAGAGTGAGAGAAACAAACAGAGTAAAAATGACAGGACTGAATAGACCAAGCTGCAACACAATAAGACAGTGCCAGGCACCTATGGAGCCAAAGACAGAGAGAGCAATGACACCCTGGGTGGTCTTTTTTGCAATTTACTTGACACCGAAAAATGTATTGGGGATCTCAGCAGGGATGCCAAAACAGGGCTTTTCCCTCATTTTGAGACAAACCTGTGTGATTAAAAAAGTTGAGGATATAGCCTGAAGCACAGCACTTTCCAAAATGAATCATCATTTTGACAACAGTGGAAAATACTGAAAAAGTACTTTGGCAATACTAACGCTATTATTTTAGATGAAGTCTGTCTGTGAAGTTTAATGTTTTTTTAAGTTACACTGAAAAGCAAACATTAACCTCTTACCATTCCTGTAAATTCATGCAAAACGCCTATTCAAGGCATATCCAAAGTAAATTGAATGTAGTTCTTGAACCATTTGGAGTAAATGCATGATTTTGGGCTTCTCTGAAAGATAACACTTGAGTGTCTAACACAAAAGTTAGAATCACTGTAAGTGCTACTGGAAAAATGCTTGCTAACAAATGCATGCAGACAACTGGGACTTATTAGCTGGAAAACACTGTAGGGCCACAGCATAAAGCCTTACCTAGTACAAGTTTAAGTTTTATACCAATACCATGAAAAATGACTATTTTACACAGGTTTGTCTTAACGTATTTTTTCAGCACCACCCCTTGGCAGCAAGCAGCTGCTGCTTCTGCATCGTTCCGTATTAGCCGGTAGCTTGACGCAGATGATGCATTTTATTGGCTACATGAATTGCCAGTCATTGGCACTATTGCTTGCAATTGGCTCAGCCTACCCAAGAAATAATAGGGGCTGGCCCTTCCTTACAGCGCGGGCTCTCGTTGGCTATTGTAGGCTGTGAAAGGGACATATGAGCTCCTATTGGGTCAAATTTGGTGTCACCAAAAGGTCAGAGTTCAGCGGCTAATTTGAATACAAGCCATAGTTCTTTACATTCAAATCGGAGTTATTATGGTTATAATGACATATAAGCCATGTCTGCCAGCAGAAATGAAACGCAGCAGCAGTCCCTGGGGATTTATTTACGAAATAATGTGTTTTGGACTAAATGTTTTTACTAGATTGGATCGTCTGGACCTTTGACAACGTCACAAGACCATTTTTGTTGGAATATAATCAGTCGGTGGATTAAGTTACTATGAGGCTTCATAGGTGCGTTGCTTCAATTTTGATTGTACTGGTTGGTCTTACAGAGGCATGTTGACCCGCTGTGGTGATTGTATCTTGAAATGGTTTGCATTGGTCGAATCACAAGGATTTTAGCTTTCAAACGGTGTATCATATGAAGATGAACTTAACATGGCAGTTGTGTGCACATACCGAAAGCTGTCGCCAGGACCTGACGGCCCGTTGTAATGTTGGAAAGAGGTTAATAATACCAGAAACAATGTGAAATGACGATGTAAACTTCTCTTCCTGCTAGAGAGTGAGAGAGTGAGTTTCCACCGCAGGAACCAATCTCCGGAACTAGGAACCTTTAGAGGAACTCACTGCATTTCCACTGCAGGGATCAGGGTCTATTAAGTTCTGGGGTCTTTATTTTACCTCAAAATCACAATCAACACAGAGCTGGTTTGGAGCTAGTCCTGCATTTTGTTTACAGATAATATTTGATGGAGTTAAGCAAAATACTGGCTCCAGTTATCGTTTTAAGTTTTCATCAGTGAGGAGGTTTCTAGAAGGAGCCGAAGTAGTCTGCCCTTCACCAAAACAAAAGGACCAGCTGAATACAACTAGTAATAAAGCACGTTAAAAATTACTCCGAAGCTCAGGCTACTCTTTTCGGCTGGAAATGTTTTAATGACCTTCCAAATTGTTGCAATATTATGTTTGGGTTTCTTTCTCTGTGCTGAAGTTCTTTTAAGAACTTGTTGGCTTTATCCAGTTTGTTATAAAAAATTATGAACTTGAATCTTGTGTTTCATCATTATACTCCCACACAAAAAGCTTTATTTAGTGATCAAGCATGTTGGTTTTCATTATATTCCAATCAAATCTGATGTTCATGTTGGTAGAGAAATAACACACGTCAGCTGGTTAATTTGCCTAATCTTCGCAGGTCTTTAGACCGCGGTGGAAACGCACACATCAATGGGCTTAACTAACCTTTTAGTTCCTTGAAAAGTAGATCCTGAGACTAAAAGTCCTTTTGGTGGAAACACGTTTTTTTTAGCATCATCAGTCCAGCTTTAGGTGATGACATTTGTGTATTTACTCAGAAGCTGAGTTACATAGCTGCAGCAGGAAGAAGGGGTCTTCAACATAGTGATTAAGCATTTTGTCTTGGCTAATAACTTTGGAACATAGATTGTGAAGGGAAAGGTTAGGCAGTGGGTCAGTTGTTGTCAATTAGCTTACGCATGCTAGTTGGGTTAGCTCCTGGATGTATAGCTCCTATGTGAGTGACATCAGTATGGCAAATGCAAATAGCAAAACAGAGCTGAAAGAGTCTTCCATGTGACATGAATCTGTTGTTTGGGAGAATTATGGTTTCACTAAACAAAGAGTGGTCACTCGGATGAAATCTATTTGTCGACATCATTCAATTTAAGTAGTAATAGGGCAATGTTATGTCTAACAGATAATCAAACATTATGAAACATTTGCAACGGCATAACCTCTGTGTCAATTGCAGTGCCTCTGAACCTCGCTAAGTATTACAGTTTTTCTCGATTGTTTACACACATTTTCTGAAAGAATGCCTCATATTCTCAGAACTCTACACACAAATCAAAAAACACACACACAATGGGCAAAACCCCTCAATTCTCCTGCAAAATGGAACTTTCAAATCAATGTTATTTCTTCTCAAAATGGTATTTTGTTTACAAATGACACACACAAACCATCATATGAATAGACATTCATAAGAACCAGTTGAACACTGATGTGCTCAATGTAAAACACTATGATGAATGGAAAACACTTTTTCTCCATTCATCATAATGACTTTTTTTTGTTCAGTGTTACACTTACTACAGACAGTACATACATAAGTGTGTTGTAAAATATTTGAGAATATTGTTTTTATACTCAGAACACACAAATACACGGTAACAAATATATTTTATTTGTCCCACAAACACAATGTACACAGTGTACATCCCATTCCCAACCAACACAAAGTTACACATACACTACATACAAAACAACAGAAGAATTTACTGTACACAGTTACAGTAAAAAAAAACAACTAAAAACAAACTATGCTGCATCCTCTCTTCTGTTGCTGTCTGGCCACGGCACCTCATCCACATCACAAGCAATGTTTTCCCTGGCCAAGCAGCGGGGGAAATATCGCCTAGCATGGCGATTCCAGCCATGAAAAGCATCAGCTGCTATATCTCCACATGCATCCTCCATAGCTTGGAGAAGAGGTATACGCGTTTGTGGATTTCGGTCATAGACTTTCCATCTCCAGGCAGAAAAAAAATCCTCAATAGGATTGAGGAATGGAGAATATGGAGGGAGATAAACAACTAAAAAGTGTGGGTGGGTTGTGAACCAGTTATGAACCAGAGCAGCCCTGTGGAAACTTACGTTGTCCCAAATAACAACGTACCTGAGCTGCTCTGGGCCGTCTATCTGATCTGGTGGAATGAGTGTGTTGTGTAGGGTGTCCAGGAATGTGATCAGATGGGCGGTGTTGTAGGGGCCAAGGGTAGCATGGTGATGGATGACGCCGTGGTGGGTAATCGCTGCACACATTGTGATGTTCCCTCCGCGCTGGCCAGGGACTTCAACAATGGCACGCTGGCCAATGACATTCCTTCCCCTCTTTCGTCTTTTTGTGAGGTTGAACCCAACCTCATCATTGAAGATGAATTGGTGCTCCACTGCAGCCACCTCTAGCTCAAGGACTCTCTGAAACACACATGACAATATCAGAAATAGACATGGAGTGCACAATCATTATGATTACAATACGGAAATATGTCTATGAAGATTCTCAGTCATCCAGGTCATAGAACTGAAGAAGTCCTTTGGATGAGGGACGAAACGTCTTCCAGTATCTTCAACCAAGTCCAGTTGCCCTTGATTTTAACCTTCGTTGGAATACTGAAATATGTATAATTTACTGTATACAGTGTTGAGAGTATGCATCAATTGTGGGACTCACTTGCACATAGTTATATCGCAATTCGTTGACTCTTTCTGAATTGCGTTCAAATGGCACCCTGTAGACCTGTTTCATCCTGATATGATTTCTGCGCAAGACACGGTCCAGTGTTGATAAGCTTACCCTATCCTTACCCTATAACTTGTGCCAAAAGCAGAGAATTGTGTGTAGTGTTTTGAAAAAAGTGTGTTTTAGAACTGCAATTTGAGTGTAAAGCAGGAATTGTGCTTGTAGTTTAGCAGAATTGGTTCAGGGGGTTGGTGAATGAGTTACATGTTGTGGTCACTGTGTCTCAAGTACCAGAATTTGTGTGTAAACAATTGAGAAAAACTGTAAGACATTACTGTATATTTCATTTGTGTAATCCCTGCAAAACCTGATCGAAAAATGGCACATTTTCTTTTTACAGCTGGTTATGTGTTGGACTGCTTCTTTGATTCCATTACTCAGCAACCAAAATTGGGAAGCCATGGCCTCCTGAATCAAATTCAAGTCAATAATGCTTGCATACAGAGTGACTACTGTTTCTGCGCCCATCTAGCTAAACTCCATAATACAAGCTTATGTTCCTTCTCGGCCACTGTGCTCCTCCAACGAACGCCGTCTGGCTCTGCCATCCCTACACACAAAACAGTCTCAGTCCTGGCTGTTCTCAACTGTGACTGTCAACGATGTTGGAACAAGCTGCCAACAGAGCAGGGGCATCCCTATCTAACTTCTATGAGAGGGGAAGGAATGTCATCTTCCAAGAACACTTTTTCTTATAAAACCTCTAACCCCTAACCTCCAACATGCACTTACTATTCTCTTGTATTTGTTCATTTTTACTTCTTCTAGGTATTTATGCCATTGATTCCATACGCGCTAATAGCTCTTACTAGTATTTATTGCTGCTCTTACTAGTATCTACTGTATTGTCACTTGTAGATATCTTACTATATTGATGCTTTATTGATGCATGTATGTTGTTCCTCAAATAAAAAAAAATTAGCTTTGGATAAAGAGTCTGCCAAATGAGAAATGTAAATGTAAAATAAGTCTTTATAAGTCATAAATATGCTACACTTGTTTTGATGGACAATATTAATTTTATATATTTTACATTAGCGAATAACTAGGAGAGTGAGCATTACTGGCATATTCTCCATCTCTCTGTCCCTCCAGTGCAAACGTGAGATTCGATTTAATGTAATGCTGCCAGACAAAACCTTGGATATGATTTAAAGTTGTCATATTTTGCTCGTTTTCAGTTTCATAGTTTTATTTAGGGGTTGTACCGGGATAGGTTTACTTAGTTTAATTTTCAAAAAACACCATATTTTTGACATACTGTACATTGCTACAGCTCCTTGTTTCCCCCTGTGTGTTGACCACTCTGTTTTACCTACTGAGTGAAGCATCTCATTTCATTTCAAATTGATCTTTGTTTGGAGACGGAGCGTTTCAAAGGGGTAAGTTATTAATTTGTAACAAATTAATCTTTCATGTAACATTTTAACTGTGGACTGTCTCTACAACACAGTAACAACTTTTGTCCAATGACTGCCTAACGATTGGTAAGAAGGGTGTGGGTGAGGGGAGGCAGCGGCAAGACATCTTGTCACTGTGTGTGCGGCAGCTCAGTGTGTTCCTCCACCGGTGTTTTTGAGAACATGCGACACTAGCTGCTAGTTGAGCATTATGATGTATGTTACAAAGTGATGCAGAAACTTAACGAAATTAAAGGCTGGAATACAAACGAGCTGTTTTCAGGCAGTTCAGGAGCAGTGTTTTCTGCTCCAAACTACCTTTGGAGTGGACTTCGGGTTTTTTCACTTTGCAAACCTATTACATGCACAAAAACGATATATATAACACAATATAGGAACGGGGAAAAGCCCAAAAGCATAATGTGACCTCTTTAAGTTTGATCAATCATTATTGATTACAAAATATAAAAAACAACAGCGCAAGTCCCCACTTTTACTATAGTTTTAACTGATAATTCATAGCGCTCTCTGTTTTTGTTCTTTTCTGTTCATGTCTAGGCTGTGAAATCCATTTAGCTTTTATACTTTGGCAACACATGGATTTTTGTTCTCTACCAGTCTTAGCTCTCCCATTATCCATCTACAGACTGCCTCCTTTCCATCCCTATAACAAAATCAATTCAGCGTGAATCCTGATGAAGAAAAAATAACAGGTTTCCCCCACCCACCTCCACTTTTACTACCACCATACCACTGTCTTTTATATGGTTAGCTTTATTAACTTAAAATCAATTCAAGGGCTAGCCATTTCCTTGAGGACAGGAAGAATGTGAGTGGAGAGAGTACTGGCCACAGAAATAGAAAGTGCTCCAAAAGACACTTAAGATTCAGATTACAGGCCCACGTTTGTCCCTGGAGGAAAAAAGATCAGCGTTAGTGGTTTGAGGTTGGCTGTGACTTTGTCTGTTGCAGTATGGGTCACGTGAAGCCCTCTGAGCACTTCTGGTCCACAGTTTTGTCCATTTGGAAAATCCAGATTATACAATATTCATCAGTAATGAGCTGAGGACACAATCTGCCATGACATGTCCTAAAAATGTATGCGTTTTTGTAATGATATATGATGCCTGAATATCACATTCAAGAATAATTTCCGTGGAGGTCATTCTGTTTAAGAAACCCATTTTTATGAAGGCAGCAATGGTGTTGGAAAATGTTATAGTTCTGTTCTGTCTGTAGAAATATTGTCCATGCTCCACTGAACAAATTTGGGTACAGGCCATTTTTCTCTTTGGATGGTCATGCTCGATTGGTTCTATATTCTGTTGGTTAGTGAGTGCAATTGATTTTTACACAACATGGGAACCAGAACAGAAAAGAAGAGACCATAAAGGACATAATCCAGACCATTGGGGTTGAATTTAACACACAGTGATAGTCTCATGTCATGTGACACGTACAATGCATTATTTCTGCTGTGGTACACATTGGATGGGCCGGATGTATTTAAATTAGTGATTCTTAAACTTTTACAGTTTTTCTCGATTGCTTAAACTCATTTCATGAAACTATGCCTCTTTTTCTCAAAACTATAAACACAAATCCACAACTTCTCACCTAATTCCCCAAACATCCTATTTTCAGGTCAAAATGAAGTTCTCCACTCATAATTATCCAGTCTTGCTGAAAAACCAAACTTTGCCCTCAGACATAACACAAAAATCCTCAGAAACACACACACTACAACACAGTCTTACACACTGGTGAGATAAATTCAAAACAATACTACAAAAACTTAGTAATGTTGATCGTGGTTCTCCCCCTCAAAAACTTTTTTCACATGATGAACACAACAAAATAATTTTTTTATTCCTAAGTGTATATACAGTACAACATACCAAACAACTAATTATCAACATCTTGCCTTGGTCTGGGACAGGCCGGAGATTCTCATCCTCCATTTCCTTCTCCTCCCTCCTCGTCCTCCGCCGTACTCCTGCTCCGCCTCCTCCTCCTTCTCCTCATCTTCCTCCTATCCCATCTCCTCCTCCAGTTCCTACTGTTCCTCTTCCTTCACTTCTTACTCCTCTCCATACCGCTCTTCCTCCTTCTCCTCCTCCTCCTCTCTGGTGTCCTCTACCTCTTCCTTCAGATTACTCTGGATCCATTGTTCTAAAACTGAATGAACCGACTCTGGCCCTTTTATCTATCTATTGAAGATTCTCATTGGTGTGTAATCAGTTATGACTGTTTGTGTTTCCACCTGGGTAGTTGTGTGCTAATTGAGCTCACCCTGTGCTGATTGAGTGAACAATATCGAATGCCAGTGCTTTCTCAGAGACCGCATGGTGCAGGCAATGAGAAATGAAGGGTTTTGTGTGTAGAGTTTAGAGAAATGAGTGTGCTTTTTGAAAAATGGAGTTGTGGTCTTGAAATCTTAGTTCGAAAGCCTGCTTATAGTATTTAAGCAATTGAGAAAAACTATAATATTTGTTTTTCATTTATTTTATCTTGACACCACTAGGGGATGGCAAATCTTGATTATTTTTGTATAGATGAGCACTTTGCAGCATGTGGATGTAACAGATAGATTGAACCAGAAAATAAAAATAAAATAAACAATAAAACATGCTCACTCTGAAGATTAAAGCATCACCAGCGCAGACAACAAACAGATGTGCAGACTGGTTTATAATAAGCTGCACTTCTAATGAAGACCGGAAATAATTCGGACTTCAGATTTACTAAATCTTGGTCCTTTCAAAGTTACATTGCACACTATACATGCATTTTGTCCCTGGATTTTCCACTTGGTCCTCATAAAGGTGTAAAAAGTCACAGCATACACTCTGACATTCACATACACACACACCTGTTCCAGAGACAAACAGATGTGCAGTCTGCAAACACACACTTTAAAACTTGTGAGTTTATAGAATGACAACTCATATCTGTGACAGGGATTTTCAAAAACAGCAGAAAGGCCATGCACACCTAGCAGATGAGGGGTCTGCTTGAGACCCAAAATTTAACTTTTCTGAATGAATAATTAACTACCATAATATCCACAATCGCAATTCATTCCTAGTTGACATTGGCCAAGAGGCGGGGTACACCCTGGACAAGTCGCCAATTCGTTTTGTACATTGCGAAACCATAGCAACAAAAATATAGATGTCCCTATCAGGGAATTTTAGACACTACCCATAAAGACTCCATTACCCACTCTGGCTCAGGATACATAGTCTATTAAACTAGAAAATCTAAAACACAATAATAACGTGACTTTGACTGAATAAATAAATACATTCTTTAACTACAGCCAACTGTTCACTTGGATGGATTACAGACCTGCAGCAAGTTTCAAGTCTCCATAGGAACATTTTAATTCCGTAATGACATGACCTGAGACCAATGGATGCCTGGCGGGTTGGAAAAACGACTTCTACAGTATCGAATGCTTTGGAAAATTGTAAAATTTGGGTGACTTGGAGTAGATGGGCTAAAATATGCAAAACATCAGCATGGTCCTTTGGAAGTCTGGTGCTAGAGTTCAGCAGGCTTACCTCAAGTACTATAATGAGTATTGGTGAGTGAATATGCTCATGTGTGTTTGTGTGTGTGAGGGAGGGAGAGAGATTACACTTCCCTTTTGTACAATTTTTTATGTCCTAGTGCTGGATGCCAGATGCCAACTCCCCACACACACTCACAGTCTAGAGCCTGGAGCTTGTAAGTGTGTTTATTACCTCCAGTCTTTGGACAGTAAAGAACAGGAAATGTTTTTCCTCCTCCTCTCACCTTCCCGCACAAACACACACTCATATACACAAAGACATATACACACACAGACTACCTCAGTCACTCCCTTCCTCTTTCTGCTGGTGGCTGGCCTCACGCTCTCTTGGCACAAAAAGAGGCTTAAGGAATTTATAAGAGTTTATTTTATTTTGGTTCTTAATATATTTTCTGGACCACTGCATTATTGCTTTTGTGTAAAAGCGTGGGAGTCAAAGCATGAGAATTATTTTTTCTCCTGCATACTACAGCAGTTTTAGTGGTGTTTCTTTAATTTAATATTCAACGCGTAACCTTGGGCTTTATTGCTCTGGGTTTGAGCTGGGGCCTGTCATTGTTGCATGTCCTGTTGCAGTTGGGCCACTTACCTGCTCAACTCACTCTCCTACAAATTATGTTCATTATGCAATTATTCTGCATCAATGATTTACATTTCAATGTATGTCTGTCCGTCATCTGATGCCAGTAAAGATTGCTGATAGTGAAGATCAATGTTAAGTGCATTTTCTGCCATTTAAAAAAATTATTTTATTATTATTATTTTGTATTTAAATGGCCTTCGTTTTTGCAAAAATTTCTTGAAGCCATAGTCTTTTGTACACTTTTATTTCATTTTTTTTTTTTCATGAAACAACACAGAAAATTCTGGGGAACACTAAGAAAGCAATCAAAATGAGAAATAAAGACGGCACAAATAGTTTTTGAAGTTCTGTGTCTGGCTCCATATGTGCCACAGAAAATAACACAAATTAAGATTTTTAACTGTGGCCAATTGATTTCTTACACTGCTTTGGATTTCAGGGGGTATATTGTGCGTGTTTTATTTTCAGCCCACTATTTTTAATCTACAATTTCTCCCATAATTACCTCTGCCACCGTCAGATGTTCACCTCCTGCTCAATTGTTCATCTTATTTTTAGTGGCTTGGAGAAACATCTTTCTGTTGTAATTGACTTGCCACATTCAGGCTTGTGGGGACGTAAATGGCATTTTGATCACTGCTGGGAAGCAATACTGATCAAAATGCCATTTCCAACAAAAAACAAATTTTCCATCTTTCACCTCGATTCTGTGATAAGTTTCATTTCCATTTCTTCTATGAAGTACTGTTGGTTGCTGGCCTGATCATAACAGGCAATAATTACACAATCCGGGGAGTCTCTTTGATGTGTCTGACATCTCAGTAAGTGATGAGGAAATTTGCAGCTCTGATTTTCAAGCCGTCACGAGAGAGGCTATTTCTTAATATAGTTCGTGTGTGACCACTACCTCCCAGCTGAGTGCTAATTGTATTGGACACCTGAAATCACCATTAGCATTCAAATTGTGCATTTCCCTCACAAGAGACCGCACAATAACAGAGCACAACAACTGTGTTATGGAGAGTTTAATTGGTTACAAAAATATAGTTGTTAAATGGAGTGAAGATTAAGGAAGATGAATACAATGCATAATAATTCAAGCTGGTAGTTTAACAGGTAGAGCAAGACACTGATACTGCCAGGGATAGAGGATCCAATCAAACAAAGAAGGTGTGCTGGAAAAAATGTTTAAGTTTTCAACTACATTACACAGGTTTTTCACAGATTTTTACTAGAAAAATAAATCCTCATAAAGTCTGTTAAGACTGCTGCTGGCTGTACATCGCTGGCTGTGCTGGTACTGGATTTGGATCAACTGTGCTCGTACTGGCTTATCATCCAGTATCTACTCTACTGACAAATTTAAGCATAGCCCCTCTAAATAATTAACATTTTAAAAGCTAAAATACTGGGCTGGGCGGTATGGCCAAAAATGTTATCATGATAAAAGAATTCATCTCATTTGGTATCGATAATTATCAGGATAAATGTCAAATCATGATTTCTATCGGGTTTAAAGGCGGATTTTTGCTCCTTAGTGAAAGCTGAAGAAACCAGATGGTTCATTGTGGTTAAAACTTTTCTTTATGGTCAGAACATGAAAATCACCAAACAGTCGATCACATCTAAGGTAGAACATTCAAAACAATTACAATAAAATCTTTTTTCAACAAATATGCAGAGTAAAATTAAGTTAAATCTTTTGTCAGTCTCTTTTTCCTCAGTAAAATAAAAATCTTAATAGAAAAAGTAAGTGCTAATTCATTCGATTCAAATGTATAAGATCAAACAATTATTGAATATTTATTGAACATTTGTTATATTGTTATTGGGGAAAATTATACTGTGGGAATTATTGTTAAGCTATTATTGTTTTATTCAATACTGAATGATTGAATAAGTTATATTTATTATTTACTGAGAGATGTGCATCCATATTGCCCACTCTGCTCCACTAATCAACATTTTAATAATCAATGTTGAATCCAATGCTTTCCACCTTGCATTAGTCCACAGTTGTACTAAACCTTCACTGAGAGACAGATAATTAATGTCATTTTAAAATTACGTGGTCCTGTGAGGAGTGCCCTCACAACTGTGTGCTGTCTGGACTGGTCCCACGAATGTTGCTGCTGGAATGCAATAAGGTCTGGCTGTGGACTGTAGCACCGCTCAGCCGGATGCGTTTCATTTCGCGATGTGGTCATCATTTCCATATTGCAGTTTATAAACACATGAACCCGCTCACATTCCACTTTCAGAGGAGAGAACACAAGTTTACCTGACTGCTGTGTGTTTCTGTGTTGCTCGGAGGATCTTTGGGATCGCTGATTGCCACTGCCCAGGACAGCTTGCCCCTGCTCCCACCTAGCCTTTTCCACACAGTTCTACAAGTTACTCCGTTCTTTGTGAATAAACTCTTGACTTTAACTTGCCTCAGCTCGAGTGTTCTGTGTGCGCACTCCAGTCGGCAACACCTGTAGCTGCAGGCTGAGCTAATTAGGTAATGGCAGCTAGTTAACAGCAGTTAGCTGACTTACTACAGCACCAAGTAAAGCTATCTGTCCATCAGGGAACTCCACAGAGCAGAGCTGCCAGGGAACATCAGAGAGAAAACCAGATACTATTTTCAGTCAAATATGATGCAGTTTCAGCAGTGTCTGGTCCCAGAAACACTATTTTTCAGCTTCATAAAAATTAAGAAAGCTTTTCATTGGTCACTAAATGTTACGGCTGTATGTATTTCCCTGTGCTGTGTCCATGTTTTCTGTCTTTCAGTTCTGTTCTGGGAGTGCTCCAGCTAATTACCAAATAAGGTCCACCTGGCCTTTGAAGGTGGGCTTTAAAAGCTGCTGTGCAAGTGTCAGGAGGGGACCCTTCTTGATTTGGTACTGCTAGCCTTGCTGCTTCCCAGCTGGGGCTGTGTTTTTGGTGTTCTTAATTTATTGTCTAGTTAATATTAATAAATTCACTTGATTTGGTTGTTTTAAAGGTGTTTATTTGTGTTGAGTTTGGGTCAGTGTTGGGATGTTGTTCATCCCATGTTGCCACCAAAGGGTGGGACGTAACACTAAATTAAGATCCTGCCATATGACATAGGCCCAGTGCAAGGCATAGCCTAACATATAAAAACATTTAAACATTGATTTTGATTTCATGGGAATGGGATATTTTATAGGTAGGTAGGTAGATTTATTTTATCACAATACAACAGGTTATAGAGCTAAATTGAGTTTGTAACTCCCCTCTGCTACAGCAGTGCTAAGGATGAATTTGAGTTTAAAAGTCTGATAGCTTGGGGGATAAAGCTGCTCTGCAATCTGGTGGTAGGGCAGCAGAAACTTCTATATTTCTTCCCAGAATGCAGCAGGGTGAACAGGCTGTGGCCGGGTGGGTTCTGGTCTTTTGAGGAAGCATTATTGGCCTTCTCATCAGTTTAAGGGTTCAAATGGTTTCGGGGCTATTTCCGGAGTAGAAAAAGGTCTGTGGATTATTCTGAATTACTGGACTTTGTTTCTGTAAGACACTGTGCTGTTGAGTTTTTCAAAAGTATTTTTTCCGAGCGACATAAACTGTACAAGGCAGCATAAGCTTCAGAGGTCAATATCTCAGAACCTTGGCACAGAGAGATACTGCAAGTGGTAAATGAAAAATGTTTTTTTTGATTTAAGTTAAACATTCTTGAGCTGACTTCAGACTTATAGTTAACTGTGTTTTTACATTTTAATTCATTGCCTTTTTTTGATTTGTCCATGCCTGTCTGTAAGTAATGAGTGAGTAATTTGTAATGTTTCTCTATAACTACTCAGTACTAAATTATTTCTGGAACAAATAGTCCAACACTGATGTTGCTGCACAGCTCTTCTGCACAGTTTCTGTGAAAATCACTAGTGCACAAAATCACATTCACAATCAACTACAACATTTCTCTTCAAATGTGGCATAGAGGTGTTAATTACGAGCTGGAGACTGTGAAAGCAAGATAAAGGATAAAATTACAGTGAAAGGGGGAAGATGGAGAACCCAAGACCAATAATACTATGAGAGAAAAAGGAGAAAGAGCATGAATATGAATGGGAAAGAGGCAATCACGCTTGCTAGATTAATGTGGGTCTGGGTCTGAATTGGCCAAGCTCTCTTCTGCCCCATCAAGAATCAAATGACACACCCACCTTAACCACTCACATCAGTTATGCATTTAACATAGTCAATTTGGATGGAGTACATTGCTTGCCAATGATTCACTCATGACTGAATATCTCATGTGAGTGTACAGGCTGTAGAGCTGAGGATTTCTCCCCTTATTTTTCTCTTTTAAAGTGGCCTGGGGCTTACACAATGTATCTTGACATAGTCGCCATTTGAAATGAAGATCCTTCTGTGATGAAAAGGCTTTGTCCAATCATCGTTGGGCGGCGGAGACACGTTGAGGCCCTAGGTGGAGATACGACAGTAGCATTAGCTGGCTGCTGAGCAAGACGTGGCTTGTAGGAAATCATTAGATGGACTGACAAGTAACCCTAGCCCTATCCAACCAGTTGGAAGCCATTTGCTAAAGAATCCTTTAAATGTGTGGATTTGTTTAATCTGAAATAATAAAAATTCAGATTATATTTTTCTTTTCTGTGTCTCTAAACATCCATGCCATCATCCATTATGTAAATTATGGCAGGAAAACAAGTAGAAAAGGCCCTATGTGCTGCTATCAGACATTTGAAATCTTCTCTGTTGTCAACTCTGCCTAAAAAGCAAATACAGGGCTAGGGGCTTTAACAGTGACTACTCTTATTCTCTAAATAGAAGAGACATTTAAGGGTTATAAGAAGCAGGGACTGGTGTTGAGAAACATCTGATTCCAAAAGTTTTGACAACTTGGCCAAGAAGTAGGTGTAGAGGTTACATTGTCTTGTATGGACACTGGACACATTTACAGTTGAGCATACACCATGTAATATTGATGTTATTTTAAGAGCAAGTAACCTTAAGGTAAGAATAGCTGCCTTCATGTTTACACTATATGTAGATAAAACATCAGACACGGGATGCCATGATTGGATATCGGGTTAGGATTGATATCATCATATCAAGTGTCATTTTTGTAGGCATGAGGCCAGCACCCACTGTAAGCATCTTTTATGCATAAAAAAAAGTACTTTTTTACATCCAGGCAAGTCTATGTTCCACCAGCCTCTAATACATATTGTCTAAGAGTTAAGAGAGGTTGCATTAGGAGAGTCTGTAATTGTCAGTTTTTACGAAAATTCATAGATCATAATATGAATGTTGTCGCAGCCCTCCTAATTTGGACACACCACAATTTTAAAGAGAAAACAATAACTCCCGTTGCAGAGCTATTTTTTAATCCATCTGCTGTCATTCTCTCTGAGACAGTGCCATGTACAAACAATATTCTAATATTTTGAGATATAGAACATTCTCTGTGAGCATTAAGCTGTAATCATCAAGATCAAAACAACAAAAATATTTCCCTTTATATGTACTGAATCTAGAATATATGAAAGTTTCACTATTTGACTTAAATTATTGAAAAAAATGAAATTTTCCATGATATTAAAATTTTTTGATACGCACATGTACACCAGTTCTATCTACAATATAATGCAATCCAATACTACCATTCTGCCGTAAATGTTACTTTTATGATGCCAATAATGTTCAGTTTTTGACACTGTCATTTAGGGGCACCTGGGACACACAGGAGGCAGAAGCGCTGCCCACTTTGTTTTGGTGCCCATGTGAATCAGACAGAGCTATTTTTCTAAGTGAATCTGGCAAGAAAACACACTGATAATCTATCATAAACAATCTAAATGATACATTAGATACAGTATGATATCAATGATCTGATTCGGATAAATGATTAAATATGCATACCATGTCTATGAAGATTCTCAGTCATCCAGGTCATAGTTATCCAACGAAGGTTAAAATCAAGGGCAACTGGACTTGGTTGAAGATACTGGAAGACGTTTCGTCCCTCATCCAAAGGACTTCTTCAGTTCTGACTGACTGGCAGGGAAACTCAGCTATTTAACCTCAGTGGGGTCGTTGGCCAAGGTCATCGATACCGCTGGTTCGTTAGTGTTCCTTGTTGCTGTGACGACAGTCGTTACAGTCGTTAAGGCTACCTGTGGCCAAGACTGAACGACCATGGTTGGTATCTTCACCTGAGGCCAATAGGTTACGTTTGTTGAGTTTCCTGGGAAGTGATGAAAGGACAGCATTGTAAGTGGGGGATAAGTGGTGGCGTAGACCCCCTCCCCTGTTCAATGACGGCTTCTCAACCCTGGTGTAGATGGCTTCCTTGACACCTCTTTCAAACCATCCATCTTCTCTGTCTAAATAGAATGTCTGATACTCCAGACACGTATGGAATCACAATGTTGTTGTGTTTGACCTTCTTTTCCTCCTCCCCTGTAGTTTTGTTCTTCTTGGATCTTGTGGCTGTTTTCACAAAGGTCCATTTACGGTATCCACAGGCTGTAAGTGCCCCCTTCAGGTGGTTCTGTTCCTTCTCTCTGGCTTGGGCGCTTGTTGGTATGTTTTCCGCTCTGTGGTGCAGTGTTCTCATGACCCCTAGCTTGTGCTCCAGTGGGTGGTGTGAATCGAAGAGTAGGTATTGGTCTGTGTGTGTGGGTTTTCTGTAAACACCAATCTGCAGGCTCCTGTCCTCTTCAATGTGTACAGCGCAGTCCAGGAAGGCCAAACTGTTGTTGTGAACATCTTCTCGTGTGAACTTGATGTTACTGTCCACAGAGTTGATGTGTTCTGTGAAGGCTTGCACTTTCTGGCTTTTAATTTTGGGGCTGAGTCTAGTTCTGTTGTCCAGGGTGTTGTCTTGTGTTAGCCGTTTCCTAACGGTTTCTACTGCCTCTATATGAACTTTGTAAACAAAGTTCGAGGACTAAAACTGGATCCAGATGAAACCATGGTATCCTATGACGCGACTTCTTTGTTCACCTGCATCCCCACCATAGAGGCAGTAGAAACCGTTAGGAAACGGCTAACACAAGACAACACCCTGGACAACAGAACTAGACTCAGCCCTGACCAAATCTGCAAATTACTCGACCTCTGTCTAAACACCACCTATTTCCAGTACAACGGTGGATTCTACAGACAGAAGCATGGCTGGGCCATGGGCTCACCAGTATCCCCGATTGTGGCAAACATCTACATGGAAGAAGTGGAGAACAAAGCCCTCAACTACTTCAGAGGAATAGCACCGAGCCACTGGTACAGATATGTGGACGACACCTGGGTCAAAATTAAAAGCCAGGAAGTGCAAGCCTTCATAGAACACATCAACTCTGTGGACAGTAACATCAAGTTCACACGAGAAGATGTTCACAACAACAGTTTGGCCTTCCTGGACTGCGCTGTACACATTGAAGAGGACAGGAGCCTGCAGATTGGTGTTTACAGAAAACCCACACACACAGACCAATACCTACTCTTCGATTCACACCACCCACTAGAGCACAAGCTAGGGGTCATGAGAACACTGCACCACAGAGCGGAAACATACCAACAAGCGCCCAAGCCAGAGAGAAGGAACAGAACCACCTGAAGGGGGCACTTACAGCCTGTGGATACCGTAAATGGACCTTTGTGAAAACAGCCACAAGATCCAAGAAGAACAAAACTACAGGGGACGAGGAAAAGAAGGTCAAACGCAACAACATTGTGATTCCACACGTGTCTGGAGTATCAGAGAAACTCAGGAGGATTTTCAACAAACATAACATCCCTGTGTTTTTTAAACCCAAGAACACACTAAGACAGATGCTGGTACACCCCAAAGACCACACACCCAAACACAAGAAAAGCAATCTAGTGTATGCGGTCCAATGCAGTGAGGAATGCACAGACCTGTATATTGGGGAGACTAAACAACCACTACACAAACGCATGGCTCAACACAGAAGGGCCAACTCCTCAGGTCAAGACTCTGCAGTCTACTTACATCTGAAGGACAGAGGACACTCGTTTGAGGACCACCAGGTGCACATTTTAGACAGAGAAGATGGATGGTTTGAAAGAGGTGTCAAGGAAGCCATCTACACCAGGGTTGAGAAGCCGTCATTGAACAGGGGAGGGGGTCTACGCCACCACTTATCCCCCACTTACAATGCTGTCCTTTCATCACTTCCCAGGAAACTCAACAAATGTAACCTATTGGCCTCAGGTGAAGATACCAACCATGGTCGTTCAGTCTTGGCCACAGGTAGCCTTAACGACTGTAACGACTGTCGTCACAGCAACAAGGAACACTAACGAACCAGTGGTATCGATGACCTTGGCCAACGACCCCACTGAGGTTAAATAGCTGAGTTTCCCTGCCAGTCAGTCAGAACTGAAGAAGTCCTTTGGATGAGGGACGAAACGTCTTCCAGTATCTTCAACCAAGTCCAGTTGCCCTTGATTTTAACCTTCGTTGGATGCATACCATGCTTTCCAACGTTGATTTTCCTGCCCCTCTCATTGGTGTTCTCCTGGAGTTTCTATTCCTCCCCTTCCTTACCCCATTCCTTATTGCCATGTGTTTTTTAAATATATTTTTTGTTATATCTAAAATAGGGCTGTCAAACGATAAATTTTTTCTTAATCAATTTTTTCTTAATCGCGATAAATTGTTGAATTTCAATAGTTAATTGTGATTAATCACATGTTTTATTTCGTGATTAAAATTCTATTATTATTATTATTATTATTATTTTATGTCTTAACTGTTTTAAGTCTGTATTAACAATGATAACAATTCTTACCAGTGTATCTTGATTGGAAATCAAATTAATGCAAAGAAAGTTAGTTTATGGACTTGACTTTTAGATTTATTTGATTATTTCAAATCAAAAGATGTGCAATGAGACTGAGGTAAAACAATGTCTTCAGAAATAAAGTCTTCTTTAAGCTCGCTTTCACAAAATGTACACATATTATTATAAAATGCATAACAAACAAAATACTCCATTACTACATTATTTTGAGTTCAGTTGAAACCAATGAGACAGCATTAGCTTTAAGTAGTAGTTCCAGTTTGGCTGCTTTCTCAGTTTCATACAGGCAACAATTGTCCCCCGCGACGACAATGTACATGACTTACATTCCCCAAAATAGTACTTTGCCTCAGTCCACTAGCATCAACCTCATTAGCTGTACTAGATGCACGCTTAGCTCGTTGATGTTAACGTTAGCTTAAGCTCGAAGTGCTTTGATGATATTTTAATTCCATTGCACACAAGGAGGATACTGCTTTTGAATTGTCAATGGAGCCATCTGGGAGTTTCTTAAAGTAAAATGCGCCATTCAGGACTGTGTTGTTGTTCATCTCCATGGCTGCAGCAGGAGGTAGGAAGTGTCTGTGGCAGTATGACAACAAGTAAGGGTGCATCGAAAATATTTGAAACACGAGATTAATGCAATTAACACAATTAAAACGTGTTATGATCGGTCCTTAATCTCATCAAGATTAACGCGTTAATGCTGACAGCCCTAGTCTAAACTGAGACACACACAACCCCACACACATACAGTCGATTGTTGACCGGAGAAGAGATGAACTTCTGATGTGAACAGCCACTGAGAACTGAAGCTTTGTGGCACTTCCGCCTCCTCCTGTGTGCGGAGTGTCTGTCCCTGGTGTTAATTCAATAATAGGTTTTAGCATTGAGGTTATAGTTAGTGGGGTTGTAATGAACGGCATTATATCCAGAGGTTCTTCTAATATTCTGCCCCACACATGTATGTAAATAGGGAGGACAAAAAAATTGAAACACCTCCCAATATAATATGTATACAACACCATCTTTGTCTGAACTCAGTAATCAACATGAACTGAATATACACATTACCAACAATGTCAACAAAACTTTGAACTTTATAAACCAAAGGTAGAATTTATGACTAAGGCGTTTTATTGAATTGCAAGAGATTATACAGGTGTACCTAATAAAGTGGCCACTGAGTGTTAATCACAACAGGGGAATTCAGTGTCCTCCCTCTATAGTTGCAGGCTCTGTTGCTGAGCAGCATTACTGCAGCTGGTAGGAATTCATTGTTTTGCCGAAAGACACTTCAGCGGGACAGATGTTTGCAAAATTCAACTCGAATTAAGGCATTACAGTTCAACAATGGCATCCCTAATCACTTTTGCACTCTTCTCCTCAACCGCCTTTGTCATATCTCATTCTCCATAAACTCCCAAATGCATACTAAAGCAAAACTGTCAAAAATGATTCTCCAAATAACAATGCAGTGTTGGAGGGAGCAGCCTAAGAGAAGGTCTGCCAAACTGAAAAATGCTCAGCACACGACAACAAGAATTGTTATGGGCAGACTCTGACGAAGACAGTCACTCGCAAACCAACCAGTTCAATATTCATCCCCATCAAATGGCACCAGATCATCAACCTGCTGTCATTTCCTAGTTTCACAGCCCATATGCAGATGGCCGCTTTGCAAGGAACATTCACATGTTTCATCATTTGTTTAGGTGGAATAAAACTTGCCATTCATTTCTCCCATTTATTTCTGCGGGACAATCTGGTGAAGCAGAACAAACATGATCTACTGATTTTAAAGAGCTGCAAAAGCCAAATGGCTTTAAACTGAAATTATGTCCTACAGTATGTCAGACGTTGCTTTTCTCTCTCTGTGGTGCATTGTTAACTGAAGCAGGAATAATTAAATACTGTGTTGGAGAGGGCTGATTGTCCAGAATTAAAGTTCAGCTTGCCAAATTGACAAATGTTCATGTTCTCTAATGTAGTGGCCAAAGACTTTAGGAGTGGAACATAATATTAGAAAGAGATTTTGTAGCAAACCAACTGTGTGCTCATTTGCATCTAGTCGCAGAGGAAAATTCATCTGCCAGCTCATCAACTTGCTGTCATTTTCTCTTAAATCCTGTGGAGTTTGAAATTTCAGTTTGTCAAAATTGACGTCTAGCCAAACTACCAGCATGGCTCTGTGGTTGGTAAGGTCAGTCTATCAGTACAATGCTTTGGTTCAGACTGAAATATGTCAACAATTATTTCCCACAGGATGAATCATAACGACACAGGTGATCCCCTGACTTCTCATCTAGCAATATCATCAGGTCAAGATTTAATTTTGTCAGAAACTTTGGTTTATGACAATACCTGCGCAACTAATGACATCCCCAACAGCCACATGGTGAGCATGGTAAACATTATACCTTCTAAACAACTGCCCTGTGAGCATGTTTGCATGCTGAGTTTAGCGTTTACTTCATTACAACAATCAACACTGACTAATGGTTTCATTTGGGAAATGAAGCCCAATCTCATGTGTGAAAATCCTGTATTTGACACATGCATGCACCCCAACCTCCTCCATACGCAGACTTTGTCGCTCTTTATATTACAATCGTCCTTGCTTCCATAATCACTTTTCACACCTAGGCGAGGCAATACTTGACACTGACACGGTATCCTTGAGTGAATCAGTGGGTGTATTACATGCTTTTGTGTGACACTCTGCTGGTTCTTTAGCTAAACTTTGAATGACCACCTGCTGGAATGTGAATTTTGAACTCATATAAAGGTAATTATGAAAACAAGCTTGGCATCCACCCTTTCTTTTTGCTTTTCTTTACAACAAAGCCAGTAACTACAAGTATTACCAAGGTCATATAGTCATGATGTCTCGGGAGGATGGACTACCCCCTTGGACAAAAATTGACATAAGAATATACCCAATCTCAGGATCTTAGCCCCAGCATCGAGATTCTCTGGGTAACTGACCAATATAATATAGGTCTCCATCTCATCAGCCAAATGTCAGTCTCTCCTTTGAGAGGGATCATGTGCAAATTGTGGCAGAGCAAAAGTAATAACAAGGGAAGAAAGTAAGTTTTTTTTTTTAAATGCTGACAAAATTTACAAACAAAAAATGCTCGTCTGAGAGCAAGAAACAAACAAACAACAAGACCATCTTGCAAAAACAGCAAGAACATTGGTAGTCTGTTTTTAAGCTTTTATTTTTCTAAATCTTCAGTGAAGGGGGAATTGAAATTTGCAAAAAACATCTGGCTTTTGCAGTGCACAGTCAGAGGAAAATAAAGTTGCTCTTTGAACTGTCAATCAGCCATTATCATGTTTTCACACACCCCTCCCCCCCATGGCTGTCTCCATTCACCCATCCCTAAATCCCACCATTCACTGCTCTATCCATTCATTCATCCATCAATCAGCACACTCTTCGGCTCATATATTTCTACTCTGAAGCCTCTACATTTTTCACATTGTACCACTCCTCTCAGTCCTCTCTGTCCACATTTATACTTTTATCTGTCCTTCTTTACGACCTAAAACCTCGAATCTCTTAGGTTTGTCTCCGTTTAAGTGTCCCATCTATTCATGCACCATTTTCCCTATCCATTCATGTCCTCCCAAGTACCCTCCAGCCCCTCAGGATCTGCAGCCATTCTCAAAAGATTGCTTTGAGAGTGACTGAGCAGCAAGTGAATGCAACCCAATCAAAGTGCATCGTCCGGGCCACTTGTGCATTGGCACTCCAAAAGCAACACTTTCCATCATCAGCCTGATTCATAGCCAGGAAATGTCTTCTGGTTGCTCACTCAATCAATCTCTTTTTTCATGTTTTTTTTAAATGTGAAAGTACGTGTGTGCATGTGTGTTTCTGCACATTGGTGTGCAAGAGAAAAGTGCAAGAAAGAGAGAGTGAGAGGGATTCATAGCTGATCTACTTGTTTTGCACTGTCAACTCCTTTCACAGACTGAGACGCTTGCTTCACTGTGACTGGATATCACACGCTTCCATGTGCATGAACACTCACAGACACACACACTTAAAGGATATTACTCACAGGTGCAGAATCCCTCAGAGAGAGGAGCCATCGTAAATCAGGCAGGATTGAGATGTAAAACCGATGTTCTCCCTCTTTTACAACCCTGGAGTAATTGAAATGCAACACAGCTAAGTTTGTATGTTTTTCTAAGAGACTCAGGAAGTGTAAAAGAAGCCTCATGTAGAGAATCAGTAAATCCTTTATTTGAATTTACTCATAGATTTTATTGATCATCCATGTGCTGAGGAAGTTTTATTTCAGTTTCAACATTGTACGGCTGACTAGAGATTTTAAACATTGTTTCACTGAGTGTGAGTTCATTATCTCGCAAAAGCTGAGATCATGCTGTGTGCCTTTACATTTTATCTGTTAAAGCTTCAGTGGGTTACATTTTTTAAATTTTTATTATTTGTGTTTTACAGATTTATATCCGTTTAAACTGAATGTACATTAGTCCTCAAGAGAATATCCATTTCTATGGGTTGCCCTTATATGCAGTTGTGGGAGCACTTTAAAATGACATTAACAGTTTTGCGCACACAAAGTCATAAACTTGTCTTTAATGAGTAGTAGTAGTAGTAGTAGTAGTAGTAGAAGAAGCAGCAGTAGTAATAGTAATATTGGATGTTTTTTTTTTTTACACTGTTGCCTGATGCCATACTGTTAGAATCAACCTTACATCAATGTGAGAAAATCCATCACATGTGTATTTCAATTAAGAAAAGTGGTTTTATATTCTTTTCAGTTCGGCCACCTTTTTAGAAAACACTTCTCTTGTTGTAGCTTTTGTTTTTTCATCAGTTTTATTCTTCTTCTTCAGCGTGTGAGTTGTTATGCAAATCAGCACATTTTAGACTGGTAGTCGATGAGGGAATGCCATGCTGGTGAAAACATCTTTACATCAGCTCTGAGACATGAGATGATGCACCAGCATGAGCATGTGTTTGTGTGTGAGGTGTGTTTACCATCTCCTCTTAATTGGACTTTGACAGAGACCTGAGGTGATCTTCTCACAGCTAACAACTCCTGTCATATAAAAGTTACATTAGTTTGATGATAACCATTTGCGTATTGAGCACAATGAGAAAACAGTGGAGACAGATAACACGCAGTCTCTCATCACCTCATTTGCTAGTAGTCATATGCGTTTAGAAGTGGGAACGCCCTAAAACTAACACAGGGTGACTGTGACGGTTGGTTGGAGAGCAAAAATTTGTAACTTCAACGAGGGCTAGAGTCCAGAACTCTAAGGGACGGAAGGCAGCCATCCATATCTCCTGTGCTGCGATGATTTATGTCCACATAAACACACCTGCACCTACATGTGGACATGCACACAGACAAATGAAACATGTAAAATGAACACATACATGTATGTATGTAGTAAAATATAGAGGCCATGTTGTCACCATTAACTTCCACACACCAGCATTAACACACAAAGTAACTACTTCCGACATTATTTGTGAGGATACTGTATCGTGAGGACATTAACCAGAGGCTTAGCCTAAGCTGAAACACAACTTCTAAAGGCCTCAGCCTAAAATGTTTAACCCTAAAAACTACTGGCAAACCTTGTGGAGACTGAATTTTTGTCCCCAGATGGGAAGTTAGTTCCCACAATGTGACTGTATGAACTGATTTTGGTCTCTACAAAACAGGCTTTAATGTTCAGCAAGAACTGATGCTCAAGGAAGGCCCTTGAGCCAGACAAAGAATCTTAGTAAGGGGTTTGTGAGGTAAGTCATTGTAAGGGATAATTTCCAATGAGTGTGGGTGACAAATTGCTCATTCTGTCCTGAGTTTAGCAATATAAGCTATTTTTAAAACCAATAATTGTAACATATACAATTCATTTTAACACTGGTCCTCTTGGTTTGTCTAGCTTTATTGGCCCTATTAGATTGCCACAACCAAGACTGCCAGGAAATGAGATACTGCAAACACAATAAACCATGTTCTCCCATGGAAGAGGATCAAAGAGGTGGAGGAGAGAAAATCCAGAATGTACCAGATAGAGGATGACAAGAGGCTCCTGGTTGTCCTGCTCACGTGTATTTTATCCCTGCATCGGCTGCTGGGAACCGACACTGTATTTTCCTGTGCAAAAAAACAGTCCTCGGATCCAGCTAGGAGAGAGATCTGCGAGCTCCATTTGTACCAAATAGAGCCTTCCACAGTGTTTTTTTTTTCTCATTACTTGGAACAAACTTTTATTGAAAAGCGCTGCATGAATAAAAGTTCCTCCTATAGCACCAAAGTCCATACTGCTGATTTAATGTGTACAGTGACTACAGGTTTGTCTGCTTGTACAATATTTAATATTTATGGTGCTTAGAAATTCCTCAGAATGAGACTTAACCTCTCCCCTCTGTCCCCTTGATGTCTGTCTTCCCACTCCTTTCCCCTCTCCATCCCTCTTGTATCTCACCTCCTCCCCCTCTCTGCTTCCATTCCCCCTCCCTTTTGTCCTCCTGTGTGATCTGTTGCTCCTCAGGGTGAGGTTTTGGGGCAGATTGATAGTGTTCAAGCCTGACTCTGGTCAGCAAGGCTCTGAGGCTCTGCTCCTTTTCACAATTCTTCCCCTCTACCTTCCTCTGTGCATTCATTCCTACTCCACACCTACTTTCCTTCATCATTCATTCTTCCCTACTGTCCTGCAGTCCATCAGTTCCTCCCACCTCCTTCTCTCCCCCTCAGTGGAGAGACCCTCCATCTCTTCTTCCCCTTCTCCACACATAATTTTTTATCCATCTCTTCAGCAATTCGTCCCTCCTCCCTTCCTGCCCTTAGACAGATTAATAGTCTTCCTGTCCTACAGAAAAACCTACAAAGACCTGTCCCTCCCTTGACAACACTAAACAAAGCCTCTCTCTCTCTCTTCTCTCTCGCTCACACCCAGTGACCTGTGCTTCCTATGGGCATACTAGACCCCTATACCTTTCACTCTCATTTCCTCCTGTTAAGATATTTCACTGTTTCTTCCCTTCTCTATCACTAATAAACTGACTTATGTCCCAGTGAAAACTCTTGTCAGTTGGATTTAAAATGTGATTTAATACAGCCAGTTAGATTGACAAAATAAAGGTGCATTTGCATTACTTATGTGGGTCCCTGAAATATTTTGAACAGAAGTCATGAGTAAAATGTATTGTCTTTCCCACTGGCTACTTTACATACATCCAATATTTTTTTTAAATACATTTACATTTACATACAAGTACTTTGTTTCTGGCCATGATCAAAATCCTCGATATTCCAGCACTATTTTATTTTAGTCCCCTTAATTTTTTTTCTGTAGGTGTGTGCTTGTGTGTGTCTTGGGCATGGTGCTTCTGCCTATCTCTCTGGCTGACATTCACCTGCACTTTCACTGTACCAGATCATCGTCACCTTACTTACGCTACTAAGATTCTAGTATTAACTAGTAGTGTTGCTGTTCATGTTGCTTGCGTTGGATTAGACTGTGCTCAGGTTTTTGTCTGCCGTGGATTGCATTTGGCCTGCGGCATTCTGAGTTACGTCAGCTCAGTCGCCTGCCCAGCTCACTTCACTCACCTGGATCTCCACGATACCTGCCATTACCTGCCTGGACCTCTAAATTTTCCTGGAAGTCAGTGAAGTCATTTTGATTTTTGTTATGTCTGTATCTTTGGGTCTCCTGCATCACCGAATCTTATGCAAAGGACTTTGAATTGCCTGGTTGTTGTTGCACTGAATGATCTGTAATAAAAAACCAAAAAAAATTTTTTGCCTTGCTTTGCCTCGGTCATGAACAGCCAAAGATTTGCCATCAGTGGCAATGTCTGCATGAAGCTGAGAATATTTTAAAGGCCCTGTGTGTATTATTTAGTGGAATCTAGCAGTGAGTTTGCAGATTGCAACTAGCTGAATACCCCTCCCCTCACCTCCCCTTCCAAGTGTGTAGGAGACAGTGTTGGGCAAGTTACTCAGGAATTGTAATACGTTTTTTTAATACTGAAATACTTTTTACCCAATACTCAAGTAATACTATTACTTCACTTATTACTGGATATTAAAAGTAGTTAAGTTACTTGTTACGTTACTATATTACATTTTCAATACCCCCCTGCCCTACCCCATCATAAAAAGTGACAAACAGCCTGTTAAGCCAGCTCATTTTTGAAATGAAACCACTTCACTGGAACAATAATTAACGTTAGGAGTCAACAATCAGCCAAACAGAAAAGAGCAGCAAGGAGTATTCCTATCGCCACTTGCTGAAATAAATAAATAAATTGAGCAAGTCACTCCCGAATTTTGAACTTGTGTTTTTCTGCACATGTATTTATAAGAGCAGTATTAAGTGTAAATTGTATTAAGCAGCCGATGTGAACGACATAAGGTCTGTGTTCTCGACTTGAACTGCCCCTGAACTCCTGCGCATGTCAAGGACAACAAAACAAGTTGTGTTCTGGTAACACAGTGTTACTTGGATTAATAACTGTAATATAGTTACTGTTTTGGAAATAGTAATCCCTTACACTACTAGTTACTGGGGAAAGTAATAATATGACTCAAGCTCAACACAAGTAGGAGTACCAACGGTGGCCATGAAACCTGTGAACAACCATCTCTAGAATGTCTTTTAAGATGGGAAGACACTCTGCCTGTGTACTTGCTTTGATCTGCAGGGTCGCACTGAGATCCTCATTTGTACAGACAGGCAGACAAGCCTCTGCAATTGAACGGCAGGCGCTCTATGGGAAATAACCATGGCAACGGCTTCTGTGCAATACTGTATCCATACTGGTACAACTGTAGACTATTTTCATTATAGGCTACAGAAAAAAAATCCTCCAGAAATGATTGAAAGAATCTATAACTGAATAACTACTAACTTTTAAATTGATTTAGTTAGTAAGTTTACAAGTGAGTGTAGTTTAGCTGAGTATGCTATCTAGTTCTCTCTGAGTAGGTCTAGTGTTTATTTCCGCTATGGACCAGCATCAAGCAGTGGTGCTTTAGCTGTGCAAAGTTATTCGATTATTTTTAATGAATAAGAGAAAGCAGCAAAGGTCACTGTTGGTACATCGTATCCTGACTTTACGATGGGAGCATGTTTATGTCCCAATAACTGTTATGGAAACAGTTGTATAACTCAGGAAACTAACAGCAAGGATCAGTCTCTTGTCCATTGATGCACTGTGTGTCGTGTAGAAAAAAGTTCAATACAATTCAACTCTGGCAGCAGCAGGGCGTGTGCGTGAGACAAGCACGACGGCGACAGTTTCACAGGCTCATGCCCACTTGTCGCTCCGCCTGTCAGATTGCCCATGTGGCCCTTCCTACCCACTCGCCTCTCATTTAAAATGAATTCCTAGGAGCTTCAATTGCTTCCTGTCTGAAAAAGGCCTTGATGCTGCACTCAACATTTCTACCATGCCTGGTTGCCTTTCAACAGCCATTGTTTTGATGTCTTTTCATAAGAAAGCTTCCATATCACAAGCGATAGATAGATAGATAGATAAATAGTGTCTTTACATATTCCATGCAAAGTCTGAGGAAGGTTGGAACCCAAGTGAACTCCATGGAAGTCTGCTGCAAATCAGCTCATGGCGCCTTGTGAACTTCATGAATTGTGGATTTGGGGAGCCCTCAGATTTCCCGGTAAAGCATCTGTTAAGACTGCGAGCCTGCAAGTGTGTGCAAGTCTGGACATTGGGATTCAGCCTGTGTGTTTGTGCCTCTGTTCCTTCTCAACCAGTTCAAAACCAGTTCACAATATTTGCTGCATGTTATTACTGTCATCATCTTACCCTGACCTAGTTTCAGTACAAGAAAAAGTGTAAATACCATGAAAGTAAAGAATGAAAAGTAGAAAGTGGACGAGGAGAAGGAGGTGACAGTAGAGAGTTCAAAGGGAGGGGGAGGTTGAGACTAATACCACATGTCGAGAGCAGACAAAGTGATGAAGAAAAATAGGAAGGGACAGATTGGAGGAAGAGAAAGGAGGAAGAGGAGGGTTGTGGCTGGGTCAAGTCTGTTTCCTGTCCCCACAGGCTTACGTGACTTACCAGCAGTGCAAGTTCAGCAAAGTTCAAGGTTGGACTGACTTGTATTTGGAGAAAAAAGTCTAACTCAGCTTACTGAGTGAAATGGTGCTCCTTGGCAGCACATGGGTTAATTGAAAGACCACGGGAACTATAAATAGACTGTAATCATTGTTATCCGAGTATATCAAAACTAAAATCTTTACGCAAAACCCAGAATCAGGCACATTCACAGAGATTGACAGTAAATGATGATGGCGACATGACATGAGGTTGATACTGGATGCGTCATAGTCCTTGAAGTTAAGAGCAAGTTCATTTAAGAAAGATGCAGCTTTTAAAAAATGTAAAGGTCCACAGATGATGATGAGTAGCTAGGTAATCACAATCTGCAGGATATGCAATGAAATTTTTTTTTACTTTGTACATTTCCTTTATTTATTTCAACAATTACAAGGGCAGTCCAGTATGCATTTTTCTAATGATATGTACATGACATAAATTAAACAGTGAAAGGTCCAGTAGAGTTTTAATGAAAACGCAGTATAAGAAATTTTCTATGTAAAAAGAGAAAAATATTTGTGTATTTATGTGGTACTCTACTGTATGCTGGTTGTGTAGGTGTTTGCTAAATGGCACCAGCTACCCACCTTTCTCATATAGCTCAGCTTTCTTGATGAGTAAATTATCATTGTTTTCCATTTTTAAACAATCCTGGTTAATAGACATGCATTCATAATGGCACACCTCATTTCGTAACTACTCTTAAACTATGGCTTTTTCCTGATCCTCAGTTTGTGAAATGATAAAAGGAAAACTTTCATTATTCATAAATATCCCCAGTCTATTCTGTGTCAAATGAAATGTTGAGTAAATATAATTAATTGGAGTAAGTGCTGGCAAACATGTAAAGGTCAGCATTCATACTCTGCCGTCAGAATATGAAATTAGTGTGTCCTTACTTTTTATTCAGATTCCCTGAAATGAATTCACTATATATATATGTACTTGTGTAAATGAATATAGACATTTCAATATCAATTGCTGCTGTAGGCTATTGCTGCCTTGTTCTTTTGTTACTTAGCTTTCAAACAAATGTTTTCACCCTGTGTGTGGATGTATGCCTGTATTAACAGCTGAATAATAAAGCAGTTGACTGTTCATTTCTGACATATAGTAGGTGTTAAAGAATACACAGCAACAACTTTGTGAATGTAGCTAATAAGATAATAGAGACTGCATGATTTTCAGAATAAATCTGCAAGAGTCACGTGTTATTCATAAATCACTGTGTGTGTGTGTGTGTGTGTGTGTGTGTGTGTGTGTGTGAGAGAGAGAGAAAGAGAGCAAGTGTGTAAAATTGTATGAACAGCTGTGAACTGGTCATAGTGTTGACACAAAATACCAGAATCCAAAACAAAAAACTAAATTATGTTAGCATAATTTTGCATTCAGATTCACATTTGTATAATTAGCAGGCCGCCCGTGACAAAGATTAACAATAGCAGTTAATTTACTTGGCAGGCACTCTGAGCTGGAGCAGCTTCATTGCATTTGAATGTTGGGTATGGTCACTGTAAAGGTAGCGCAACAACAAAAACAATTTAAGTTGCACCACTGTGAAAAGTGCCACTTTTATATTTCCTAGTTTGACTAAATAAAATGAAACTCTGAAAGTGTTGTTTCTCAGCCTTTTCACACTCTCCTTCTTCCATAAAGCTATTTCTCACCACTGATTAGACACATATCTGGACGACAGTGTCATAAGGGGTAAGTGAATGTCCTCAAGGAACATACTGAATTTCCCACAGCTCCAGGATAAGTGCAGAGGGTCTTCTCTTAAAAAAAGTAATTTCTGAACTCACAAAGTCCGGAACTGCCTCATAGCGCCGCAGAGTGCTTTTATATGCGGTACTGTAGGCCTTCTGTCCACTCTTCTCGGATCATGAAAAATGGTTGTACCAGTGAATGTTGATGAGTCCGGTCAATAATCTTTTACAACCTTTGCTGAGGGGACTACATGGCAATAAGCTCCTTCTGATTCTGATTTAATTTGGTGTTTATTACCATCATTTTCAATATTATTACTATTATTGTCGTTGTTATTTGCTAAGTTATTCACTTATCTCACTTTTCTGTATTGCTGCCACCACCACCTTATCATTTTTACAGTGCAGAGGAAAGTTGGGGAAGCTGGTGTGGGCAGACTTGAGGTACCCTTATGGATTCTACTGGGGCAGGCAGCATGTGGGGGCACAGCTGAGTCCCAATATTCTTCATATAAATGAAGTCTACAATTATACCCGACTGCCAATCTCTAATAACCAGGTCCCCTCTTCACGGTCTGGGAGCAGTTTAGAAAGAGATCAAGACCTCTTTGGGCTGGCCTCCTCCTAAAGGATCTGGGGTCATCCCAAAATGGGACTAACTTTAGACAAAAAAAAAGTAAAAAAAATTATAAACAACAATGTGCGTTGACCCGGTATACCCCATCCGTGCCAGCCCGCTCCGGCACTACAATGACTTTGCTTCATTGCCAGGGCCTGGGGCTGACATGCTGCTTGGTCTCTCTCTATGACCTTGAAAGTACATGTACTATTTAATATTGTCACTTGCGGTGGTGGGGCGGCGAAGATGGTGATGGTCACAGCAGTATTCCAATTTTCTTTCTCTCTTTGGCTTTCTTTTCTTTCTTTTAATTATTTAAAAAAATATATAATTAATTTTTAATTTTAATTAAATTTTAATTCTTTTTGCTAAGAAAACACTGTGTTATTTTATGCAGGTATCTTACTTATTGCTGCTATTTACACTTACCTTACTCTGAACACAACAGTTACTTTAAAAATATTGTTATTGTAAGGCACTAATCCTACTAAAATTGCCCTTTACCGATTTCATTGATGTTCAAGCATAGTGCAAATATGACTTCCGGAATAATGCAGAGGGTGGAGGTCTTTATTTCAACTGTAAGTAGTTCAGTCTTCGACTCAGGCTTCATACAGCCACAACCTCCAGTAACATGGAACACACAGTATGAAGCCTGAGAGGCAAGACACAGGGCTAAAAAAAGGCACTTGTTTGTTAAGCTATTGCTCTGTGCCAGTGATGGGAATTCCAGCTCTTTTTAGTGACTCAACTCAGCTTTTTGGTGCCTCTTTTGGCTCCCAAACGGCTCGTCATTTAGTACTACTTCTGCTGGTCACTGCCCAAGTTACATTCACGTCACTTCGCTGACTAATAGCTGAGCACACAGTGATTATGGAAGGCGACTCAGATGAGTGTTACAAAATGTTCATCAGCTCCTCTCAGAAGCTGGATTATAAGACACCAAAGAAATTTAGTGAGGAGATTCACCTTAAGGTATAAAAGTGAGGGGCACAAAAAAAAGATTTTGAAAGTGAAGGGAAACCATGTTCCCCCATCCCCACTGAAAATTACACCTTTGCAAAGAATGGTCTAGCAACCAGCCAACAAAAACACATGTTCCTTTTGTAGGAAGTCCTCCTCAGTTCTTAGATCAATAGATTGAGAACATAACAGCTTGGAGTGGTTGCTGTGGCAGTCATGCAGAATCAATGCTGGGCTGAGGATAATGGGATATCTCAACAATGTTTACCAGTGTAAGGTAATACCAGGAAGTGTGCGAGAGCCTCTGTGGAACAGTTTGAATTCGTACAGGTGTTCATTTTAGCATTTAGTATGGATTTATTGTTGGGTATCCAGTCATGAAATAGTCTTGGCAGTACAGCTGCTGTTCCCATCTGCTTCTCTGGTCCTTGCACACACACATACACGCAGATATTCAATAAATGTACAGTGCATGAATTCTTTTTATTGCTCTCAATGTCATAAACTTTTTGAAGATTTTTGAACACAAATTAATATAGCATGTTTCATATCTTTCTGCCTTTGTAGCAGATACACACAGAAAAGATATGTAAGAGAAGCTGTGACCTTGAATTTAGACCTTCTCTTACAAACATGTGAGACCTGAATGTGTGTGTAGGTGTGAGTGTATGTGTATGTGTGCGTGTGTGTGTACATGTCAGCTATTTTATGTGTCAATGTGATGGGCAAAGAGGTGCAGCTAGGTAAACAATCAACACAGCAGATCAAAGACTGATCATGTTTGCATGTGTGTGCACACGCCCGCGTTCTCACACACACACACACACACACAAACACACACCCCAAGTACAAAATATTGTTCTCAAGAAGCCCTCTTTAATTTACAACCTTAAGCTCCACTGAGCTTGAAAGATTTTAACTGGCTCTGCAAGGCTTCCTACACATCCTACATTCAAGTAAATACATATTATCTTTTCTCACTTTGAGTTACTTCTCTTATTGCATTATTGGTATGAAAACCAAATAACTCAATGACTAATTACTTAGATTATTAGCAGATGGAGTGTGCGACCACAGCTACGGCAAATGAAATGAAATGAAAGATAATTTATTTCTTTTTTATGTCTTCTCCCTCTGTTTCATACAATTGCTCACGTCGTCATCTCTCTTTTCTCTCCTCCTAGAGCCATCCTGCGACCCCTTACTCTCACTCTCCTGATCCAATCTTAGTACCGCCAGCATGATGACGGCTTTGTTTACAACATGACTGAAGGTCAATCAGGAGGAACACTATCTGTATGTGTGCGTTTGTGTGTTGTCTACTTTTTAAGATGGCAAATGCTCTGCATGTTACAGATGTCTCTTGTTCTCCTCTCTCTTTCTGCTGCTCATAACCTTTCTTTCACTTCCTGTCTCCTCTCATTCTGTCTGAGTGCAACTTTTTCTGTCAGTCTATACACTCTGTCCTTATTGCTCCACTGAAAGCTTTGTCTGCCCAGAGACATTCTTTCTTGGTCTGTCTTTCACTTTTGTCTCAATTTCACTTGGCTGTTTTTGCCACAAATAACACCACATTATTGCCAAAGCAGAATGTTCCTTGCTATTTCTCTCCTTCTGTATATTTACCATCTCCCTCAACAACTCAATTTCAAATGCAATTTTCCATTATACTTTACATGAATTGCTGGTAGCCATTGTTGCCAAAGCATTATGATGATGGACACTAACAAGACCATTATTTTTTAACCTTTAACAAGGACAGACTCATTAAACCTTGACTCTGACTGGGATAAGCAACTGGATGGATAAATGAATGGACAGATGTGCTGTGTCCCATTTCCATACTACAATCTAATAGTACTGAATGTATGATACAATTAATTACATGTTTTTATGCCAGTTATTAAACAACAACAAAAAAAATTAACAATTTCTAACTAACTTTTTAAAGTTAAAATTTTGAAATATATAACATTAAGAACAGAAATTCAGAGAATAAACAAAACATTTTAGATTTTTTTTTTCCTTCAATATGCTCTTGGATTTGTTTAGACAACATCTACAGTATTTTTTTGAGAGATGTAAAATTCCTCCTTAGTTTCTGTTATGCATGGCATTGTGGGAGAAAACTGTTCACGTCACCACACTCAAAAATCAAGTGAACAAGTTTGTAAACACACATTATTGATTAGACTCAGTTTTACGTACGCAATCTGCACCTGTAACACAGCTAAGGTCTCTTTTTCATGTAGGATTGGCTGAAAAGGAAGTTGTACTGCATTACATTATAATGAAAGATGACAACATACTGTACAATGATTAAACAAGTCATATTAGATGTGATGGTATAAGGCAAATTAATTCAGAATTCATTTCCTCTTTCTTTTTCTGTCAACCCTGTGGCTATGTTATGAATTCAATCACATCTCACATGACTAGACAGTTTTAATTCCGTAATTTAAATTTTTTATTTGAATATTTCAGCTCACACAAACCATATAGACAGACAGACAGACAGACTTGAATTTTCACACTCCATATACTGTGTGTAGACCAAAAAGGCAAATATCATGACACAAAACACACACAGTATATTTAATTCTTCTGCACGCTTATATTGAATACTGTGTATGTACACACACATCTTTCCTCATCATTGTACACTGAAGTTATTGCCTTGCACTTCAGCAAGGGAGATACTTAACACTTCAGGCTGGATCTTAGAGTGTTTGTCTGTAGGTCAGACTCCCCCACTTTGCCATCTTGCTGCCACAGGTTATGTTCTCCTTTGTCATATTTGATGTCTTTGGCTCCTTTCTCCTTCTAAAGCCTCTGAGCCCTTTTTAGGCAGTGCTGCCAGTGAGTGTTAGAGTCAGCAGTAGTGTCTTCAAAGTCCTCAGATGTGATTATGCATTTTCTTTCCTTCAGCTGGCCTTGTTTCCTCTGCACTCATTGTTGACCGCTGACATTATGTAAATGGGTAGACAGGATCCAAAAAGGCAGCCGATCCTGGGGCATGCTGATAGCATGCCCGAATCAGCGCAGCTGGTGCTGGGTGATTGGCCCTAGCAGTTGTTTTTTTTTTTTTTGTATTTCTACCACTTCTTACCAGAAATGCAGTCGTAATTTTTAAAAGTATGACAAAAGTCAAACCAGATGAATCCAAGAACACAGTGTGGGCCTTTTTTGGGAATTGTTCAGGAGGCTACTGGAGATTTTGGGAAACAGGTTACTCTGGTCTGTGACACCACACTTTAACTGAGTGGGGATAAGTGGGTGAGGAACCGGGGCGCACTGGTAATCTGGCATACCGGGCAAATACCCGGCAGGCGGACGAACCTTTGGGGCTGATGTAACGTAAATTATTTATTTATATAACTGTTTTAAAAAATGGCCCAATGACTGGCGACATGTTAAAAGAACTTACACCAAGAAATGTTTATTAACAAGTGAAAATGCTTTGAGAAAGGTTTATTTGCACAATAAGAAAACCTGCAATGCAAAGATAGAAAAAACATCTGCATTATCAAACTTGAATAATGTTTCCCTTTAAAAGACATTTCCACCATAAACTGGTGCAGGTTCATGTCAACAAGTACAGTGTCAACTTGATATTGTACTTGTTGAACTACCAACTAAGATATGCCTAGTAAAGCCCATTTATTTGTTTTCCAATTTTAAGTTGCATGTGGAAATGCAGAGACAAGCACTACAAACTGTATCATCATCAACATCACTGTCAGCATTACGGACAGGGTCAGATCCATGCTTAAAGGGTGAGTCCTCTGATTTTTTTGTTATTGTGTGTATCTAGGATCAAGTATCTAGGAGCAAAATACAATTGTACGCTATATTCTCTAATATTTTCAGCACTTCATCATGTAAAACAGCCATTTTAACAAGTTTTTAGTGGAATTGTTAACACATTTACATTTTTTTGTGCTCTTTTTTAAAACAATTATAAATAGTTTAGGCCTGAGTTTTAAAAGGGATAGTTTGATTAATTTGATGTTGGGTTGGATGGGGTGCTTGTCCCTAGTAAGTGTATTACCTGCATTAGATGATAGTTAGCTCTCCCCTTTTTCTGCACCCTTACTGCAAGTAAAATACTCACTAGGTATAAGTATTTTGTACAACCCCACATCAAAAGACTATCCCTTTTAATAATCTCTTGAAGTTGGTTGCTAACAGGTTATTTGTTCACCTAGCCGATACTGAAGTAGAAAAAACAGCCTTGTATGGGTTTCACTTTTTGAATGGAATTACTGAAATAAATCAACTTTTTGGTGATATTCTAATTATATGACCAGCACCTGTATAATATCAAAGTATGGGCAGACCAATACTGATGTTTCATATGCTGGGTGTTTTTTCAGCAACCTAAGGCTACACCTTTGAACTAACTAATTTACTATTACTTTTTTGTAATGAATGTATAGCATCATAACTTTCTTTTTTTAAATGAAGCAATCAGGAATTTAGCTGTAAGGGTTTGGAACAGTTAAATCTTTAACACAATGTAATGACTAGGAACAACACACAGCACACTGAATCAAATATGCATGTTTTGTTAAGTAAAAGACTCATTAGTAGGGCTGTACAATTAATCTAATTGCAATCGCGATGTCGTCATGTGCGATTACATAACTGCAAAAAGTGTGCGATTTAATAAAAACAAAAAAAGTGCGCTGCAGTCTGCTCATTATCTCCACCCACACCGGGCTCTCGCATGTGCCCCTTAAAACAGATAAGCCTACGTGCAATAAGAATGTTTTATGAGCAGTGTGCCAGTAACTTTTAAGACAACAACCTACCGTAACCCCCCTCCCCTTTCTGCCACGGCGCCAATTGTTCAAAACATAGTCGGACTCGTCACCAGAGAGAAATGGTGCTACGGTCGCTCTGTGACAGAGACAGAGAGATGTCGTCAGCAGCTGAAGCTGTAAGACAGGAGAAAACTGTGAGAAGATAAGGAAGGGTGGGGTTTAGGTCCTTGGCAATTTAGCTAGCTGTATGGTGCCTTTTGTTGTTCAACATGTTTTTCGCAGAGCCGACATGCTTTTCAGTCACTTTTCATCAACCAACCAATCACAGCCTGGAGGGGGCGGGACATTAAAAAAAAGTTTGACGTGCAACAGCAAATCATTAAATGTTGTACAATATGATTATTGACGTTAGTACAAATTAGAGACCAATGTAGAGCCTTTTGCTTGTACAAGGATTTAGTGAAAACAACCCACAGAAATGAACTAGTAGTAAAAAGTATACTTTTAGCTGTATGAAATTCTAATGAATGTAGTATTTAATATATTATTATTATACTTATTATTATACTCGGGGCACTAACATTAAACTATTAACTAAACAGTATACTCTTATTTAATAAACTTGTGTACAGTTCTCCAGGTTTGTGGATAAAGACTTTATCTGCATTAGACAGATCGTATTTTGAGCCAGGATGCCAGTGTGCCAATATACTGCTCCTACCCACCTCCTTTGTATAGCAACACGCTCCCCTTGTTCTGTTTTACTTGTTATTGTTATAAATATTATTTATCTTTGTTCAAGTTGAGAAATACACATTTCAAAATATCAGTATTTTGCACATTCCTTGATAATTAAGCAAGTAGACTCATAGTACCATTTGTTCAATTATAATCGAAAAACATTGTCCACAATAATCGCATATGACTTTCTTAAAAACGTGCAGCCCTACTTATTAGTTAGTTGACTGTACAAGTTTAACGTTTTAATAGTTCTGAGAAATCGCCTTTCTTGGATGATCAGATTGATACCACACTTCTGCTGGTTATGGTGTGTGGTGACATGAAGTGAAGAAATAGTCCAGCACATAAACACACACATTGTCACAACCAAATTACCCTTTACCAAATCAAGATAATAATGCTTAAAAAGGAAAAGATTGAGTGAATTTTAGTCGTGGCTATGTCATTATAATCTTAAATATTCTGCAATCCACGCAAAAACCTTGTGATAAGTTTTATTCTTCTGATTAAGATGAAGCATTGGAATAATCAGTGAGGTTTAACAGAGTAGGAGTAGGACCAGTGAAATGTTTGCCCCATGGTGCATAGTTACTACCAGTGAAAGGTGATGCATTGATGTTTGTGTAGCATACCTACTTTACTGTTAATAAAAATTATGAATATTAATATTCAGAAATAATAATAATTCATATATCTCTCGTTTTCGGGACACCACCTACTTTGCTGTCCGCCCAAGGATTTAGGAACCTTAATTATACAATTATTTCCTAGTGATCAGTTAGTAGTAATTGCTTAATTGTCTTAAATCAATCAATCAATCTCATATCGAAGGCATTAATCCTCCTGACCTGGAGTTAAACAATACACACACACACACACACACAGTTCCTGTGATTAGTTAGTTAATAAATTTCACCGTAAAGTGTATACAAAGTGAGTTTAAATATATTAAAGACATACACCAATAATGATTAAACAAACAGGATGCAATCAGTGAAAATTATGAAGTATGAATTTAGTGGTCTATTGTGGAAAAGATTTGAGTCGAACGAGGCAAGAGAACCAATAAATGCAAGTTATGGTAATAAAATAAAATAAAGTTAAATTTGGTGTTTAGCTAAAGGATTAAAGCTAATGAATTAAAAGACTATTGGGCATCAACTCAACCACAGAATGCAGGGTTTTAACCTTACTTTGCAGTTTCCTAGCCGGTTGGTGTTTGGCCAGCCTCACGACTAGTTCGCCTTAGGTCTTGGCGTCCAGGGTTCCACTGTTTGGCAAGCCAGGGCCGGCTTTTACTAGTAGGTTTTGTCGTGGAGGTCCCTCCTAGGCAGCTTGTGATTGAAGAAAACTTGCAGTGATAGGCCGTTAGCCTGACTTGGTTCGTCGGTTTGATGTCCTCTGGATCACTGCTGGCTTAACGGACCCACGTGGCTGGGTCCAAACTTCGGTGGGAGCAGTGGAAGTTAATTTGACGGAAATAATGATTAAAAAGGGAACTCGGTTGTTCCTGACTTTGAAGTTGCTAGGCTTAACAGAAAGGGAGTGAGACTTTGCGTGTGTGGCTTGAAAAGAACAAAGAAATCTTCACAGCAATGCCGGGCCAGACTCCTTAGAGCGTTGCTGGGAGATGGGACACGCTCCATAAGTGTGTAGAGCAAAGAGCAAGAGCGAAGAGACAGGAGAACAAGAGAGAGCACGTGTCTTGCGCAGTGTTTTGTTTCCTAGGGCGTGTCCCAGGAGGGGGCTGTGTTTCCCCTGAGGATTTATTTCCGGTCTCCTGAGAGAGGCTGTCCCTTAACTTTAACGTCTATTTTAAAGTCTATTTACGTGTACTTCAATCAAATACCTTCCCACAATCAAACCTTAAATGTCATAAACAGTTATACTGTTCTTAGATTTAAGCATTTGATAAAAAGGAAACAACCGTCTTAACGATTAGAATGGTACGGTTGAACACATTTTTTCAAGTTTACAGCAGATGAAGAAACTTAACTAAACATTTCCTGGATAACATTGGCAGTTAACCATTCTTACTTAGAGAATACTTACTTTGCCCGTCGTGCCCCGGTCTGATCGCCGGGGTAGACACTCATCGATCCTGCTTTGAATGCCTCGGCAGGGACTGTGGCAAGAAGGTTTACTGGGTCTGTCAGCATAGTGTCCAGAGTAAGGAGGCGCTACCAGGAGACAGGCCAGCACATCAGGAGATGTGGAGGAGGCCTTAGGAGGGCAACAACCCAGCAGCAGGACCGCTACCTCCGCCTTTGTGCAAGGAGGAGCAGGAGGAGCACTGCCACAGCCCTGCAAAATGACCTCCAGCAGGCCACAAATGTGCATGTGTCTGCTCAAATGGTCAGAAACAGACTCCATGAGGGTAGTATGAGGGCCCAACGTCCACAGGTGGGGGTTGTGCTTACAGCCCGACACCGTGCAGGACGTTTGGCATTTGCAGATTATACACAATAAAATACAGAGTGATACATTAAACTGCGGGAGATGCATTACATGTAATACTTCTTTTGTCCTCTGGGTGGAGCTCTGGTCCACTGAACTGAGAGAACTTTGATTATTTCTTTAAAACAATCGTTTGCTCAGGAGCTGGGGAAATTTATTATTTAACACATGATAATATTTCTGTTACAGGAAGGAAAATTAATTAAAGGAATATCAGCGAGTATTGAGGAAGATTAGAACACTGCAAATTAACTTTCTTTATGGATTCTTTTCAACAGCAACAACATGGTAATATAACTACTCAAATTAACGTGGAAAGACCTAAGTAACTTAAAGATTAATTTAATTAAAACGGTAATAGGCAAGTTTATAAGGAGACAATATTCATTTGTCCACACAGAGGAATTCAGGGCAGCGTCCTTCTCTGGTGTCTGTCTTTCTTATCAGTTTCGCATATCTGCGTGAGAAGGAGGAGGCAGGTTAATGGTGCTTTCAGACCAAAAGCGAAGAGAGCGTTCGGGTGGTGAGTTTACAAACAAAGTCAATGCAAAGACGCATAGAGCCGCGATTTCCTGTCGGGCAGCGCAGGTAGAGAGGACCAGGCAGAGCGGGGTATTGAAAATCTGCTTGCCGGCTGAGAGCTGCTAAACTTGGAGAAGAGGAGCAGGGAGCAGCGCTGCAACCATTGGACAAATAAACACCGTAGTCGGTTGTATTCTCCTCTGACAACTACACCGTTTACTCGCGGGAGGAGCTCGGAATTAACTGCTTTTATTAAGTTAGCTTTTTACTTTAGTTTTTGGGATTTCAACGTTGATTTATCTAAACTGGAGCTTCTCAGCAGCTAGCTTCCATGCACATCCGGTTCCAGTATTGTTGTTAGCGTCATTAGCTCTGTCGGACCACAACTTCATATTTATATAAAATCTGGACAAAACTGGACATTACTTGGAGAAAAGAAAACGAGGAGGTTGAACTACCCGGTGAACTACATGTGTCTGTAACTTTATTCCAGCTATCATTGTACTTTACTGTGACCCATAGCCCTGATCAACTCCATTCAGAAAACAAACATTTTAGAAGTTGTTGTCTGCTGTCTTGCTGACAGACCTTGTTAAACATATGAACAGACAAATTCATATGTTTAACAAATCTGCATTATGTTGTAGTTATTTCGGCATCAGTTTAATCCGTTTACTGCCATTTAATCACAGCAAAATGTTTACTTTGGGTTCATACAGTTGTAATGGCGAGTTGTGTTTATTCATGTTATCGTGTTAAAATTGCCTTCTCGCGTTGTGTGTGAACACTTAGCATAGCAAATGTACTCACGCGAGGAAAGCGTCACGAGGCAAAAATTTGCGGTTGGTCTGAAAGCACCATAAGAGTCCATGTTAATGGCTCTTTGGTGGGGTATAGAACCAGGACTGAAAGAAAGGGGTTCTGTGATGTTTGGAGTAATTAGAAAGGGGGGTTGCCATGATTACCCTACCATTTGGCTCGTCCTGGGGAGCGTTGGGGTGACACCTTTATGTGTCTAGGATGTCTCTCAGAATACATAGTTTGTAGTCGTTATATCTGTTTGAGCTTGTGCAGGCTTAATTCTATACCCCAAAGCTGAGTCTTTTCCTGTGCAGGTCACAAAGGCCAAATATTGGGAGGAGGCCCCCTCCATGGGTAAAATAACCAATCTCACCTTTCTCTCATTGGACACAAAGTGAGATATTATTGATCTTCCTTTTTAGCATAAAATAATTTAAACACACTAGCTGGTCCACTAAATTTGTGTTATATATCCTTATACAGGACTCTAGACAAAGACTAAGGGAGAAAGAACTGGAGCAGCTCTCTATGGCAGTGTTTGTCATCCGAAAGGAGGGGGAAGGACTGCAGGAGCCACCTGAAGACATTGGCATCGTCATTGAGAACATGGAAGTGTTGCATGAACTGACCTCAGTCGCCTCAGCTTGTGCCCTGCTACTCGGTTTGACTTGTACTAAAACTAGCTTACCAAAAACCCCTTCAGTTCACTTTTGAAGTTCTCCAAAAGATCATCATGCAGCTTGAGCAACACAAGATGTCCCCTAAAGTCCAAAATCTGTATGGCAAACTTCCAAGCTCACAGTGATGATACACATCGATGGATTGCTCCTCTGGGCCAAAAATGGGCTACTGCCATGATATGGAAGGACAATGGTGATAATGGAGCATATAAAGTAGAGCCAGCGTCAGACTGAGCTCAGCAGGGGGGAATTTATTTTCAATGGGTGGGCACTAGTGATGGGGAATTATTTCGGATACTGAATTGAATTTATTTCAGGATAACCCCTTGAGATGTATCTTCTCATTTTCAAGGGGGTCCTGCAACATACATGCATATACAGACAAAAATTAACCACACAGCACATATACAAACACACAAATACAATACAAACACAGACATATATGCAAAACAAAAACTCCCTCACCTGCCCTTACCCCAACAATTAACATAGCACATATATTAAAGTATATTGACAAATAATCAGCCGAGTGCATTAAACAACTAATACGTCATTTATCAATATGCCTTATCACAAAATGTAACATGCAGAATAACATCACATCTCACATACAAATGTCCAAAGAAAATCAAGATAAAAAGAATGAAGACAAAAAAAAAAAGTCATGTTCGTATACATACTAATATACATTTTCTACATAAACCATTTATATGTAATACCATTGGTATTCTTAGTAACAAGAGCATGTAGTTTTAAGAAAAGAAAAAAGTGACGATTTGAATAAGCGAAATGTGGAAATAGATCAAGAAAAGAGGAAGGTTATTCAAGTCTTGAGGGGCCTTATATTGAAATGCTCTCCTACCAGCTACAGAAAACGACCTTGGTACCGTAAAAAAATGTTGGACTAGACTATGTCTGCATAATCAATGATTGGTATTACCAGTCAGTTTTTTTTCCTGACTTGAGTTGAAAAATGATTGATTGATCTGTACAGAGTGTTAAGACATCCATATACTTTCCTAATGATATTGTCAATGTGTATCTTAAAAAGGTAAGGGTGGAGTCAAGCCAGAGGCTCAAATATTTAAATTCTTCCACATTCTGCATAAGGGATCCATCTAAAAACTATTTCAAAACAAGAAGCACAACGGCGATTTTGTATTGTGGAAAACACCATGCAGCAGGATTTCTTCATGTTCAACAGAAGTTTATTAATGAACAGCCTCTGTTGTTTAAATCCCGGTCAGAGGTATAGATGACAGTCTCATCAGTATAAAGCTCTAAATTACAATGAGAACAAACTTGTGCCAGGTCATTGATAAAGATCGGGAAGAGTAAGGGGCCTAAAGTTGAGCCTTGAGGAACATCTTTATCAACAATTAAATAATCTGACTGGAATCCTTGGTAAACAACACACTGACGTCTATTATGCAAATATGAATTAAACCAGAGCACAGCATGTTTATTCAAACCAATAGAATAAAGCTTATCCAGTAAAAAGGTAATGGTCAACCATTTGAGAGATCAATGAAAGCAGCACCAATGAAATTACCATTATCAAAACCTGAGAAGACATCATTTGTAAATTTTAAGAGCAGTTGAAGTAGAAAAATTTGATTGATGTGGAGATAAAATGTTATAATAAATGTACTAATAAATTAATTTCTCAAATATTTTAGCAACTGTACAAATTATAGAAATCATCTAATAATTATTCACATTCAATTGGTCTCCACCTTTAAAAAGAGGTGTCACTCTTGCAGCTTTCCAAATTTGTGGCACAGTACAGGTAGTTAATGATAGATTAAAAAGATCTGCAAGAGGAAACATCAATATATGAGCTGCAATTTTGATAAACTTGGCTTCAAGATCATCTGGTCCTGCACTGCATTTTAATTTAAGGTCATGTAATACATTAAAGACATCAGTAGGCATGATCTTTTTAAATGAAAAAGAGCCAGCAGCCATGGAAGAATTAGAAGAACAACTACTAATCTAATCTATATCTAGCTACCTCGATCGATCGATAGTCTTGTCTTCTCATCGTGTTGGCTTATCCCATGCTGCGGTGAAAATGACTTGTAGGTTACTTGTGCTTGAGTATGACTTGTGTACTCCATGGCCACCTTTGATCAACATGGAATCTGTAAATGAGCGCGAAGGAGTACACTGATTCACTTGCACTGGCACACTTATCCACGGCACATACCACTCAGCTGGTTTGGGGGAATATTACCGTAGGTACATGTTATATGGAAGGATGGTGAATTGGGGAGGGGTGTCCGACTGATTGCGGTGGGCCGGCTGGGCCAAAAAACGCCAGGGCTGATTTTTTGTCCCATGGTGACGAAGTATCCCAATCCGTAACTTGTGAAAAGTAGCTATACCACAATATAAAGAGCCCCAGAGCCAGAAACATCTGCAGAAAGCGATAGGAGAAGAGGGACAAGAAAGCAAGACACTACAGGAAAGGTAAGAAGTTGAGTTAGTATCATGTATTATCAGGATAAGGTTGCATATAGAAGGAGAGAGGAGATCAGCGCATCGTCAGAAATCCCAGTAGTCAAAGCCTATAGCAGCATAACTAAGGGATTGTTCTGGACTCACCCTTAACTATAAGCTTTAGCTTCCCCCCGCCTTCTTTCTTCCCCAAGCCCCCCTTCCCGTTCTCTTGCAGGTGTCTTTGCTTTCTGCAATTGGTGTTTTCCTCCGTTGATTCTTGGTGTCCCCACCCTCCACCCCCGTTCTCTTGCAGGTACTGTCCTTTCTCTTTGCTGTCCGTTTGTGTGATGTCTGTGCCCCCATCCCCATTTCCTGTATACATATGATGATAATAATAATAATGCACCCCACCACCCTGTATAAGCGCCTAAGCGACTAGGATTAGCTTGACTGATGGGGTGTTATGGGTTCGTTGTTTGTTTCAAAAGGTAGCTACCTCGAAGGTTTACCTGTTTTGGGTGACTTCTGAAATACCCTCTTACTATACACAGAAATAGTCAAACTTAGCATTTGAATCCCTCCACATAATATATTTGAAATAACTGAACCACCAATTCTCTTATATTAAAAAGGAATAATATTTTACTGGCTGCTTTCCTTTTCAAATGTAATACAAAAAGTTATCACTGGATTCTTCAGATAATGCAGCAACACAAAACAATACAAAAACAGAATATATACCTCTTTAAAATAAATTTTGGTTTAGAAAGAATAATTAACTCAAATACCTTTGCCAAAAGTTAGAAAATTACTTTGAAAGTATAGAAAACCTGTCTTTGATACCAAAATACTGTTCATTCTTTTGTCTTATTTCTTCAGCAAAACGTCTTGTTTTTTTCCCCTGCTCTACCTTTCAAAACATTAATAGGCTAATAAATTTTTTTCAAACTCCAAATACTCACATGTACTTAATCAGTTCTATCTCACACAGGCTCCGCCCTCTACTGGACTCTATGGGTACTACCTCTCTTCCTATCACACGCACGTACTCGCCCACTGAAATTTTGATTACTGTAAGTAGCCGACCAATTGGACGTCGCTACTGTACGTGCGTACCATATAAATAGCGGTGTCCTCACTGCTCAGCATCCTTTTTTCTTCAGACAGACGGCGAACCACCCACTGACTTTCACCTCCACGGATGGAGTCGCCGCTCCTTGAAGCTCGCCTTTGCCCGTCGTGCCCCGGTCTGATCGCCGGGGTAGACACTCATCGATCCTGCTTTGAATGCCTCGGCAGGGACCACGCCAGGGATGGCATCCGCCAACCGCCACCGTGTGTTGACTGCCGAGCCATTCCTCTCATCCGGCATCAGCAGCGCTGGGAGCATTTCCGGCAGTGTGAGCTCTCCCTCATCTGCGAGGAGAGTGAGGAAGACGCCGGCCCGGATCCCCTCCCTGCCGAGGAGGATGCTCCGGCCCCCGATCTACCGCCTCAGTCGGCTTCACGCTCCCTGCTGTCCCTGCCGCCGCCGCTGATTGACAATGATGCTGACAGCCTGTCATCTGCGTCAGCCACCTCATCTCGGCCGTGTCTAAAGAGCAAATTAACTCCTCTTCAGTCCGTCACGACTTCCCCGCGGTTACGGCTATAGCGGCGGGGGCGCGTCACAAGCGATGCATGGTGACGCCCCCCCAGTCAGTACAGAGGGACCTGCGGTTCTGGGGGTCCCCACATCGCCTGAGGGCGGGGGTACCGCTCCGCCAGATATCCTCATACGTGTCGGTGTTCACGGATGCGTCTCTGACCGGATGGGGAGGGCAGTGGGTGGTGTGTGGCCTCCTGGGGAGAGCCGACACATCAACCAACTGGAGCTCCAGGCGGTTTTTCTGGTCCTCCAGCACCACAAAGCCCTAGTCCAGGGCAGGCACGTTCTGGTGAGCACAGACAACCGCACGACAGTCGCCTACATCAACAGACAGGGCGGAGTCCGATCCGATTGACGTTAGCAGAGGACCTATGGACATGGGCTGCAGCACACTTGCTGTCTCTGAAGGCCCTTCACGTCCCAGGCTCGGAGAACAGGGGGGCCGACCTCATGTCGAGGGGCGGTCCCCCACAGAGCGAGTGGAGACTGGACCCTGATATAATACGGCAGATCTGGTCTCGCTTCGGGACGGCGCAGGTGGACCTGTTTGCCAGATGGCACAACACCCACTGCCCACTGTGGTTCTCGATCCTACCACAGGACAGCCCGCCCTTGGGTGTGGACGCATTTGCACACGCGCCATGGCCAAAAGGGCTGCTGTATGCTTTCCCCCCACTCCATCTCACCCCCCCCCTGCTGGAGAGGGTGAGACAGGAAGGGTTGTCAGTCATCCTGGTAGCCCCCAGCCGCAGATCGGCGGGGTGGTACGCAGAGGTGACGCAGCTGGCAGTGACGGTGCCCTGGCCTGTGCCTCAGGTCTGGGGGGCTCTGTCACAAGAGTCAGGCGCCATATGCACGCTGCCGGTGCTCGGCCAACCTCTCCAGGTTTGGCTCCTGAAAGGGAGAGGTTGAGACAGGCTGGGCTGTCTGCAGAGGTGGTACATACCATCCAGGCGGCGAGGGCAGGCTCCACCACTTCCTGCTACAAAGCTAAGTGGCTGGGCTTTCAGCGCTGGTGCATTGAGAAGGAAATGGATCCCATAACCTGCTTAGTGGGATCCATCCTTTCCTTCTTGCAGGGCCTAATGGAGAAGGGACTGTCACACTCAACCATTAAAGTGTATGTGGCAGCTATCTCATCTTGTCATGAGGGGTTTGGCGACAGACCTGTCTTCACCCACCCTTCTCGTGAAGCGTTTTCTGCAGGGTGTGAGGAGACAACGACCGGTGCTATGTGTCTCTGCACCCCAGTGGGACCTGCCACTGGTACTAGAGGCTTTGAGGTCAAACCCCTACGAGCCCCTGGAACAGTCCTCCTTGAAGATGCTCTCTCTCAAGACAGCCTTGTTACTGGCTCTCACCTCTGCCAAGAGGGTGAGTGAGCTGTGCGCCCTGTCGGTTCATCCCAGCTGCATGCTGCTTCGTGGTGACCACAGTGCAGCAGTGTTAAGACCGAACCCCTCCTTTGTTCCTAAGAACATAAGCTCGTTCAGGTCGAGGACCATACATTTGAATGTGTGGTGTCCGAACGATAATGCTGCGATGATGTGTTGAGAAGAAATCCGCTTGACACTGTTCTTGATTATAAAAGTTTATTACATCAAAGAATTCAGCATCAATTACAAGCTCTGCAGCAGCTTGGAGAGTGACCCAGCCCGATGATCACTCTGTCTCTCTGTACATCGAACACAGCTTATATAGGACATGTTTAGGTCTCTGCTAAAAAACCATATAAGGGCACAGTCCCTTCATACACACTAACCTCTACTCCCCCTACCACTGGGTCAGAGGTCAAATTTCATAGAAGGGTTCACTCTTTGCACACCCATCAATCATTACTTCCCCATAAGGGTTCACTGTCCCTCTCTCCAGCTGCAGAGTATTATGTTAAACTGTAATGGTCAAATGCACATATGTTATACACCACAGATGCCTTCCACCCTCCGCCCCACCCTGGGCCTAGGGAGGCAAGGCTGCATCTGTTGTGTCCTGTGCGCGCCCTGACACATTATATGAAGCGCACGGCCCCCATTCGACGCACTGATTAACTGCTTGTTTGCTTTGGTGACGGTGCGATCAGTAAAGCTCTATCCAAGAAGCGCCTAGCCGGATGGCTTTGTGACTGTATCTCACAGGCCTACGTGCAGGCGGGGAAAGACCCACCCTCGGTGGTCCAGGCTCACTCCACACGAGGTGTGACTGTGTCAACCGCCCTGTTCAAGGGGGTGAGCGTTGAGGAGATTTGCACAACGGCATCGTGGTCTTCACCATGTCCATTTGTGCGTTTTTACCTCTTGGATGTGTCGGGCTCCTTCTCAGGATCTGTGCTCGCAGGTGCGACTCAGGATCTGTGAGGAAGAAGACTGGTGTCTATCATAGACTACCGGTTGTCGGGGAAAACATTCTTACACTGACTGTGATGTCCCCTGTAGGGGTCAGGACAGTTCAGGTGCTGGATCTGGCTGGATCAGATCCATCTGGTCATGCCAAACCCCTAGCAGTCTAGTGACCTTTCTGAGGGGTGGCCCACTGCCCCATCGCTTAGGATGGAGGCAGCCTAGAGCCTGTGGCTGGTGACCTGGGGCCGATCGTGTCAGTGAGGTGAGCTGTGGCTTGTCGCGGCTGGGCAGACAGTCATCGGGCTCCACCCACTGTACCCATAGAGTCCAGTAGAGGGCGGAGCCTGTGTGAGATAGAACGAAGTTTACGATATGGTAACCCTAGTTCTATTAGCACAGGCGAAGCCCTCTACGATGGAGCCCGGCCGCTCCACCGCCATCTGCTGAAGGGTTGGTTGGATGCTGAGCAGTGAGGACACCGCTATTTATACGGTACGCACGTACAGTAGCGACGTCCAATTGGTCGGCTACTTACAGTATTCAAAATTTCAGTGGGCGAGTACGTGCGTGTGATAGGAAGAGAGGTAGTACCCATAGAGTCCAGTAGAGGGCGGAGCCTGTGCTAATAGAACTAGGGTTACCATATCGTAACCTTCGTTACCACACAAACACACACTCTCTCAGTTGCGCGCAAAAAATAAAAAAGTTGCAGGCCTGTGTGTAGCTGGGGTGCGGTGCGGCAATCTCTCTCTCTCTCTCTCTCTCTCTCTCTCTCCCCAGAGTAACAATACACACGGCCCAACTCACAGTTCAGTGTCCGTCCAGAGGAAACAAACAGATGAAAAGATGAATCCAAGCGTTAGGTCCTCGTGCGGAAACTCCAAACAGTCCAAGATCAGCAATGGCATCCTCTGCTCCAGTGGCTCGCCGACGTTAGCTCAGTTAGCTCAGCCCCACTCGCACTAAACCTGCACTCTAACACACTGCGTTTAAGCGAGTACTGTGCTTTACTGTCCTCAGCTATAACGTCTTCTGCTCAAACGTTACGTAAACATTCAACAAACTGCATATCTGTAAGTTTCTCCACTTTTCTCCAGCTCCGTGGTCACCTCTCCTACTTCGTGTCTCTCTCCTCTCCCTCGCATCTTTTCCACCCCCCGTTTTTACTTTTCCACCCACTCCAGCTCATTTTCTTAGTTACAGCCAATCACCACAAGTGACACTGACTGACACCCACAGCAACCAATCAAATGATGTTAACATCAACAATCACAGCTGAAAATAAAAGGTACAATCTGTATTTTTTCCCTTCAGTTTACCATACTGTTTCATCTTAATAAACACACCGAACAGTTTATTTTGCAAATAGTTACATTTTCATCTAATTTAGGATGATAGTCTTGATATCTGAGCTAACCATTACTCTCTCTTTATTAAACTAAATTTCTTTGTAGGTTCATTTCCATACTGAATTATTTTATTCTGCTTTTACTAGGAACTAACTCATTTTAATCCCTATATTTTACACCAGGGCTACAATAAGACAAACATGCCTGACAGTGTCACAGTCAGCCCCAGGCCTACATGCTTGCAACTATTAATGATTCAGCAGTAAGAATCACAGTCTGGAAAATAGCTGTGCTGTCAAGACTGTTGTAAAGACTAGGAACTAGGTTATAGGGATTACGACGGCTTTGGTGTCTTATTAGTATATGGATCCATAAAATGCCAGCATATTGCATCATGCATACTTTAATATTGTTGACACTTTGAGCACAATCGCGTTACACTTCACTATTTGAGTCATATGTATGGCATATTAACGTTTGTGTGTTGCTGCTGGTTTTTGCTTTATGTGTATGGCATATTGGCCTTTGTGTTTTTGCTGGTAATTGTTTTTCGCCTAGAGCAGCAGATATGCATCATGTGTGACTATTTTCTACTCCAAGTTCCACAGGTGCTCAGTTCTACAATAATACCTTCATAAGTGAAGTCTAAAGCATTAGCAGAATACTTCTGTCTGGATCCTGGTGACGATACAAGGACAAACTGAATGTCCTCTGTGTGATGGTCCACTCATCAAGAGTCTACTAGAAAGTTTGGCAGTTTCTAATGTGTGCAGTAGCAGGGTTGCATAGCAAGTTGTTCATCCCTCAACTGAAGAAACAAGGTTCAAGCCCTTATTGGCAAATATCCACCCTGTCAAAGTGTCCTTGAGCAAGACACTTATTCCCTACCAGTGCTATAGGTGCAGTTCATGTCACTGCTGTAAGTCTTCTGCAGTGATGTTGCACTTCTCAGTGTCCTTGGTGAATCTATTGATCCTTGGCTGCCAATTGTAAATCATACAGAGTAGAAATGGTGCCCTCTCTCTTTGTTTTTCTGACCCTGAGTGCACTTCTTTACCCTGCACACCTGTGGCTGATCCCCTAATCAGCCCTTGGGACCTGTTGCCTGCTTCCCCAGCTGCACCTTTTAACCCAATTAGTGTTTGTGGACATACATTCGTTGTCGTTGGTTCTTCTAAGAAGTGTTCCTGAAGCCTGCTTATGTGTTTTTTCTGTCTTTGTTTACTTGCATGATATCTACAAGTAAATTATTTGCAATTGTCTGCATTTGTGTCCAAGTACCTGCATTCATTATTTTTGTGTCATTGTCCATGGATGTTAAAATTTAGCACATTAGCACTGCACATGCTGTTGTCAGTTTGTGCAGGACAGAGCTGTTACATTTGTGAGGTCAACGTCGTACCCATAAAGGCCCAGCTTTGTTCCAGAGAGCTGACATTTTTTGAGGTTATATGGACACCATGATATCAGTAGCATCAAACGCAGCTGGTTCCACACACAAAATGAAACGCATGCTTTTGAAACATCCGTGTAATGATAATGTTTACATAGGTGGGAGAATGTAGGGACTGTAATTAAAGAATGGCTTGCTTAAGGTGAGACACTGCAGGTGAATAGGGTAAAAATTTAACTCCGATACCACCATGAAACTTTCCTAGTTGTTTACTTACATTAAGACAATATTCTTTTAGTGTTACAGGTTTTCTGAAATATGTTTAAAGGGGACCTATTATACTGCTTTTCCTTTTTTATTGTAGTTCTGACTCCTTTATGGCAGCTTTGCATGATTCAAAGTTCAAGTGTCTTATACTGGCTCTCCATGTAGGCCTTCATTTCAACCTCATCTAAAACAAGCTGACGATGCTCCTTTCTCTTTCTCTCAAAGCCCACTATCTTCTAATTGGCCAAGACCTGAAGCATGTTACCAGGCTGTTGTTGTCGCTGAGCGGTACAGACAGACTGAGCTTTTCTGTGCCATGGCTGTGCGGAGCAAATTACCATATATGGAATCCGGCTCCATCTTACCCGGCTCAGTCTAACGCTGTGTGTCGTAAAACGGAGCCGTTGGTAGAAAAAGCAGTTCAAACAGGAAATCTGAGGATTTCGCTCATAGGGATTTCTTTTAAATACTTTAACCTCATTATTTGAAGCGTTGGCCATGTTTAATATGAACATCCAATGTTGTAGATAAGTCATAAAATGTGGAAAAGCATAATAGGTCTCCTTTAAATACGCAAATGAGGCAGTAATGAAACATGGCTAATTTGCATCTTTCAAGAACTGAAATCTGAACACTGGAACAAGTCAGGTTCAAAAATTGTTTTATTTTGTTGACACATTATACTCAAAGGTTTTTACAGAGGGGATTTTGGATATCCATTTACTATTTAAGTAAATCAAAGAACAGGCAATTAAACTATTTCTGACCAGGGTACAAAATGAACAAACACCACTGTAAAAACCTTCAGAATATAGTCAGGGATACAACTGATTTTAGGCTAAGAGTATGAGGAAAAACTTTAAAGTATTGTACAAATGTATACATTTTCATTGACAATCAATATTTACAGACCCAATATTGGATCAAATCCTTAACAACACCACTATATAAACATCTAAAACACATCAGAACCAATGACTGAGAAACCGCATGTCTGAATAGCCTCACTTACACACACACACACAGTGTTGCCAACTCCTCTGTAAGGAAAGTAACTATTTGCAGACCTAAGTCACTAGAAGTCGTTAAATGACATCACCTAATTTGCATAATTGGCCATGTGCATGTAATTGTGATGGAGGCTGTAGGAGAGAGGAATAATGTTGTGGGAGAGACAATGATTGATTCTAAAGCGGGCAACCCGGAGGCATTTTACAGGTTTTATACATCCAAAGAACCACGGGGTTAGGAGCGACTTTTAATCTGGTGGGCACGCTGAAATGCTAGGGGTGTTCGAGGGCATGCCCCCATTTTTCTTTTTTTTTTTTTTTTAAATAAAACACTTAAATGCTCATTTCTAATGACTTTTGGAAACAGAATGTACTTATTAGTGCAGTTCAAAGAGGGTATTTGCAGTAACAATATGGAGAACAGACTGGGGAGGCGAGATTATGAAGACTAGGGTGCACAGTCAGAGAGACAGAATATTATAACTACAACAAAACCGACTACATACCAAAAAAAAAGATGGAACAGCTTCTAAATAATGTAGCTAGCCAAAAAATTTCAGTTATCTTAACATTACACTTGTGAGCTGTCTGTGATATTTCCTGTGTCTCACTTTACCCTGACTCTCCTTGTTCTGTGGTCACATCTAGGAAAGCAGCAAATGTCTTCAATGCAAACTCTGATGACATGCCATTGGCCTAACAACAAAGTCATTTTACAATATGAAATTTAGAAGATACTGTACAATATTCCAAGTACTTTAGTTGACTTTCCACCACTGTAAAGGCTGACGTACTGCTGACGTATTGCGGTAAGCGTGTCGACTCATTTCCGTTTCCGGTGCTTGTGTGTTGGTACCGTGTTGTGCTGCTCTTGCTAAATAACAGTTACATTTGTTAGATTACAGCAGCCAACTATCCGCTAAACACTTATTCTTTACAGTAATTTTGCCTAAGCACTCACAGTTCTTTCCATCTTTTAGTGACTGCTGTTCAATCTCATAGTTGTTCTAAAGTTTTGGTAGCTGACACTACAGTACTTTAGCTTAGCCGTTAGCGACTTTAGCTTAGCAGCTAGCGATGGCTTCTCCTTCTTTCTCCTGCTCGGTGTGTAACATGTTCAGTTACTCCTCTGCCTCCTTTAGCGGTAATGGTACGTGTAATAAGTGTAGTTTATTTATAGACATGGAGGTGAGGCTCAGTGATTTAGAAGTCCGGCTCCGCACCTTGGTAGATCAGTCTTTAGCTACTGTAGCTAGCCAGTCCCCGGTAGTCGGTGCGGAACGGCCCGAGTTAGCCTCTGGTAGCCGTCCCCCGGGATCTCCTGAGCAGCCAGGAAGGGGGAGCTGGGTGACTGTCCGAAGGAGGAATAGTCGTAAGCATTCAAAGTCCACGGGGCATCATCAACCTGTTCATGTTTCTAACAGATTTTCCCCACTCAGCGACACACCCGCTGAGAAACCAACTCTGATTATTGGCAGCTCCATTTTGAGAAACGTGAAGTTAGCGAAGCCAGCGGCCATAGTTAAGTGCATCCCTGGGGCCAGAGCGGGCGACATTGAGTCTTATTTGAAACTGCTGGCTAAGGATAAACGTAAATACAGTAAGATTGTTATTCACATCGGCGGTAATGACTCCGTTACGCCAATCGGAGGTCACTAAGATTAATGTTGAGTCGGTGTGTACATATGCAAAAACAATGTCGGACACCGTAGTTTTCTCTGGACCCCTGCCAAATCTGACCAGTGATGTCATGTATAGCCGCATGTCGTCATTCCGCCGCTGGTTGTCGAGGTGGTGTCCAGCAAACGATGTGGGCTTTGTAGATCATTGGCAGACTTTCTGGGGAAGACCTGGTCTGATTCAGAGAGACGGCATCCATCCCACTTGGGAAGGAGCAGCTCTCATTTCTAGAAATCTGGCCAAGTTTATTAGTGGACCAAATCCATGACAACCCAGAGTTGAGACCAGGAGGCAGAGTCGCAGTCTAACACACTTCTCTGCTCCTCCATTTCAGGAGTTACTTAGTGAAAATCCTATAGTGACGGTGTCTGCCCCCCCGACCATCGAAATTATTTAAACAGGTAAACAGAAGAGGAGCTGTGCATAAAAACCTCATAAAAATTAAAACCACAAGAGCAATAGTGCAAACGAATAGGAGAGTTAAATGTGGACTCAGATCAGATCTCTCTCTTCTAAAGCTGTACTAGTAAATGAACTAATATCAGATTATGATATTGATTTATTTTGTCTTACTGAAACCTGGCTGGGTGATGGAGAATATGTTAGCCTAAATGAATCCACCCCTCCCAGTCAGATTAATACTCACATTCCTCGAGGCACAGGCCGAGGAGGTGGAGTTGCAGCTATCTTCGACTCTAGCCTACTAATCAGCTCTAAACCTAAACCAAACTATAACTCATTTGAAAGTCTTGTTCTTAGTCTTTCGCACCCAAGTTGGAAATCACTGCAACCAATTCTCTTCGTTATAGTGTACCGAGCACCTGGCCCATACTCTGAATTCTTATCTGAATTTGCAGAGTTTTTGTCAACTTTAGTTTTTAAAAAACGGACAAAGTTATTATTGTAGGGGATTTTAATATTCATGTGGACGAAGAATGACAGCTTTAGTACTGCGTTTATCTCTGTTAGATTCCATTGGCTTCTCTGAGAGTGTTCATGAACCGACTCACTGTTTTAACCACACCCTCAACCTTGTTTTGGTGTATGGTATTGAAATTGAACATTTAGTGGTGTTCCCACAGAATCCCTCTTTGTCTGACCACTGTTTGATAACTTTTGAGTTTGTATTGCTGAACTACACACCATTGGGCAAAAATTTCTATACAAGATGTCTGTCTGATAGTGCTGTAGCTAAATTTAAGGATGCGATTCCATCAGCTCTAAATACATTATCTAGTCACAAAGTAACGGAGGACTCCTATGCTAGTTTCAGTCCCTCCCAAATCGATCATCTTGTTGATAGTGCTGCAGGCTCGCTGCGAATGACACTGGACTCTGTAGCCCCTCTAAAAAAGAAAATACTAAAACAAAGACGGTTAGCTCCATGGTATAATACTGAAACTCGCAAATTAAAGCAAATATCGCGGAAACTTGAGGAATTGGCGTTCCTACAAAGTGGAAAATTCTCGTTTAATTTGGCAAGATAGTCTTAAAACTTATAGGAAGGCCCTCCGTAATGCTAGAGCAGCGCACTACTCATCATTAATAGAGGAAAATAGGAACAACCCCAGGTTTCTTTTCAGCACTGTAGCCAAGCTGACAGAGAGTCACAGCTCTATTGAGCCAAGTATTCCCATAGCTCTCAGTAGTTACGACTTCATGAGCTTCTTTAATGATAAAATTCTAACTATTAGAGACAAAATTCACCAAAACCTGCCCTCAACTGGCACCAACTTATCTCTAAACTCAGGAACCTTAGAAACAGCTGTAGAACCAGATATATGTTTAGACTGTTTTGCTTCCCTCAATCTTTAACAACTAACTTCAATAATTTCTTCATCTAAACCATCAACCTACCTCTTAAACCCCATCCCGACTAGGTTGCTTAAAGATGTTTTACCCTTAGTCAGCACCTCTATACTAGATATGATCAATCTATCTTTATCAACAGGCTATGTACCACAGTACTTTAAAGTAGCTGTAATTAAACCTCTTCTGAAAAAGCCCAAACTTGATCCGGATGTTTTAGCCAACTATAGACCTATATCTAACCTTCCATTTCTCTCTAAGGTCCTGGAGAAAGCATTTGCTAAACAGCTGTGTGACTTTCTACAGAGCAATAGTTTATTTGAGGATTTTCAGTCAGTATTTACCGCTCATCATAGCACAGAGACAGCACTGGTGAAAATTACTAACGACCTCCTTATTGCATCAAACAAAGGACTTGTCTCTGTACTGGTTTTATTAGATCTTAGTGCTGCATTTGATACCATTGACCTTCAGATCCTTTTGCAGAGATTGGAACATTTCATTGGCATTAAAGGAACCGCTCTAAGCTGGTTTAAGTCCTATTTATCAGATCGATTTCAGTTTGTACATGTTAACGATGAGTCCTCCATGCATGCCAAAGTTAGTCATGGAGTTCCTCAAGGATCTGTCCTCGGACCAATCCTCTTCACTTTCTATATGCTTCCTTTAGGCAATATTATCAGGAAATATTCCATAAGCTTTCATTGTTCTGCAGATGATACTCAGTTAGATCTATCGATCAAGCCAGATGAAACTCATCAGTTAGTTAAACTTCAAATGTGCCTGCAGGATGTTAAAAACTGGATGACCAGTAATTTTCTAATGTTAAACTCAGATAAAACTGAAGTTATTGTTCTGGGGCCTAAGCACCTCCGTGACGCATTATCTAAAGATATAGTTTCCCTTGATGGCATCGCCCTGGCCTCCAGCACCACTGTGAGGAATCTTGGTGTTATCTTTGATCAGGACATGTCGTTTAAGTCTCACATTAAGCAAATTTCAAGGACCGCCTTTTTTCACGTAATATTGCGAAAATCAGGAACATCCTGTCTAAAAATGATGCAGAAAAATTAGTCCATGCATTTGTTACTTCTAGGCTGGATTACTGCAATTCTTTATTATCAGGCTGCTCGAAAAAGTCCGTTAAGACTCTTCAGCTGATCCAGAATGCTGCAACATGCATCTGACAGGAACCAGGAAAAGAGGTCATATTTCTCCTGTCTTAGCTTCTCTGCATTGGCTTCCAGTAAAATCCAGAATAGAATTTAAAATCATTCTTCTTACCTACAAAGCTCTTAATGGTTAGGCACCATCTTATCTTAAAGAGCTCATAGTACCTTACTACCCCACCAGAGCACTGCGCTCCCAGAATGCAGGGTTACTTGTGGTTCCTAGAGTCTCCAAAAGTAGACTAGGAGCCAGAGCGTTCAGCTATCAAGCTCCTCTCCTGTGGAACCAGGTTCCAGTTTGGGTTCAGGAGGCAGACACCATCTCCACATTTAAGAGTAGGCTTAAGACTTTCCTCTTTGATAAAGCTTATAGTTAGAGCTGGCTCAGGTGAGTCCTGAACCATCCCTTAGTTATGCTGCTATAGGCCTAGACTGCTGGGGGATTTCCTATGATTCACTGAGCTCCTCTCTCCTCTTCTTTCTCTCCCTCTGTATGCAACCTCATCCCATTATTGCATGTTACTAACACAACTTCTCCCCTTTCTGGTAGTCTTGTGCTTTCTCGTCCCTCTCCTCTCTCCTCCTATCACTTCCTGCAGGTGTTTCTGGCTCTGGAGCTGTGGAGTCCGGATCTGTGGCTGCGGGTCACCTGCTGCCCCCGTGTTCCTGCTCGACACCCTCTGCTGCAACGACTATTGTTGCTAGTCTTATTGTTATTATAATCATTAACATTACGACTGTTACCATTAACACTACTATAAATATCTATACCATTTTTCATTTAGTCTATAGCAACATCACCTTTACTGTCTGTATCCCTGTGTGTATATTGTGTAGGCTGCCTCCCTCCCCTCTCTCTCTCCTTCCATCCCTCTCTTTTTCTCTGTTCCTCTCCTGCCCTCTCTCTCTCTCTCCTTCACGCATTCTTTTGAATTTTACAGCACATAACTAAATGAGCCATTAAAATACATTTTCAAAACTAGAAACTCCTCTCTAACTCTAAAGTAAAGTGATCACCTCAGCTGAGCCCTTGAGTACAATAAATAAATAAGCCATGTCGTCATCATTATCATCTCTCCATAAACTGGTGCTGGGCTCTGTTGGCTTTGAGTCTGTACGTTATTGACCTCATCTCATGTTCACCATGTCAGCACTAGTACTGGGGCTGGTAGAGTACTCAAAATCTTTACTCAAGAAAAAGTACAATTACTCCCATAAAAATTCAAGTAAAAAAAAACAACCCCAAACCTACTCAAGTAAAAGTACAATTAATATTTTTAATCTGCTGCTCTTTTATTATTTACATGTAGCCTACCAAACCCCTTGCTTTGCAATGGCACAGGCAGCCAACACAATCTGATTATTCCATAAGCATCAATGTTCATAATCTTCACAATGCAAAGAATTATTGTGGTAGTAACTCAGGAGCAGCTCGATGTTGAAGCAGCAGGGTAAACCTACATATAGAGGAAGCTGTGCGTCATATGCAAATCCCAATAGGACTGTTTTATCCACCCATATTTTCTCCCTTTCTCTGTACATCTCAGAAATTATTGTTTGCTGAATAATTAACAGCTGGCAACTGCTGCGTGAAATATAAGTGTAACCTGCGACATTCTGTTAATGGACTCACCGTCGGACATCACTATAAAGTAAACCAATGTGTATTAGAAAAAAGAAACAGGCTAATGTCCATCAAAAGAAAGTGATGCCCTGCTCAACAATAGGATACTGTTAATATATCAGAATCAATCCAGTGATCATCTGACTTAGATGTTACGTATGTTTTGTGTGTAGTCTACGTTTGCTCTGCAGAGACTAAATACGCTTTCAACACGCCATTAATAGAAAGTGAAAGTATTTCACTTGCCGGCTTGTGAGAGGGTGACGCAGGCTCCTTTTCAACTCGGCCACCGGTGCCATGGGGGAGTGCTCATCATCAGATTAAGTTGTACTAGTAGAACAATAAAGTCTTAAACTGATAAGGTATTTGCCTGATTTTCAGTGGCGGTTCTAGACCAATTTTATTGAGGGGGCTAGATGTTTTGTCAGAGGGGCACATTCAATCTAGGACAAAAGTGACAAAGGCAATGTTCAAGCTTTCAAAATATCTTATTTAGTATATAAAAGGTAATGCTCCAGTAACTTTAAAAAGTTATTTGTTTCAGTAACAGGATCTTTTCAGTAACTTATAGTTTTATTAAATTACATTATACAAAAGACATTCCTGTTAGCTCAAGTTACAGGACATTCTTTGATGAAACACTTCTCTGCAAGGCTTAATGAACAGTATATACAGTTTGTATTTTGTGTCCCACTATAGCTTTTGCTAGGAAAATAGAAACTTCTCCATATTCACCCCTGTTATTAGTCACGATGTGAAATATACACAAAATTAAATACTTCTGTGCATTATGGATGGGGATGCAGACTGCATGTCCAGCCTGGCAGGACCAGTAGGCTACTGTTATCACTTTTTGTGTATGAAAAGTGCTGTTTTAATGCAGTGCATTCTTAATTCAGTGCAATGAATGATGCGAAGTTTAGTAATACATAACGTTAATGTTAGCCTATAAAAGCGTTCTTATAATCCGTGTTCTAGCTTGCTGTGCAAAAACCTCGTTGATATTTACACAGAAAAATACAGTGTCATGTATATACAAATTAAAATCCCTCTGTCCATTTATCCATCCTTCTATTCAATCCTCAGTCAATTGGTTCATCAATATTCCACAGAAAATGTCAACTCATTTTAAAACTGTTTATGCTTGGCTGATGAGAAAGTTCATGATAAAAGCAAAAATGAACATTTTCTTTCTCCAATTTGTTTAAAAGTTACATTTGAATGAAAACCTCACCTCGTCTGTCCTCCATTTATCCCCCCCCTTTAGATCTCTCTCTCTCTCTCTCTCTATATATATATCTATATATATATATATATCCCGCCCACCCGAGATGCAAGCTGGGAGGAGTTGAGGAGGAGACGCAAGGAGAGGAGTCGAGGAAACGGGCATTTAACGAAATGAGATGTCCTTTCCTCGGAGCAGTCATTTTAAAGTGACGTCAATTAAATATGACCTGTTGCACAGCTGCGTCATCTGTCCACTGTTAGAGCTGTGATCTCTGTCAGAGCAGCAGACCAGCTTTTGGCACTAAAGGCTACAGATCATTTCTTCACAATCCAGAAACATGTCTGGTTACATTATAACATGTACAAACATCTCAAGGTTCTAATAAACATAGCATCTGTGGAAAACAGTCAGATTACAGCAGCCTAATCATTCACTAGGCTACACAGTACGCTAGGCCTACATGGGCACTATTTGGCTATTAAAACATGAAACAGATTAGTGCGGAATGCTGTGGTTGATATTACAGCCTAATAATTTGACTTCAGCTGTTTTGTCACGATTATAGCAGCTGAACTGGTGTGATGAGCAGATCAGCTCGGACATTAATGGAACTCACAGGCCTATACACATAAATCGTCCACCCGCCCCACCAACTAATTTTATTTTCAGATTTGGAGACCAGCATCTGCATGGACGTTTTACCCCACAGCTTTAGTATATGAAACTGGACTCCGTGTGAGACCGTTTGGATGTGAAGATGAACACAGAACATGAATTAACACCAGATCCTGACCGATCCTGTCGGGAGATTTATTATTAATTTATGTTGCTGTGGCTCGTGCATAAGTGCGCACAGTGTTACTGGGGAGACGCTTGATACAGCAGCTATTTAATGTTCATTTTTATAATCCTGCTGCCCATCCACCCATCACATTCAACAACATCAGTGATATCTAAGTGAAATGACATTAAGGAATGCGGTTAGAACAGCGCTTTATGAGGCGCTACACGATGAAGGGCAGAAAGATTGAGCGCGCATTAGATTATTTTTAGTAGGCTTAACTGATACAACTTATGAAAACAGGAACACTGCAGCGTCCTGCTCTGGCTATGGGTTGGTCCAGCTGCTTGTCATGCCTCTTGTAAAAATCACAGCGGCTGAAAAGACTTCTGCAAAGGATACACTAATGTATCCTCACTTATAGCTCCTTCAGCAAACCTCCTCGATCCTTGCTCCTCGATGTGCATTATAAGAATTGAGATGTCCTTCAAGATGGCGTGCTGAGATCGATTTCTAAGTCACATGCTTGAGGATCGAGGAGACAGAAATCTGGGAAATGAGAAAGGCTCCACGGCTCTTCTGTGTAAGTGCTATTTGCGTTACTTATAACAACTGACCCACACTGCTGCAGGCATCTGACTACTGTCTTCAGGTACAAGTAATAGTAGCACAAAAGAAAAGTCTGTAAGATTGAGGCACTTTGCTGCACATGCCCGGCAACCTCTTTTTTTCTCCCTCAACTTCTCCTCTGCGTTGTCTTTTCCATCCATGATTTTTGTCCACGTTTCAACTGTTTAATTATGTCTGATGTGGAGTTTGTGATTGATTGACAAGAGTAAAGCGCTTTGGCTATGCGCCGACTCCGAAAATCGTGGGAGCCAGGCAGGCAATGCGAAACAAAAGTTTGCACTACAAAAGTGGGGCAAAACATAGATTTTGAAATGTGGGGTGGACATGTCCCCCCCCATGTATAATGTCTATTGCACATATGCAAAGAACTTAAAACCATACCAGGCGTTTAATGGAGACCTGCGTTTGTCAAAATGTGTTTCCACACCAGGCCTGTAGGCGGCTAAGTTGTACGGTACTAAATGTATATTTTGGACATTTGTCCCCAGTAGTCTGAAAGAAGACATGTTAAGGAAGCAAAGTGGCCCAAATTCTCAAAATTGACTAGTGCATGAAAAAAACACAATAATGTTTTGCATGCCTTGTCTTAATTAAAAATAGGGAAAGTCTATTGCTTTAAAAACTCATTAGAATTTTATAGCTATGGACATCATGGTTCATTTGGGTGGTGTTGCTTAGCTATAGACTAGGGATAAAAAGACTTGTGTTTTAATGTCAAAGCATTTATCTCTCCAACTGCAATGACAGTGGACAAAATACACTTACTCTCCTAACAGATTTTCTATGCTGACTGATCCCTTTCTTTCTCTAATTTGCTTTTGATGTCTGGGTCCATCTGCCTTCATTCCTCCCTCCCTCAGTTTCCCACCCTCTCACTTTACCACAAAAGTGTTTCATTCTCTCGTCCTGCTGTTTTTGTTTTTCTGTTTTATAGCTGTTTTTTTTTTGTTGTTGTTGTTGGTCGGCTTCCATTGGTCTCGTCCTGACACCTCAAGGCTTTCTTGCTATTGTATCTCAAGTGTTGAACAAAGTTTGATAACGCAAGGATTCACAAGCTCTCTCCTTTTGAAATAAGTCCAACAGATGGCTTCCAGGCCTCCCCAATGCAGGAGAATGCAAAACAGTGAAATCGTTTTCTGGCATTTAAAAGGACCGAAAAAATAGGAGATGGCACACTTTCTCTTATTTTTCTCTTTTTCTGGTGTAGAAGTGTATATACACAGAAAAATACACAGTAATGTATATACAAATCTAAGCTAAACTTGCTTAGTTTTTCATCCCTCTGTCCATTTATCCATCCTTCTATTCAATCCTCAGTCAATTGGTTCATCAAAATTCCACAGAAAATGTCAAATCATTTTAACAAAACTATTTATGCTTGGCTGATGGAAAAATTTTATGATAAAAGTGAAAATGCACATTTTCTTTCACCTATTTTCTCAAAATTTGGTTAAAAGTTGCATTACATTTGAATGAAAACCTAGCTGATGATGCTCTTTATCTACTTACCTCATCTGTCCTCCAATTATCTACTAAACCATTCCTCTCTTTGTTACAGCTGTATGTGTTTCTCTGTGATTTCTCCATGTTCCTTTTCTGCCCTAGTTCTGCCTCGGAAGTACTTCAGCTGATTGCCGAACGAGGTCCACCTGGCCTTGGAAAGCGGTCTTTAAAAGCTCCTGTGCAAGCGTCAGAAGAGGGGCTTCTTGATTTGGGACTGCTGGTCTTGCTGCCTCTCAGCTGGGGCATTTTTGTGTTATGTTCTTGTGTTTTTGTTCTTAATTTATTGTCTTGTTATGTTAATAAATTCCCTTGATTTGGTTGTTTTAAAGGTGTTATCTGTGTTAAGTTTGGGTCAGTGTTGGGGTGTTGTTCACCACCAAAGGGTGGCAACTTTAAACCTATATAAATATAAAGGGCGTAACACCTTTTATATTAATCACTCCTCACTGAGGTTTAAATGTTTTCGCATACCATCACGTCAACAGAATCTCCAGCAGCGAGTTAAAACTGAATCATTCTAACAATAAAAACTTCCACCAACAAACCACCACATCTGTCTTGAATATGTTATTCATCCTTGACATTACAAGGCTGAAATATGGGCAGAATTACCTTAAGATAACTGGCTCCAATGTGTTGGTGATTTTATTTTTTTCCTGTGTATGCTTTCTTCTGTGTGTTTATGTGCTTTATTGGTGTACTGCATGTCCTATACTGCTGATTTAATTTGCTCTGATCTTGTGTTTTATTGTAGCAGAAGGAGTACAAGATGTCCATATTTCTACTGCTGCCCTGTGCGCACACACTTTGGCATATCCGGGTTGCCAGGTCAGTCCAAGCATGTTAATGAGATCAATGTTCAACTACACACACACACACACACACACACACACACACACACACACACACACACACACACACAAATCCTTTGTTACAGAAAACAGCCAAGACTGAGACGTGTTACTATCATCTCAACACTGTATCACTTCATCCTCACCACCTCTCCATCCATCACACAGGTCCATCTGTCTCTCATCACCCCTGTAATTCAACTTCCTTGTTCCGTCTCTCCATTCCTTCCCTTCACATCACTCCCTCCATCTGTCTCTCATTACCTGCTACTTTTGTCACTCTTGTCCTCTCAATCCAACACCTCCCTTGTTCTCTCGAACTTTCCTTGCCCCCGGTGTTTTTCTTTTTTTCCCCACCTCTCCTCCTCTCTGCCCTTCTTATCCCATTCTTTACCTCCACACTGTCTTTATCCTCCTAACGTCTGTCACTATTCTCACCACTCACCTCCACTCTATTTTCTCTGCAATCTGTTCCTCTTTTATCGCCCATCTTTGCACCTTTTGTCAGTCACTCCCCCCATACCGTTCTGTCTCATCTCTAATTTTTCACCTTTGCCCTTTCATCAGCTTCCATGACTCACTCCTCTCTTATTCGCTACCCCTCCTCTTCATCCCCTCTGTCATGATATCCTTGGCGTTCTTGTCTATGCATTTGACCTGATTCCTTTTAATTACAGTCCTTTGCAGAGGGCAGAAGATGTGGCCTCTTTAACTTGAAATAAATGACATACATTGATTTTTATTATTTTTATTTATATTATGATATAAAATTTCGGAAACAGATTGACTTTTTCTCTTTCCTTAAATGTAAGGTCCTCCACTCAGGTTAGAGTGCTGGTTTTTTAAGTAGTGTAGGCAGGGCATGTGCGTCTTGCCAATAGAAACATGGTCAGTGTGGGTTTTATTTCAATCTCTAAATTAAAATCCTACAACTACTTCTTGCTTTGTAGTTCCTTACTTTGATTGCAGATCATTCTTTATCTTTTCTGTCTTTGAAATATATCAAACCAGTATTCTGCATGAGCCCATTATTGCAAATTGCCAACCAAAGCACAGCATTGGATCTGAGAGCTATGGTAGTATCTTTGTCAGCACAGAAATCCTCTTTAGAAAATTCAAATCAAACAGACCAAACCATAAATAAGACATTGTCACTCAGTCGTAATAAACCTTTGACAAATAAATGACAAATGTCATGCTTTACCAAATGGTGTAAGGTATGTATAGTGTGGCAGTTAATAAGGTAAATCATCAAAACTACTTGTGCTCTCTTTTTAACATGGTATTTCTTTCAACTTTTACATTTTATGTTTTTATTTGCAAATACCTTAATTTAAGGCCACATTCAGATCATTTTTAGCCCTGTGTGATGAAAGAAATAGTTGCCACCGTGATTGCTTTCAGAGTTAAAAAATTCTGTTTGAGTATCACAAACAATGTGTTTTGGTGTCTGATAAGCCTTTAAACACATTAATCTGTTACTTCAGCTGGATGTAATGATTGTATGATTCAATGATTGTATTTCATTGTCTCACCTGTACCTAGTGCAACCTGCTCAATCCCCGCTAAAGCTGGATTGATGGACACCAGGATATGTTCTCCTCATATATTCTCCTCAGTCTATAAAGAATCTTAATGTTCGCACCTGTGCAACACGTGTGAAGTCAGATAGCTGCCAGGCAACCTTTTAGTTGCATAAATAAAACAATAGTGCAGCTGTGAAAAAAGCTTTTCTTGGACCAGGGTAATTCTGTACAACCCATTCTGTTGCAGAGCATATTTCCAAACAAAGGCCCCCTCCTGCAGATGAATTGAAGTGGCCATAAAAACTCAGGTAGGAGACAATATATACGACATAGTTAAAGCATTACATCTCTGATAGAGTGTGCAACTCAGAATGACAGACAAAGTATGAGACAGAATGAGAGAAGCTGTGTTTTTGCACAGAAAATGAGAGAGGGGGAGATGAAGCGAGAGAGTGAGAGAGAGATAAATGGATGCAGAGGGGAAACAAATAATGAGGAGAGGATGAAAGGCAGACAAACATCTGCATATAGTGCAATAGAGAGAGCAGTTTTTCTCCTCATTGTATTACTCCCCAAGATCTCCTTAAAATAAATCAGTGTGGTTTATCTTGCCAACAATGCACTTACTCCTCTGTTCATAAACAATGCTTTTATGGCTTCTCACCAGATTAACTTACTTAGCCGGAGATCCTGATGGAGTGAAATGCACACTTGTTAGACTGTTTAGCTGGAGTACGAATGGAGGGGGGGAGGAGAGAAAAGCATGAAGACATAGTAAGAGGGAAGGAAAGCAAGCAAGGAAGGAAGGAACGCACAGAGGGAGGAGTAAGCGAAATGCTTCAAAGAGATGGCATTTATATTGTTTGTGAGGGGATAGTGGAGTAGAAAGAGAGGCAAAATTATAAAAAGTAACAGAAAGAAGAGAAAGTAAATGTGGAAAGAGTTGTAATTATACAACATTAGTAATAAACGCAAATGCTATGGAAACGCATTAAACTTAAATGACGCAGTGAAGCGACTCCAGTTGAAAGCAAAGAGAGCACTATGACCAAAATCAAAATAAATAACGTAGATATCACAGCTTCTTGCATTCATGGTATCAGGACTCTTCAACAACTTAATGTGATTATCTATTATGAGGTGCATTAACTTAATGTCTCTAATGGATGTTTTATGAAGTCTGAAAGTGCCCAAACATTGTCAATGACAAGATATTAGCTTTTGACTGTCATTTAATTTCTATCTACTCACATTATTTGTAAAGCTTTTGCTGGATTTTTTTTTTCCATATTTTTCATGATTTAAATTGTAAGGTGAAAAAAACATGCACCTATATGAATTGTTAAATTCAACATATTAGCTTATTTGTATACGTTATTTGTGATGATTTTACTGCAGCTGTCTTGACTCTTAAAGAGCCACATGCAGTGCTTCCCCTAGGATTAATTTGAAGGGGGGTGGTGGATCCCCGGAACTATTAGTGCAGGCGTGTTACGGATACATCTTGTGGTTATAAACCAGTGCACAAATTTTTGTCTGTTTAGGATTATCGCCATCTTGGTTCCTCTGAGACGTTTTTATTGCATTCTGATGCCGCTTGCTACAGTTATGCCGAGTCATTCCGATATTGGTTGATGAGACCATGGATTGGGTCCTATGAATTCGGTTTTAATTTTTCCCAAATTCTATATTTTCCATTTAAATTTTTATGAATTTTGTGTTTTACAATTTAAGCACATTTTGTCTTCAGGAACAGTGTGTAATCATGTGGTGGAGAGTAAAATTTCAGCAATTCAATAGGAAAATATTACAAATTGAATTGATATCAATGTATTTGATGTATCATGCAAATATGCATTTAGATACATTCAAACATATGTGCAGTTATTTATGGACAAGTCACAATAAATGTATTGCAACAGGACAAATACTGTAATAAGGGACAATTCGCAGTGAATGCATTGTTGCAATATATCGTGAATTATCTATTAAACAGGTTTTTAGGCTACTTGACAGAGGCTATTCTCATGTGGACAATGCTTCCCCTTGTTTACAAAGCCTGACTGGGCAAATATCTGACTCCGCCCACACAGCCATGAAATCTACAATGTGCTTGCATCTTGCATCTGCCGATGTGGTGGCACTTCCGAGAGTTTGTTGAAGTGATGAGCTCTTGCTAGCGCGCTGACTTCATGGTTGAAAACTCACAGACCAACGACACTCATTATATCCTAATGTCAAGTATACCAACCATACAATGACATGGCAGGCATGTTTTAGTTGAAAACCAGCCGTGCTTCCTGTGTGAGTTCCGAGGTTAGAGGTGGTTCACACAAGTGAATCTCTTTTAACTGGAGACATATTTTCCATAAAATCTTGTTTTCACCTTGGCCTGACAGCCCCAGCCATATCCCTGACTCCTACAGTGAAATTGGGTCTCACTCTACTCCACATGCACACACTCACTGTAAAACTTGACGGCTGCATGGTTGCAGTGCAGAGAAATGGTGGGAAACATGTGACTTTTGACCCCCTGGTCAGGGTCACAGCCAGGCCAGTGGAGACCTCAGAGAGAAGTAACATTATGAAGATGATCAGATCTGACAGATCACTTCCCCGCCAGACAGGAAGTCAGGTGGATAACTGCTCCAAACTGCCAGCGACTGTTGGACTGACATTATCACCTGCCTTTAAACACACGGTAGGAGCTGGACAACATTAGAGAGCTTCACGGGAACTGTTAAGGGATCATATTCCCCGTTAAAAGGAAAGAAAGTAGTGGTAGTAGTCTGGATTTGTTTAAATTTTAGCTTTAAAAGCCATTATATGACCATGTTCCTGCTCTTTATCTACATCTTTATAGCATTTGGAGATGGGATTTTTGTTAAGAAGCTCTCGTCTTCTGTTGGCTAAGCTTTAAATACTTGATAGGTATTTAAAGCTAAAGGTATTTTTTCTTGTGTTCATAGTATTTTTAAGATGCATGTCTGTGAGGCATTTATTCATCTTTGTAAAGTGTATTTCAAGGATGGCTGGCCATCTTAGTCATTGATATCCATTTTCTAATAGACTGAATAATTTTTGAATGAATATATTACTCAGGTAAGTTTTTTTTTTTAATTGATGTAATTGAATAATGTTTTTTATTTATTTAATTATTTTGACTTTGACTCATTTGATTGTGTGAGACTTAATTTAGATATATATAAATATTGTTAGTTTCTCTTAACAAACAGTGGTAGAGGTCCAGTGTAGTAGCTTTTTAGTGGACTATACACCTAAATATGCTTCACTCTTTTCACTTTTCAGTCTATATTTGTTGCAGTGAAAAAATCTGCAACCTCTAAGTCCATTAAGCCCTACAGTAGCAATGCCATTGATAATGGATGTATATCTGCCTAAGGCTAAATCAACTTTGCCAATATAGTGCTATCTGCTGTAGCAGACTGTGGATAAAGTGTGCAGTACATATTAGTGATTTACTAGGCTATTTAGAATGCTCCCATAGCCCCCCATCCCCCACATTGTAACTCAAAACTACATTATAGGTTCAGCCGCCTGCTTATCTGAAATCCTAATGAAAGTTTGGGTTCCCTCTATTTAGATGGACTATCATTTCTCTCCAGGAAAAAACAAGTGAACAATGTTAGATATGGAGTTAAGCTGTGTGATGAGTGAGATAGCTTGCAGCCAACTGAAAGAAGACATGAACATAAGAGACTGAAAAATGTACACACACATATAATGTATAAAATAAATGTGTGAGGACATTTTACCAGTGTGCAGTAAGTAGTACATGTTCAACTTTAGCCCTGACATTAAAAAAAACACTATGTGATCCAAATGTAAACTAAAGAAAGATTCAAGACACGTAAAGTTCATGGTCCATTTTTTAATTGCAGAGAGAGGTGGAATAGCATGTGGAAAGGCTTTTAGACCTGATTCAAACCCAGTACATTACTGTTATTATGTGCATGCCACTGAAATCCTGCATGGTACTATGGTACCTAGCAAGTACATTTAACCACAGTTTAGCTTGAATATGTAAAACAAAGTATACTGATCTGTTAATAAAATTTAAATCCATTATCTGTATTGTATTTTATCTGTTAAATCCACCACAGCAGTCATATACAGGGAAGATAAAAAAAAACAAGAGGTTGAAGAAAGAATAACCTTTTATCAATATATTTGCTCATTCAAACAAACATGACCCGCAATGACATAAATCCTTCTCTAGCCTTAACCATCCCAAATGCATGCCTAGCATCAACCCTTACATTAACCTTATCATGAAGTCCTAAACCTGAAACATCCATCGAAGAGGCGAGTCTCAAAAACGTCCTCACTCCGTAAAATGTCCTCTCACTCAACGTGTAAAACTCTGGTCCTCACAAAAATGTTTTGAAACGTCTTATGAGAACACAGACAGACACAGAGCAGACACATTTCCAAGCAGGTTGGGAGCTTCTCGTCCTACTGTGTGTTTATCTCACACCATTCATACTTTACTAGCCTCTGGGGAGTAGAACACATTATCATACAGACATCTGTCCTGCAAAATACCGCTCAGACGTCTACATTAATTCACAAAAAATACACAGAAACACAAAAACAAACAGTATACACACAGACATCTGATTATATATGCATGTTTGCATACATGCTGGCATACACACACACATACAAACTCTATCAGTAACAGTTAAATCAGCCTAAAGACAAAACCTCTCACACTAGCTTCTAGGTGGATGGATGCATTCTTTGATATGGTTTGACAGTGTGGAATAAAATGCGACATGCACTCAATTTAACTTTTCACTAAACTTGAAAAAGTTCAAAACCAAACAATTCAAGAGATGCCAAGGCGGGTCAAATGGGCCTCTGTGTCACCTGTTTGATACTTTTAGAGTTTGAATGATAGGAACACTGTCTTAATACAGAATTGCAGAATGTCAGTTTGTTCAGTCCATGTTTCCTTGTCTGGAAGGTTAAGTCATTTTTTACCTTCTCAGTTTTGTCTGTGTAACTTAAGCTTTAAGCTGTAAGCTTTTTGTCCCCCAACTCCAAAAGTGGATTTCATTTTTATTAGTGCTTGGCACGTTAACGTGTTATTAATGCATTCATTAATTAACGCTGACAATTTTATCGCACGTTAACGTTTTTAAAATTTTTTTGAAAGTCAAACCATGGGTCACGGGTGGGGGGGGGGTTGATCAGCCTGCAAATCACCCACCCAAACAAGCAGCGGAGGGGGGCTTTCACAGCAGATTACTCTGTGATTGCTTTTCCGTATTTTTACACGGCAGCAGGTGAGCCGCTTGCTTGTTAATGACGCAGCCTATCAAATAACTCAAACAACCCAAATCAACATCTGCACCCTGTGTGTTCAATGCTGCTTTAACGTTACCTGGTCCGTGCTGGTAAAATATCCACTTGTAACATCATTTGAAGTTTTTAACCAAGTAAAGTCTGTGCGAGTGAACAGATAAGATAAAATAGCAGTACATTTAAATTACAAGTGCACAGTATACTACTTTAGAATTCATTATTCAACTTTGCACGTAACAATGCAATTAAAAGCGATTAAAAATTTTACTTGTTGCCCAGCACTAATTTTTATCAATCATTAACAACATGGGCAATTGAAATATGCGGAGTCTGGCAATCTCTTCCAATCCTCTACCACCATCAAGACCATCCCCCTGTTTAAATAGCTGCCTACTTGTTGAACTTGGCAGTTGTGATTTACCTTTGATTAAATTGCCTTTGTACCAAAAACATTCTGGTTTATGTTGCTTCCCTTTTCCACACGAGCCAGGTTGTCACAGTATGTTTGAGATCCACAATGGAAATACACTACTTGCTTTGTAGTGTATTTCTCATTTTATATTATTTTATATTTTAAATAATCAAATAAAAGGGTGATCTGACTGCTGGAGGAGGTCAGATGCAGAATAAATATTAACTTTTAACCCTATTTTTTGACTGCAGAGTAATCCCAATAGATGAGCACACAGGAAGTACACTAAAAAAGCAATTACTGCACATATCCCTCGCTTTATATTAGTGAAGACTTTAGACTTGTAAGAAATATGGATCTCTAACATGGTAATTTTTTTGGAATTTTAAACAAATTATGTTTCCTTGCTGAATGTCTATATTTCTCTGCCAAAACACCATTTTAAACATCAAAGACATGACTTGCTGCATTTGGGGCAAGTGAAGGAGATAGACAGGAAGTAGGCAGATGTACACTGGGTTCACTGCTGCAGACACAGGTGTGTATGATTCAGTATAAAGCATTCCCGAAGGCATACACTGCCACACACGTATACACACGTGCATGTGTTTATAGCAGCATGCAACTGAATGTATAAATATACACACACATACAGGTGCATGTACAAGAGCACAGGCAAGACATACCAAGATGCATTCGTAGGGACGAACACTCACACATGCGCGCACGCGCACACACAAACACAAACACACAGTATTTCCACTGCAGACATGCATGCCAAACAGACAGCTCATTCCCCCGTGCTGCTGAGAGTCCAAGAGTATAAACGAGTCTGAGATCTGTATCAGGGCATTGAAATCAGAAACAGGTGCAGACATGCTGTCTGTCTTGCTTGCGCTCTGAAACACACACACACACACACACACGAATATAAGTTGTAATTTTCAGTGTGACATTATCTTGCAAATCTGTTAATTGTATTTAAGGAGAATTAGATTATCTCTGAACTCTGACCTCTACGTAGATGTCCTTATTTGCCAGACAGGAAATTGCTGTACAACCACTACATGGCCTTCAAGTCAGACCAGAGCTAAGTGAGATACAGTGTTTCAAATTAGTCTCACTTATCTTTTTTTTCAACCTTGTAAAGGGCTCTGCTCAAAATGTCCCATATCATTTCAGTAATGTAAAGTGTCTTGGAATGATTATGAACATACAGAGATAATAAGTTTAGAGATAATAAGCTTCATACCAAACATGTCAGTCAGTTGTAGAGTGGCGCAGGAGAGAGAGAGAGGAAGGATAGAGGAAAAGACATAGGGAAAATGAAAGAAAAAAAGAAGGAAAAGAGTTATTACGTGTGTTAATGGAAGCACCCAGTCATGAAGTAAGGTTGAGGCCATAACTGTGAGCAGACATGGACCAGAGATGAGTTACTGCACCGGACCTAGCCCCATCCCAGAGGGAGATGCTCACATCTGAAACAAACATATCCGAGGACCTGGGAGAGCCATGAAGCTAGCTGAAAGAAAATAGTTATATTCAGTTTTTTTCCATTACTCCCTTTTTCCAACTCTCGTTTTCAACATCTGTGAGCACAGGGAAATGTAATTTGGAAACTATTTACTTCATTGTAATTAGTCATGTTAGACAGTTACTCTTAAATCCATTTCTTTAGAATACCATTTAGTTAGGATTAGCTTAAAGTTTCATAAGTATGTTCATTTAGTTCAGTAACAAGGTGACCATTTTTCCTTGAGGAAAAATTAATTAATATATTAAATATACATATCTGTGAGTACAAAAATGTATGCAACCATGGTGTGATAAACCTGCAAAAGAGACAAAAATGTTATTGGGAACTAACCTTATTGACCCCCACTATCCATGGTAGCTCCATTTTATCTGACCCACACAAAACCAAAGTACTCTTGAAACAATTACCTGATTAACAAAATAAATCTGCCAACTTTTAATAATAGATTAAAGTTGTTTTTTAAGAAAACTGACAAAAAATTTCACAGGATCCAGCTTCCCAAATGTGCATATTTGCTAGTTTTCTTGGTTTTCTATGATGGGAAAATCAGTGTCACCAAGTTTTGGACTATTGGTCAGACAAAATAAGTGATCTAAATATGTTGGAACCTATGTTGAACTTGGCCTTGTGAGGCAACCATGGAAACCCAGGTGCTCCTGAGAACAAATGACTATTACAGCTTTAATTGATTTGATTCTGCCATAGAACAATGTACAAAAGGCAAAAACTAACAATACAATGGAAAAACAATAAAATCCTTAAAAAAATTATCAAACTATAAATACAATGTAACACAAAAAAGGTATTTTGCTTAAAACTGAAGCAAGACACAGGATAGAAACAGTAAGTTAACATGAAATAACTCATTTCTATAGAGATGTTAAATACACTGAAGCCATGGATTCCACTTACTTTCACTATGACAGAAAGAAATCAAACATTATAGCGAGGTTTGGAAAATAATGAACTGGCAGCAAATGGGATTTAAACTGCTAATTTGGTCCAGGAAAACAAGTAAACAAATGTAAGTTGAGAATGTCACTTGTTGCATTAATTAATTAATGTGTTAAGCTGCTTGTCACTTGTTACATTATTGGAAAACACTGATGCATTGTCACTGCAGAGCATTCTTTCAGTATTTATTTTTCCATTTCTTACCTCTCTTGTCTCTGTCATGTCTCCTTCAGCTGAAAGTGTTGTTAGGTAATTTCAAAGAATGGCCACCGAAACCACATACAATAATTTGTCCACTGTGGAAGTACCATACTGCAGAATTAAACTACACAGGGTCATAGAACTATAGGACACTGAATCTTCTAGCTTTCCACTGTCCTCATCTCCGTCACTTGAAATTTTTCCCTGTGTCTCTCAACTTGTGCCTCAACTAATTTCCCTTTTCGTGATGAAATAAGAGGATGAGAGTGAGAAAGATGAAAAGTTCTACGTCTCTCTTCTCCCCATCTGACTATCACCAAAATCTCCCCTTGAATCCCACTTTCTCATCTACTCACTCACTCTCATTTTTTTTAAATTGCTTTCTTCTTTATACCCCTCTTACGCTTCCCATTCAGATTTGCTTGAAAAACAAGTTTTGTCACAGCTTTATCGCCTTCTCTCTCGCCGTCTCTCTCTTTTCATATTGCCGTTCCAGCCATGTTTCTCTGCACTGCTCTCCATCCGCCCTCCTTCTCTTCACCACTCAAATCTTTCCACCTCATACCAGTTTAAATCTAAATGCTAATGACAGTTAAAGTCCTTGACCCTTCCCACTGCTGAATTTTGTATGAGGGAAGAAAAGGGAAGTAGGAGAGGAGAACAGTTTATTGTGGAGGGGTTAAAGGCTACTGGCTCTCATTATAAAGATCTGACAGAGGGAGAAACGGAGAATGAAAAAGAGTGACAGGCAAATGGGGAAAAAAGGCAATCTTTGAGATTAAAAATGCATATATGTATAGTGCTTTTAAATGAGAGGCCTTGGGCCAAGGAGGCAAAATAGTTTTGGTGTGTGCTTGAATGTATGGCCTTTCATTTGTTTGTGGACCCTCATTACATCATATCATATACCAAGTCCTAACCTCATGCATGATTGGACAGTAGGTTGGATGAACTTTCATCATATTTAAGTCTGCAGATATTAGAATCATATTAAGGGCTAAAGATAGAAAGCAAGATAGGCAAGCCGGTGATTGACAGCAGACATTTAGAGTTATTGAAGTGTGTTTGTGTCTGTGTGTTCATGTGGAAGTGTGTGTGTTGTGCTCAAATTGGCGTCCAAGTGTATTAGTGTGTGTTAATGTGTGTCTGTGTGTAAGTGAGCGTATTTGTTTCAGGTATTGAGCTGAACACTCTTTAAGCTGCTGACCTTCAAAAGCAGCTAAATGACAGGTAGGATCAAAGCCCTTTGGTTTAATAATGAACCAGTTGACATTTGAAGATCAGATCAGCAGCTGCATTACCATCAGGACTGAAGAGTAACAGATTACATTCCCAACGATTGGTTAGATCCAAGGCTCACACTGTTGAGTGCAAGGGTTGAAGACAAGTGGGAAGTACAAGACAAGTGGCAGTAGGGTGTGCGTCTCACGACTACAGTGTTCTGCTAATGAATTCTACAATTTGTTTTAGTATCGATTTGGAAATTTGACTTTTTTAAAAATAGAATGTATTAGTCAATAAAACACCATCAGTTTTGTTATAATGTGTAGCATAGCATTGAAGATACCAAGTTTAGAGATTTGATTTTTATTGAAGCCATTTGGAGTTCCTAATAAAATTATCCACAAAAAGGCTAAATGTTCAATCAATCCTCTAGTTACCTCAGTAAAACAATTACAGTTGCTTTTGGTTTTTAAATCAGGGGCATAGAAAATGGTCTCAGGATTAGACTTCACCTTTAGTGATGATATAGTCATAAAGACACAGAGAAAGCCACAATTTATTAATTTAAGCTAACTTGGAAATAACCTCATCGGATCTTATCTCACCGGAAGTCAGTCTCCATCACCCTGTGTGCAGAGGGCAGGCACAGATTACTCATAAAAGAAACAACTTTGTGAACAACTCCATCATCATAGTTAATTCCTCTTGCCTGTGAGTGGTAATGAACATTCAAACCTAATGTGTTTCCTATTAAAGCAATATGAGATCTTGTTAATTTTGTGCCAGATTTGAAAACTGTCGCTCTGCTCTTTTTTAATTGGCAGACTTTTTCAATTGTGTAACTGAGACCGGAATAAGTGAGTGAAGATAAGCTGCTTCATCTTCTAGGAAATGTTTGTTGGAATTATGATTTTATTTGCCAATGATATTCCCACTGATCAAGTACCGTAGCTACACATCAGTCAAAGCACTCCACGGCGATGGGCTATTAAGGGTTAAGATTGATATGAAGCAGGTGCTTAAGAAAAAAACTGCTCAAACTTTTCTTCTTTTAAATCAAACTTCAGCATGGGAAATTATCTTGTGAATAAGTAGTGTTAATGCAAGAACACCATCATAAATGAGACCCCAGGTTATGCAATCATGTGTCTCCTCTGAAACAATGCTCTTTGGTATACAGCAGCATTGTGAACCTTTTCTTCCTTTGTTTCAGGTTAGTTTTGTTTTTGGCTATTCAAATAAGTTCTCTAATAAATATATCTAAAGTTTCAAAGTTTTTTTCTTTCCTTGTCAGTGTAAAGTCCCTTGGTACACTAAACTGGTGGTTCTCAAGCTGTTTAATTTGAAGGATCCCTAAACTGACACAAATTAGACCCCATCTGATAGAATTTGTGTTTTTTATGTTTTATTAGAGCAGTGTATGAAACCCATGACCATTACATTCCAGATACATTCTGTCATTGTGTTACTTGGATACAATTGTTGTGAAAATCAATTTGTACTATTTTGAGACCCCACTTTGAGAACCACTGTACTAAATACACTGCTTGCTGTACACTAGAGCATAATGTACTACTGCAATCTACAAATCAAAAGCTGCCCCTTTAGAAAGGAAGCAAAATCATTACTGTGGAACAAATCAATACATATAATACAGAAAAAATATATAATCAATCTAACCATAGTTCATACTGGCTGAAAACAGATTTGAAAGTGATAAATTGCTGAATCTACAGTTTGTGAGGTAATATGATGTCTCCCTATACATCAATGTTGTATGTACTAAGGTTGTTTTGTTTTCAAATAGGTCTTTACCTTGTCGCCAAGACGAATTCCCTTCATTGAACTTCGTGAATTAAATTATTTCAGTTCATCGGGTACATCACTGAATTAGCCAGAGTGCTTTAACATTTTGTGCCAATTAAGTAATTTGCTCCTCTATAAATAAAACGCTTGAGCATTGATTTACTGCACACACGGTGGCTATTTATCATTCTATTTCGATGGTTGCCCGCAAGAAGAAAATGCAGCACATATAATATTATGTTGTTAGGTCCAGGCTTTTGATTTTCACGAAGATGATGTATCATATGTAATGACTAACACAACATTCTCAGCCAGAGAAATTATTTTAAGGTGATCTTATATTTTGACTGGTAGAAAATCAATCTTTCTGATTGAAAACGTCACAGGACTCCAGGCTCTTGTCAGCAATAATTAAGAACAATTATTGTTCATAGAGCATGAAATGATTCCATGAAAACATCTGCATTTTTAAACCTCATCTTGCATTAATAAAGTGTCTATTGTAAAGTATAATACAATGTATTGAGGGAATCAACAATATTAATGCTAGTACAATAAGAGCCTACCCAATCATACACTTCAGAGGTATAATTATAGAATGTAATTTCATCCCATCTGCCTGCAATATTAACAACTAGTTTTATTAGGCAAATGTTCTGAGTTCATGATGTTAAATGAATGCCATTGATTGATATTGTAATCAATTTGACAAATCACTTCTTGGCACTTACAGCATGCCGCCAGCTACAGCTTCCATCTTCATGTTATGTAATCAAGGAAAAATTATGCAAAGTGTTATGGTAATCAGAGAGCTAGAGGGTTGTGATTGTGAAGTCTTGAAGACGCTAACCTAATTATGTGGCTGTTGTTCTGTCAACAAAGTGTTTGCTAATGAATGGGCAGCCCGACAATGAATAAACGACTGAGAAACATCAAGAATATGGACGTTAATATATTTATTTTGCAATATGTGTGTGTTAGTCTCAGTATATTGGACTTCAATAGTTGTAGATTGGTTCAGGGTGTGTGTGTGTGTGTGTGTGTGTCTCTGTCTGTGTGTGTGTGTGTCTCTGTCTGTCTGTCTGTCTGTCAGATAGACAAGATAGACAAGATGAGGAAGTGTGAGCTGCAATTAAACTTGATTTATTTTCTTTGTTGGGGCAGAATAATTTGATATGCACATAATTCCCAGAAAGACGGCTTATTTTCTGTTCCCATGTGTGACTGTGTGTTTGCAATGGTCGTGGGTTGTATTTACAAAGCATTCTTTTTTTGTACAGTGCTTAATACAAGTTGTACTGGTATTAATCATGTAATGTCACTCAAGGACATTGGTATACACCAACCATTTGGACCCCCACAAAGTAAAGCACAACATTTTAAGGTTAAAGAGAAACTACACCCAAACTGGAAATCCTGCTTGTGCTGCCATCTAGTGGTTGCTAAATTCTGTGTCATAGTCTATGCAGTACAGCACTTTATAAAGCACTAGCTATCACAGTTGGGCGCAATCATAAGTACAATATCCCATGCCTAAATATTTTGTGGAGATCGGGGTTCGTGGCAAAAGGCAATAGTTTACTTATTTACACGTCACATGACATACTTGGTCTTTTCCAGAATCTAACCAAATAGCTTTGGTGGCTAAACCTAGCAAAACTGGACCGTTTCACAAAGTGAACCATGTGTTAAAAAGGCATCCACTTGGGTCCCCGCAAAGTCGAGATGCAGAGTGACGTGACAAAGCGAAGTTGGTATTTAGCGACCTGGGAATGAGAACGAGTTGGTACAGCAGCAGTACAGAGTTTTAGTGTGGAGTTGCTCTTCACAAGCTTTAATTCCACTTTTGTTGTTCTTTGTATGGTATGTTTTTGTCCTTTTATCTGGCTATGTTTGTTTTTGTTTACTCAGGTTACTCTTGCAAAAGAGATCCTGATCAACCTGATTAAATTAAGGTTTATATATAACTTTAAGTCTAGGGTTAACGTTAAGTTAAAGTTATGGTAAGGGGGTTGGTGTTAGGTATGTATTGGTTATGGTAACTGCAAGGTAAGTCTTAAGATAATTAATTTAAGTCAATGTAATGTCCTTCTTAGGGTGTGTGTATGTGAAAACAAAAGGTTCACTTGACGAATGATACCCATCCATACTGTCTATATACAGTGCTCAAAAAAATAAAGGGAACACTAAAATAACACATCCTAGATCTGAATGAATGAAATAATCTCATTAAATACTCCTTTCTTTACATAGTTGAATGTGCTGACAACACAATCACACAAAAATTATCAATGGAAATCAAATTGTCTCCTGTCTCAGATTGTCTCCTGAGGGATCTCCTCCCAGACCTGGCCTAAAGCATCCGCCAACTCCTGGACAGTCTGTGGTGCAACGTGGCGTTGGTGGATGGAGTGAGACATGATGTCCCAGATGTGCTCAATTGGATTCAGGTCTGAGGAACAGGCGGGCCAGTCCATAGCACCACTGCCTTCCAGCCACATGAGGTCTAGCATTATGTTGCATTAGGAGGAACACAGGGCCAAACGCACCAGGATATGGTCTCACAAGGGGTCTGAGGATCTCATCTCGGTCAGGTCAGGCTACCTCTGGCGAGCACATGGAGGGCTGTGCGGCCCCCCAAAGAAATGCCACCCCACACCATTACTGACCCACCGCCAAACCGGTCATGCTGGAGGATGTTGCAGGCAGCAGAACGTTCTCCACAGCGTCTCCAAACTCTGTCACGTCTGTCACATGTGCTCAGTGTGAATCTGCTTTCATCTGTGAAGAGCACAGGGCGCCAGTGGCGAATTTGCCAATCTTGGTGTTCTCTGGCAAATGCCAAACGTCCTGCACAGTGTTGGGCTGTAAGCACAACCCCCACCTGTGGACGTCGGGCCCTCATACCACCCTCATGGAGTTTCTGACCGTTTGAGCAGACACATGCACATTTGTGGCCTGCTGGAGGTCATTTTGCAGGGCTCTGGCAGTGCTCCTCCTGCTCCTCCTTGCACAAAGGTGGAGGTAGCGGTCCTGCTGCTGGGTTGTTGCCCTCCTACGGTCTCCTGATGTACTGGCCTGTCTCCTGGTAGCACCTCCATGCTTTGGACACTACGCTGACAGACACAGCAAACCTTCTTGCCACAGCTTGCATTGATGTGCCATCCTGGATGAGCTGCACTACCTGAGGCACTTGTGTGGGTTGTAGACTCCGTCTCATGCTACCACTAGAGTGAAAGCACCGCCAGCATTCAAAAGTGACCAAAACATCAGCCAGGAAGCATAGGAACTGAGAAGTGGTCTGTGGTCACCACCTGCAGAACCACTCCTTTATTGGGGGTGTCTTGCTAATTGCCTATAATTTCCACCTGTTGTCTATTCCATTTGCACAACAGCATGTGAAATTGATTGTCAATCAGTGTTGCTTCCTGAGTGGACAGTTTGATTTCACAGGAGTGTGATTGATTTGGAGTTACATTGTGTTGTTTAAGTGTTCCCTTTATTTTTTTGAGCAGTGTATTTTATAATGCACGTTTAACTGTCTGGCTTGACATTATTTATTTTGATTTTACTATGTATAAACCATGAGAATAAGTATTGAAATAATTAAAGTTAAACTTAATTAATAATTTAAAAAATGCCCCAAAACATGTTTGTGCATTTGTAGATCAATGCTCTCACAATGTGAGCCAACAGGAACAGATTTCATCTGCATCACGCTGTAGGCAGGGAGCTAATCAAAGCCTTGAACTTCCATGCAGTCCCTATACACTCAAACATTTGTTTGTCATAAATCCTCCTTTGCGTCGGTTTTAATGCACCATTAATTTACACTGAGATCTACAGTGGCTACAGATGGTTTTTACTGTGTTTTGGTGGATGATAAACATTTTGCTTGGGTAAAAAAAAAACATAGGCCAAGCCCTTCAGTTCCATCAGTTTCTGTCTTTCTTTCTTGAACTCATTCTCAGCATGTTAACGTGCACCAGTTGTAAATTATACAGATCATTTTCCGCTATCAGGAAACTCCCTCATTGAGTTAGATTGGTGTCCATCTGTTTTTGTGTGGTTAGTTGAGTGTGTGAGATTCTCTGTCAGGGGGAACTCCCCAGAATAATCCTTGCTGTCAGATTAAAGATCGATTGAGGCAAACCAGAGATAGTCTGGTATTACACCATCATGACATCATGGGGGTTTCTTAAATGCCAAGGAGGAAAGGATGGAAGGGTAGAAGAAAAACAAAGAAGAAAGGAAATGATAAAGAAAAAGGGGTGGGAAATAGCACTCACATGTAATTGATCCGGTTGATTATTCTCGTTTTTATCTTGTGATTTTTGTGCCCTCTCTTTCCGTTTACTTTTTTAATAAAATTACTTTTATGACATACCTGTTTGTTAAAGGTGCTTTATAAATATAAGCTGGCATATATTGTATCCCCAGAATGTCACTCCACCAATGTGAGTGAACTATTTCATTTTTAGTATGACTTAATGATATTTGAGGTTAGAACTTCTTTTATCTCCAAGGTGTGAAGTTATTGGGGTTTTTATTTCAGGGTGGATTTTTATTCAGTTTTAGGGTGTGTTTTTAAATTGAACTAAGTTCAAAGTGTGGTAAGTCCATGTGTTTTACTGATATGTGAGTCATTACCAGAAACGAGGTTTGCGGTTGCGTCCAGCCATAATGGGACCCATTTGCAATTTTAACTCTCTAATCGGCTTTTTAAGAGTGGTGTGAGTTTAATTCACATGGAGACTTGTTTTCAGAGAACTGCATGCTGCCACCAGACTATGGCAAGATATACAAATGTACTTCACATTGTAGATCTAACATCCAAACACAGCATTGAAATATACACAGTCACCTCATTTATACTTGGTATTAAAATCTATATCTGGATTTGTTATCCACATAATAAACTATCTATCTTTCCTTTGTGTTTACACAAGGTATGGTTATTGCATTCTTGTTATCCTCATTGCGATCAGATGCTCCAGAGCAAAACATGCCCTTTTGAAGTGGTGGCAAATCCGCCCCAGACTCCCTTAAAAAAAATGACATAATTTTGTGAATTGTTAAGTTAGGGGAAACTTTGAAACTGTTCAACAAATTCTTATTTGTCCCCCTCTTTAAATTCGGCAAATGTATCAATCAATCAAAATTTATTTATAGAGCACTTTAAAGTCACACAAAGTGCTGTACAGTAAAACAATAAATGAATACATAAAAGACACTAAAGACAAAGCTCACACGACGCATAAAATACAAATAAAAACAATACAATTAAACAACCATACAATAAAACAATAAAATCAATGCAACTAAAACAAGAAATATCAACTTCAGTTTTCAAAGGACAGAGAAAAGAGGTGGGTTTTAAGAAGAGACTTAAAAACAGACAGTGAAGATGCCTGTCTAATGTGCAGAGGTAGATTGTTCCACAGTTTAGGAGCTGCTACAGCAAAAGCTCCCCTCTGTGCTTGCGCTTGGTTTTGGGCACACTTAGGAGCAGTTGATCGGCTGACCTGAGAGAACGGGTGGGTCTATAGGCATGTAGAAGCTCATAGTTGTAGGGTGGAGCAAGGCGTTTAAGACACTTAAAAGCAAATAAAAGATTCTTAAAATGGATCCTATGTTTTACAGGCAGCCAGTGGAGTGAGGCTAAAATGGGGGAAATATGCTCATATTTACACATTCCAGTTAAAAGACGAGCTGCAGCGTTCTGTACCATCTGGAGACGAGCAATAGAGGACCCACTGACCCCCATAACAGTGCATTACAGTAATCCAACCGAGTGATGACAAAGGCGTACATTACTGTTTCAAAGTGCTGCCTAGAGAGAAATTGCTTTATTTTGGCCAGTTGCCTCAATTGAAAAAAGCTTGTTTTTACAACTGTCCTTATCTGTCTGTTGAGCTTATGGTCAGAGTCGATCTGACCATAAGCTCAGCTTATGATCATTTGCTTGATGTAGTGACTCAAGGAATCTAGATCAACACGGGGGGGTCCCAGTAGTGCCACCAAAAAAACAATTCACTTCTGTCTTGCCTTCATTCAGACTTCAGACTTAGAGCCATCCAAGCCTTTATGTCATCAAGACACTTAAGTAACGGTCCAACAGTTTAATTCTTTTTAAGAGGCATATAGATTCGAGTATCATCTGCATAACAGTGGAATGACATACCATGCTTCCTAAGTATGGAACCAAGCGGGAGCAAATAAAGAGAGAAAAGAAGAGGGCCTAATATTGAGACCTGTGGGACCCCACACGAGAGAGGAGCAGAAAAGGACACAGACTCTCCACAGCTGACGCTGAAAGTTCTACCTTCCAAGAAGGACCTGAACCATTTCAGTGCACCTCTCACAACCCAGTATGGTTAACTAGCACCCTAAACAGCCTTCAAATTCAGAATTAAAATAATTAAATACCTCTGTCAAACAGACTGAATAAAAAAAATAAATAAAAAAAAAACTTACCACCGTAATACCTATCAAAGAAAAGTTTTAATGCAGAGCCACTGTATTGCATTGTATTAGTTTGTCTAGGTGTTCCTAATAAATTCTAAAGAGAGTGTACCGTAACTAGCAAATGCCTTGACAAAATGACATGGTGGGTGGGGCACACGTAATTACATTTATTGGAAACCCTGTAGGCTATATGGCCATATAATATAAATTACGCTAGTTAGCAGTATTTATTTTGATGTAATACATAAACGAATAGTGGTCCAAAATTCTCTGAGCCCTGACAATTGGCTGTTTTGTTGCTGACACGGCCAATGCACTTCTGAACCATGCATAGCAACTCGGCGGTCCGTATAGACACGAAATTTATCAAACCCAGTTGTTTACCATGCTAACACTAGCTGACTACTTAGTTAGCGGGTGAGCTACAGTGTAGCACCAAGCACACAATTAAAAAAAAAAATTAAACACAACCTCTGCAAAGCCAGACTTTCAATACTATATTCAAACAAAATACTCACCTTTTTGACTTCAGGTTGTCTTGAATAAAACAGGAGAGCTGTGCTGGCATGTCCAACACTGACATGTGGATGAAAACCCCTGCAGGAATGCTTAGGAAACAACATTATTAGTGTGAAACATGAGCAGGGTACTTGACCTGGCCTCAACTTGAGTAGGCTCAGCTCCAACTACAATTTCAAAGTTATGCCACCATAAATTTTGCATTGAGACCAACTTTATACAAGGAAAGTAATAAAGTTAGTTCAAGAAACTACTTTTACGTTTAGTATTTCTTTGTTCAGGTTAATCAAAAATCTAATTAAGATGAGCAATTTCAAGTTCTCATTTTTACAGTGTAGGCGCAGCTGCAACGCACACAATAGACATTTTCATTATTCATGATGTTTTGTTGAATTACACATCTTTTTGTGCTTTCATGGCACAGAATAGACAACATTTCTATTCTTGCTATATTTTATGTTAGCTAAAATATCTGTAGGCTATAATGTTATGTTTGGATGCCAGCATATTGTAAGTTAAGGGCTGTACACCTACTTAAGATCCTAACACAATGTGAGCCAGACTACCTTCAGGTGTGGTAAGGCAGATGCGATCACATTTCAGTCAAGACTCATTTACATGCATTTTTCCTTATCTGGAAAATGTGTCCAGATATACATCACATTTTAATACCAGGTGTAAATGAGTGAGTGAGAAAGAAAAATAATGACATTATCTATGAAAATAAAAACACAATTTGTACTTATGTAAATTAGTATTTAGAAATTAATAAAAACTAAACATTGCACTAATAAAAGCATAATGATCAGCCATGCTGTACAGGCATGCCAACAAGTATGCACAGAAACATAGTTACAGCTGTACTAAAAGACAAACCAGTTTAGCTAACTTAGCTAACTTCACAGTTTAATGTCAGACTGGGTATGAATATCCATCATGATTCTAAATTGGTTTACGTCACATTTATATGGCAGGAACATTTCTGTCCAGTGTTTCTTGCCCTGTCGGGCTACCTTTGCTGAATGTTAGCCGAAATATTAAAAATAAGTAACAAGTTTTAAGTGATTCATTAATTATTAAATATCCAATCCATTTGTAGCTAAATAAATTGCTGACAAAATGTGGTGATGCCATTTGTGGAGACTAATTAAGAAAAAAATGATAGCACCAGTATTTCAGCAAGTGCCCCAAAACGATGTACATTTACATTCAATTGACAAAGCCCTGTAGCAGCTGTAGGAGGAATCGAGGCATGTTAATTTTACTCTTTCTCTTATTGTCACTAGGGACTGTTTTCCCACATCTCCACTAGCAAGCACTCCTGATGGTAATCAGATCTGTGACTTGCTGCTTACCTGAGCCACTGCACCTCATTAGCTCATTAGTCTCTAGTCACATGTTTTTGTCAGATCGTGTTGTTTTTGTGTTTGCCTGCCGAACTTTGTCTTCTGCTTGCTATCTGTGTTTCTGCAACTTCTTTTCTGTTTGCAAGTTTTCAATATATTTTCAGTATAAGTACTCAAACCCCGTCTCCTTCTCTAGTGTGTGGATTTCTTTTCTGGTACATTTTTTTGACAGTTGTTCATGCCATTCCATGAATAATGCATGATTCTGTTAACTACAGATAGAATGGGGTGAGAAGGAAAAAATAAAAAGGTTGAAAAAGACATAGTCTGCGATTTCAAACACAGCCTAACATACTACTCATACTAAGTATGATGTTAAATTGCGTTCAAACTACTGGTATTTTGTGTATGCGAGAAATACCCGGATGTGTACTAGATTAGCAAGAATTTCTGAGTTTCAGTTTACTGGACATACTCAGCTGCTCCACAATGCATTGCATCAGTTAAGACTGTGCAATTGTAGTAAAATAATTAGAAATTATAAAGAGTGAACATGAAACAGAAGCTACTCGGGACCCAGGGCGTTTAAGTACAAACCAAAAAATATTAAACACTAAGATATTTGTCATAAACAAAGTTTCATTCATAGCCGGGACTGGTAATGTGATTGATACAGTCACGTGATGCCGAGAAGACATATTGCTTGAGTACTTCAGAGTGAACAGTCTGCTGGTAATGGCATTCTTAACTTTTAATTTAGTACACAGTATGTGGTACATACTGATTATGTATGTAGTACTCACACAGACAGAAAAAGAGAGAAAAGGGATGGAATGACAATATAAGGGCAGCATACAATGCCAGAGTAAGAAACAAGAATAAGATGTAGACAAAGAGCTCCATAGGGGCTAACCAGGCAAGATTAAGAGTCACAAGTTTTTTGTTGTTTAAAAAGTAATTTGCATTTCATTGTTTCTTTTTTCCCCCCAATGGACAGTGCGCGCACACACACACACACACACACACCCAGAATGATTTCATCATTAATTGGTCAAATGCATCCACTCACACCTGTATCTCTCTCAGCAGTACTCCCCATGATCTCTTCTACTATCATTCTATTCATTAGCAAAAATGCATTACCGAAACATCAGAGAATAAAATTATTCTGTTCAAAAACTTTGTAGGTTACAGGATATTCATGCTTACGCACATGCTAAGGGTTCTCACTAAATAGTTTATAAAAATTTGTATTAGAATTGTTTCAATCAATGTACTATGGCCTTTACTTTCACCAGAACTCAAACCACTGAATAACCTATGGGAGATCTTATAAAGGAAGTTGATCCTTTAGTTTATCAGAAAAAATACAATTCAAAATCACCAAAGTTGGAGATACATGATTAAGTTACAGAAATGGTAATCACCTTTGAGATGTAGTAAGTATGAAGTTGCATGCAAAAAAGGATCAAAACAATCTATTTAGTTGTCACTTTAAGGATGTGGATGTGTGTTTAAGGACCACTAACCGCTTACGGTCTATAGAACCTTCAAATTAGGTGAGACTCTTATTGCCATGGCAACAATGAGAAGTTCAGAGACACTTTTCAGAATTTCACAGCAGCTTGACTGAGCCAGTGTTACCATGGAGTTCAGTGAGACACAATGACTGTGAGAAAGTGGGACAGCTGATGGGATTGGTATTTGGGGAGACGCCTGTGTTCAGTCAAACTCAAAAAGGCACAACTGAAATGTGTCGGAAACCAGTGGGAGATATTCCCAGAAAAAAAAGGACATGATCTCTCTGCGTGCAATCCTTTTTGACATTGCTGTCATTTTCATATTGATATTGGATATGGGTGACATCCTGGAATAAGTATGAGCAGTTATCCAAACAAATAAGTTATGAGGGCCATTTGGATACTCAGCATGAAGGCCTGTGGTGTGGTCTTAGCTAGAGACAGAGAGGAGGGACAACCGAGACAACTGTGTATAAATGATGGGAGTGGAGAGACAGAAGTTGTATGAGACAGACAGACACACTTAAAGGAGTTATTACGGGTGTGTGTGTGTGAGAGAGAGCAATAGACCAAGAGAACCAAAAAGCAGGAGAGAGTGAGAGTACACCAGACCCAATTAACAACCAGAGCTATATATCACTGCCAGCTAAATGACCTCTGAAAAAAAGAAATGATCAAGATGGCAACCGCTTGGCCATTACATGAAAATGACTGATTTCACAATATATCAGCAGTAGGAGGAAGAAAGAAAGACAGGGATGGCTGAGAGACAGAGAGGTGCAGAAATGGCAGACACAAAGTCTGGAGAAAAGAAGGCTCTGTGCTCAAGCTTTCAGTTATTAGACCTTCATTCGCGTTTGTTGCGTTCAAAGACAACCTCTGTATATGACACTAAGCACGTGCACTCAGCTTCTTTGGTTGACCATGGCGAGGCCTGTTCTCAGTGGAACCTGTCCTGTTGAACCGCTGTATGGTCTCGGCCACTGTGCTGCAGTTCAGTTTCAGGGTCTTGGCAATCTTCTTATAGCCTAGGCCGTCTTTATGCAGAGCAGCAATTCTTATTTTCAGATCCTCAGAGAGTTTTTTGCCATGAGGTGCCATGTTGAACTTCCGGTGACCAATATGAGGGTGTGAGAGCGATAACACCAAATTTAACACACCTGCTTCCCATTCACACCTGAGACCTTGTTACACTAACGAGTCACATGACACCGGAGAGGGAAAATGGGTAATTGGGCCCAATTTGGACATTTTCCCTTAGGGGTGTACTCACTTTTGTTGCCAGCGGTTTAGACATTAATGTTAGACAAGCTGTACACTCACTACTTTACATTGTAACAAAGTGTCATTTCTTCAGTGTTGTCACATGAAAAGATATAATCAAATATTTACAAAAATTCGAGGGGTGTACTCACTTTTGTGAGATACTGTATACTAATGTCATGGTAACATGCTGACGTTTAGCAGGTAAAATGTTCACCATATTAACCACCTTAGTTAAGCATGCTAGCAGGCTAATAGTGACTAATTAGCACTAAATACAAAGTACAGCTGACGCTGCTGGATTATTCCTTATTGGGTGTATTCGGTCACAGACCAAAGTGGTGGAGCCATTGACCGCTTTTGTGGTAAATAAAAACTTTCAGCTGCAGTGTAAACATGTCTGTCTCTCTCTCTTTGGTGTCAGGTGTTTGACACAGTCATCCATCCAACCCAAGCAATCTGGGAAAAAGATAGGACACAGTAGCATCAACCCATTATCATATTTCATTCAGTGCACTGTCAGACAACCAGGCAGACTATTACACACTTGTGCACGCACACACACACACACACACACACACACACACACAAAGTAATTGGCACAAAGTTAGGACCCAAGACAGAGAGAGAAAAAAGTGGACACAGGGAATATGTTGACCCACTAAATGTAATTTTGTGTCTGAATGGACTAAGACAATTGAACACAATTGATGTCATTCACCAGACAGACATTTCGTGTCTAATCTTGATGCACTGATGGGCATGCTTTCTAAGTAGGTTGGACTGAAACTCTTCATTAGGGAGACAAAAAACTACATTTTCTATCTATAGGGACCAATATACTATAAAAGGCATGTTTCTTAAGAGGACAGGAGGAAATAGATGTTAAGACATGGGGAATCAAGTGCTTTTGGGTCTCATATATGCTAGTTCCATTAAGTGACATTAAGTGATGTTTTTCTGATGAAACTGTCAAGCAAGGCGATTTTGGGTGACAGAAGTCTTGGTCCTCAACTGACCTGCTGAGAAACCAATTTAAGGAATTGAGGGTATAATGTTAGCTCGTTTCACTTTGGGACACTTTTTTTGAATGGGCCACTGGTGAGAACTTAAGAACTGATAAAACTGTTTTTTTTGGAAAGCCTAGAAACAAGATTTTTCACATTTCTATTCGACTTTATTTCTTTTTCTTCTTAAAAAGTGTATTAATTGTTTTAAAACCATAAGGGCAGAAATGTCTTTCCAAGAGCCCTTGATGGTTTTTTAGCGTACAATAGGCCACGGGCTGAGTTTAATATTAGTTGTATGTCTCAAATTTCACAGTTTGTGAATTTTGACTTTTAAATCAACACCTATATTTTACAGCAGGGCATGTTGTTGCTATTGTATGCATAATTAATGTATTTTTGTAAAGTTTGATTTTCTTTGCCAATTACTGATTTTTCAAAATGACTGTGTACAGAGCATTGAGCCAAAGAAAAGTAACAAACCACTCACACATTTATGGACCTGATAAAAAGTATAAGCAAAGTGGATTTAAAGAAATACTAGGATAAAACACTCCCAGAGAATCTTACAAACCTGTTGTAATATGAATATGAGTAAATTTACCTCGTACCTTGTTTCTTTTATTCTTCCACTAACAATAGGTTTCTGTAGGATGTTGTGTTGCCAACCCGATCGCATCTCATGCGTCACATATACATGCTTTGGAAAAGCCGTGTCTATTGTAACCAAAACGGCGATTTTGCGTGTATATGATACGCTGCAGTTTGCAATAGCATTGCAACACAAAGGAGGTTGACATGCATATATTTACTGACTTAGGTTTAGGCACTAACTAATGCCATGGTTGAGGTTAGGGAAGCCGTCATCTTTCCCCCACCAGTGCCTCGCAGCTCCAATTAGCAGTAAGTTGTGACAACCACTCTCCACAACAACCAGTGGCTGTAGAAACGGGGATGCCCCGCCTCGCGGCTTCTTCACACGGTAGCCGTATTGTGGCTGGCGACGAGCTGATAATAACACTGTCGCAGGCTATGATGTCATCAGAGCGACCGGCTCGGCCCTTTCGATTGCGCCCCCCCTTGGATCAAACTTCCTTTTATGGAAGGTTTGGTGGCAGAGATGGCCGAAGAAGCGTTTAACATATTTCTTAGTCCCCAAGAAAACAGGAGGCTACAGACCCATCATATCAGACAGAAAACATTCTTTATGCTGATGGTCAGGAAGCTGCTGGAGCTAGTTCAGCACGGCGACTGGTTCACCACTATCGACCTGAAGGATGCCTACATTCATGTGGAAGTGGCTCACCAGGTGGTCTCGTTGGGCCTGCTACACATGCGACGGCTACAACACTGGTTCTCAAATCTGGACCTCAAAAGGCACAAACGCTGCCCCGGCGGTATAGGGCGATCTACAGTTCTGGGTATCCCCACATCGGCTGTCAGCAGGTGTGCCACTCAGTCGAGTAGCATCATACGTGTCAGTGGTCATGGATGTGTCTCTGGGGGCCTGCCTGGGGAAGGCGGTAGGTGGTGTTTGTCCCCGGCCTTCTGTGCCGGACGTCACTGTGAGGGTTTATGGCCTGTGGCCGATCGTGTCGGTGTGATGGGCGGTGGCTTGTCGCGGCTGGGCGGACAGTCATCGGGCTCCACCCACTGTACCCATAGAGTCCAGTAGAGGGTGGAGCCTATGTGAGATAGAACAAAGGTTACGATATGGTAACCCTAGTTCTATTAGCACAGGTGGAGCCCTCCACGATGGAGCCCTGCTGCTTCGCTGCCGTCTACTGAAGAGGTGGCTGGATGCTAGGCAGTGTGGACACTGCTATTTATACGATTCGCACGTATCTGTAGCGTATCTCATTGGTCAGCTACTTTCACTAAGCAAATTTCAGTGGGCGAGTACGTGCGTGTGATAGGAGGAGATGTAATACCCATAGAGTCCAGTAGAGGGCTCCGCCTGTGCTAATAGAACAAGGATTACCATATCGTAACCTTCCTTACATCAAAATGTTGTTTTTAAAAGTAAAATTCGTTAATATTTGATTAATTACTAAAAAAATGGTCAGCAAGAGCAATCTTAGTATCACTATAGATTACAACAACAATATGTGAGGTAATCATATTTAACACATAATTTGCACTTTTTCATGACCACACCATTGGCAAGCTTAATGTTATGTTTTATTAAAGATACGTAACACGGAAAGGCTTACAAATCTCAGGGAGCTGAGACTTGGTGCGAGGTTGCTGTCTCATTGCAGGAAGTCTTCAGGCTCTGTTGAATCCCCTTGTGGTTCTTGTACTGAAAAAAAGAGAGAGGGAAAAAAGACAGGAGAGAAAGGGTTAGACACACGTATATAGGCATAGATGGGAAATTTCCTTGGGAGATGATGTGTGGTCTTGGTTCTCCAACTTCAGTTACGGAACTTCATTAGTATGATACGTTGCATCATTTACTGCTTTGATATGAATTCCTATAAAGTTGTTTCATGTTCTTGGTTTAATTTTAGATATGTAATGAGTGCATACATGTTTTGTGTTTCCCAATACCGTGCATTCAACCACTATAGGACATATGCATGTGAGTAGACAAAAATGCAACTGCTCTTCCAAATACCAGCACCCAGTTCTACAGCAGGTTACTTACAATATGCACTAACTAAGATGACTTATTTTAAAACAGTAATAAAATACATGTTTAGTATGATCACTTATGTAATACAGTAGTATAATACATTTGGTAATTAGTATGTCCCAACATTTGGCCCAGCACTCCTGTTGGGCCTCACATCCATGACATCCATGCCTGTCTACTTGCTAGGTGGACAAACCTTCTTTTAGACTGATCATACTTGGCTCATATTTGGTTATTGGTCCCTGATTCCAGGGTGGTTCCCCGTATTTATTAATTGTAATTAAGAATTTTTAATATTCATATTTTTTATTAATATTTCTAGAATATCTTTGATATTCAGCTAATAACCAAACCTGACCAATTGAAAACCCCAACATATTTGGTGTCCTGTGTGAGGGCATCTAAATACCAACTTTATTGCAACAATTATGCATGAATAATCCATAATTATTCATTCTGAATTCTTAGATATTTAAAAATTACAATTTTTTCTCTTTATTCAAATTGATATTCTGCAAGTTTCGCCAAGCATATTCAGTTGTGTTGTGGAATTTTTGTTGTTGTTTTGTTGTACCAGTGGATAGTAATTGCATTTTTTGGATTTTTTGGCACACTTTTGTTAAAGGGCTCTTAAGTCTGCTAGGTACCCCCCAGGGAGCTAGTTATTGACAAACTAATCTGTAAACTAGATTGACGCCACTCACCTTGCTGTTGTTAAAGGGCTCTTAAGTCTGCTAGGTACTTTGTAGAGTAGCTAGTTATTAACACAACGATTTGCAAGCCAGGTTGACACCGCTCACCTGTACCCTTGCCTTAACACATTAACAGCTTTCCCTACCAAATATTAATTGCGTGTCCTCTCTAACAGAGTGGTGAAATGAATCAGCAAGACTTCCGTAAGCTAGTAGCTGAAGCTAGTAGCTGAAGCAGGATACGGTCGCTGGTCTCCTCCACCTGTCCACGGAAGACAGAGTGAATTTGTCTAGCTACAATGCTAGCACATGTGATGTAGAATGATGAATGATGCAGAGGATACAAGAGCTCGTATCGTACATCAATGACATGTGTGAAAAGCTACAACGCTCCATCCCCGACGTACTTGCAGAAATGGTCCTCCTCTGCCAACGCAGAGCACAGCTACAAGCTGAAGAACAGGAGGAACGCTACGCCCAACTGCAGCATAGCTATCAGGCTGAGCAACAGCGCAACGCCAGCTTGCACTGGGACCACCTGTCCCATGCAAGCTCTGCAGATGGAAGACAAGAGCCCTCCCTCAACCGCTTAAAACAGCACCTGGACCTACAAGCCGCTCCTGATGTGTAGTCTTGGCAATGCATTCTGTTTCCACTTAGAACTTAGAACCAGCATACATGAAAAAGTTTTTTTCTTCTTTTAGTTTTTTTTGATGGTGAAGCCACAGGCCAAACTGGACAACTTCCTGTTTGTCAGCCATGCTTCCACGCAACAATCAGCAACCATTCAACAGACTATCTTAATCCTGTCAAGGAGCAAGTCTTATTAACCACCTGTACCTCCTGCTCTCCCTCTCTTCCCTTTCACCTTTCAAGTTTTCCCTTTTGGTTATTCGATCTTAACATTGATGACAAGGAGCAACAGAGGACGGCGTATGGATTAATCAAATGTCTGCTTGGAATGTAAATGATTGTGTGTATTGATTGATGTGTAAAAATAGGTCTAGAGTAGTTAGTAGTCTGCCCAGACGTAACCTCAACAGATCTGCCCAGACACTACAGCCTCTATGCCCTATGAACTATACATACTGTTGAACTATTTGTTCCCAAGAACACATGGACTGAGTAACCCTCAAGTTACTTTTAGACTCCTGGACTGTTCGGTCTTTTGACTTGCTCTGAAGACTGCTGCATGCACCCCACTCTTCAAACCAAGTAAGGGGGGATGTTGGGCCTCGAACACAATTCTGAACCGGATCCACCCCCTTCTCTTAGTCTCTCCCCCTCCTTTGTCTCTCACTCACATACACACACGCGCACACACACGCACACACATGGTTGCTAGATTATTGTATGTTTTTGTATGATTTGTTTATTGGCTTTATTTCATTTTGCTTAGAATAGTTAATAGTGATTTACTTGCTAAAGTTGCTGATCATTGATCTATGCTTGAGTTAAATAAATCCTGTTATAGTTTTAAGAAGTTGTTGCCTGTGATTATTTGTGTATAATGTCGTAAGAGTTGGTTTCCATGGACCCTTCTTTGTTTGCCATCTATAGGTGGACAAACCTTCTTTTAGACTGATACATACTTGGCTCATATTTGGTTATTGGTCCCTGATTCCATTATTAATTATAATTAATACTTTTTAATAATATTTTTATTAATATTTCTAGAATATCTTTGATATTCAGCTAATAACCAAACCTGACCATATGTTGAAAACCCCAACAACTTCATTTTAGCCTAGCACTTCATTTTCATAGAGTGCTTTCAGAAACTTAAAGAACAACATCCCAGACAGCCTGGACCCTCAGCAGTTTGCTTTCAGAATTAACAGATCCAAAGAGGATGCCATCTTCACTGCACTCCACTTTGCCCTTGAGAAAAACAACACCTACATCTGAATACTTTTTGTGGATTTAAGTTCAGTGCTCAATACAATCTCCCCCATGAAACTGATCAGCAAACTCAGCACTCTAGGCTCAAGTACCACACTCTGCAACAGGATATTGGATTTCCTCACTAACTGACCCCAGACAGATCAGATTGGCCCTGGAATGTTTTGCTTATTTTTGGCATGATGGTAAGATTAAATGTTGCTGTTCAAGTGCTTCATCGTGCTTAATAATGTCACAAAAATGTTTTTGAACCAGATGCACTGAACAGCGTGTTATGAATAATAGTGCTAAGAATGTTATTGAATACTTGATATACATTTTAAGTTAATGCCAAATAATTGTGATGAAGACCAATTTTAGTAAATAAAGGTGCAGTGAGAATATTTCAACAGTGAGTCTAGTAAAAGTCACGTTAGCAATGTTTTGAATAGACTTGATGTGACGCAGTCTGGCAAAGAGCGACAGACAGAACATATATTTATTTATGAGCAAGAGCCGTACAGAGAGACAGACATTTGTCAGAGAAATTTACCTGTCAGACAGTAGACACCCAAACAATCTGTGGTTTTGTAAATGGAGTGAACACAACAACTTATCAAGATTGCTGCAGTGCTTTTGACAGAAGGTTAAGTGAGACAAGGCACTGGAAGTGTGAAGAGAAAACTGTTATCGTAGCCACTTTCTCTCAAAATAAAGGTTTTGCTGATGAAGGTGGACTGTTTTTTCTGCACCCTATTAAGTCTGACGCGTAGGATTTATTTTTATTCAAAAATGAGCTAGTCACCTCAACAGATAAGTCCGGAAAAAGAATCACTATATTTAAATTGTAGAATATTCAAGTTCCAATAACATGAGCATCAAACCACTGCACTAACTTTCACCACATCCAGAAGAGAAGTTGTTGTTGAAACTTTGAAATTGTAATTATGACATAAAAAGCTCAGATTCGCCGGAACTTTAATCACATTGTACCTTTAACAACTCTAAAATAGCTACTATTATAGCTGAGACAAATCTCTAATTATTATTATTGTGTCATCACACTATTCCTGGCCTTTACTTTAAAAAATGATATTCAATGAATTTTACAAATTGAAATTTATAAGACATGTTCACTACATAAATACAACAACATAAAATGTCAAAGGTAATATAACATAAGTACAACAACAAAAACAGTCAAAGGCAATACAACATAAAATGTCAAAGGTACTATTACATGAATACAATAACAAAAACAGTCAAAGGCAATTCTATAAAGTGCAGAGTAATAATAAGTTTCAGTCTTTTGTATGAAATGCCAGTATGTTCCAGGGAAGACACTGAGATTTATCCAAAGTTGTCCTCCTCCGACTGTAATTGTTTTGTGACCATGTCATTCTCAATGACAGTGGCACATTTGGTTTCCACCGTTTTGTACATACAACACTGATGATTAGTTGGAACAGTTCTTTTGTTTTGAGGGTATCTTCTCTGATCTCACCACACTTTTATTTTTATTGTGACTGCAGTTGCTGAAATTTAACTAATACAAAATATCCCACAGCTATAAGATTTAGTTGCTGCACAGAAAAAGGTACAGGGTATATTGATGAGTTATATAGGCATTTTGACGGGTTGATCGGAATGTTTTGTAGAACTGACAGAGGCTTGAGGCTGATAAAACACAGTAGTCAAAGTCTGACCAAAGTTTTCAACCACACCTCAGGAATGAGCCTGGGAAAGCCAGAAATGCACAGAACAAAGTATTTACATCTCTACCACACGTCAACGCTAATCTTTTGTTAAACAACTAAGTTACAGCAAGGAAAAGTAATTCAATTTTGCTTCTTCCAGTGCACAGAGCATAACTGTGATCTGGCAGGTATGAACCAGTTAAACGCACACCAAGAGATCTCCAGGTCATCAAGAGTGAGGAGCAATGGTGCGGATGAGGAAATAAGAGATGGGTTGAAGAATTGCACAAGAAAGGCTTCGAGCAGACAGCTTCTGGGATGAGCCGATAGACAGACAATAAGTCAGTGCCAATGGGATTTTAGGGGGAGACAGAGTAAATTTGAGGGAGGTGAAAGGGTGGGTTGGGGAGGAAGCTTTGGATGTTGTCAGGCTTTTTTCTCGAAGTAGGTGCCAAACTGTTTGGCAGGAAGCGAGTTGGGGGGGGGGGGGCTGGTTCTGAGGCGAAGGATTGGATTTACAGAGGATGGGAGTGGTGAAACTTTGATTGCAGAGGTGACTTTTGCCGCGGCACCAACTGTGATGTCTTAATGCAGATGCGGAGAAGAACAAGGGAGATTGAAAGCGGAGGAGGTTATCTGTCACCATCTTCTCTCAACTGCCTGCAATCCTGTCGGCTTTAACAACATTTCAGGCAGCAAGAGTAGAGGTGGTAACATGGCAGAGAAGGGGGAGACGGTACAGGTCTCTGCTAAACAACACCAGGTGTGTCAACCACACAATTCAGTGAGAAGAGGAACTCTTTAACACTTTGTACAGTGTTTTGGTTATGTTGGCTCCCCCTAGCGTTCTCTATGAGTATTTGCTACACAATTGGTTCCATATGATTGACATTTTTAGGAGAAAGGGTGGACAAGGTGGACCACAGTGGCCAGGACCACGCTTCAACCACACCTCTAATCAACTGACAAGCCCATCTATACCCGTGCTACTCATCCAGCCGCGTTTGTCTCAGATTGCTCGACCCACCCTCCTTTTCCCTTCGCTTCATCCATTCAGCTTCCCCTCTTAACCCTCCCTCCACTAACCCCTTCATCCCCTCATCCCTTCATCCCTTCATCCCCTCTTCTTCATCTCCTCATCCCCTCATCCCTTCCTATTCTACTCGGTGCACACCTCTCTCATGTCTCATCTAGGTACCATTTGGGGGGCCCAGTAACTCACTCATTCAGAATAGTCATTGGCGTGGTCCTTACTAGTGAAATGGAGGTCAAATGAAAAAAAGTAACAAGGTAGAAATTAAATCAGTTGTGGCACCACACACAGCTTATATATCAGCTGAAACAGTGTGAAGCAGAAAGGGCCTCAGGTGTTGCTGTGCAATCTGGGTGATCAGTAACTCTGAGACAGCAAGGAAGTGCGGTAACAGCATGGAGGCATGAATTGAGATGAGCCAGGGTAGCTTTCTGAACAGCTGAAAATTTCTCAAACACGATTTCAGGGCATTTAGGTTTACTTTATATATTTTTTTTTTACTTATTTTTCTTCTTTTTCAAAAAGGGCACCTTTCAACCAAATAACCCCAGAAAGTAAGGAACCCCAGACACATGAACTTAAAGTCCCTTTTGCACATTGTACTGTTTTCCTGCACTGCATCTGAGGAGAAGTGATTAGTAAATACACCAATATCAGACAAGAACACAAAAGCTTTGTTCACTTTTGCACCAAAAAACACAGAGTTGCTGTGCAATGCTTTGTACTAAACTGATGCTTTACTCTGATGTTTCTCTGATGGATGCACAGATAAAAAAAAACAGGCTCCAACATGGCAATAATGTGCTTTGGTTATTTCTGATGTAGTACATAGCTACATTCAAACAATTAGAAATAAAAGCTAGCCGTGACTGTATCTTGCTTCTAACCTGGTTCCGTCGAAAGTAAGTTGAGTTCCTGGAAAAGTTGCTGCAGTGGAAAGGGGCTATTAGTACTGCATTTTATATGGTTGAACAGTTTTTATGTGGTTGTATGCCACTCACTAGTTAGCAGATCTATGTAGTGAGTGCTAATTAGTTAGCACTAAATAAAGAAATGATCAAATATATGAATAAATATAATCAATCCTGCAGTAGAAAACAACCACAAGCCATGCAATGTTTTTGTTTTCCATGCCGAGTTGGAAAGTTTTGAATGACTACTCTGTTTCTTGTCCACTGTGCACATTATCGTTGCTTTCAGAGACAAAGTCACAACAGTTGGTAAACATGACAGTGTGGAAATCTGATGTGCTCACGCTGCTACGACCATGAAAGGCTCAGCTGTGCCCAACCGTCACTGGCCAACAGTTTTGTTGACTTGCCAGTCTTGCCTGTCTTTTCTTAGCTATTCATCTTCCCTCTACTGAATGGCATTCTGCAGTCTGGTTAATTGTGTTATTCACTGTTAGAATGAATGGTTACTGGTAGGTCTGCATTATTACTAAAGACCTACTGGACCATAAATGTGTGATGTATTAAGGAGAACATTATGTTTAAGACAAAACAAAATTTTATTGATCCCACTGGAGAAAGTTAGTCAATGTTACAGCAAAGGTAATGCCCACTGAATCTGGAAAAAGAAACAAAAATAGCAGTTTACAACTTGGAATTTAAAAATGGACATTACATTACATTTACATTTAGCTGACGCTTTTATCCAAAGCGACTTACAATTGCTATACATGTCAGAGCTTGCACGCCTCTGGAGCAACTAGGGGTTAAGTGGTGGATGGGTCACAGTGGGGGATTGAATCCGGGTCTCTCACACCAAAGGCATAGTCTACTGTACACTTTGTCCTTTTTGATAAGTTTGACACAATTTCTGTCTATTCTTTTCTAATAATTGATATTTGCTTCTGCAATTCTTACAGCATTAGCTTCTGTATTCAGCCACTGTACAATGTACTGTATATTTTTCTAATTTAGTGAACCGCTATCCATGCCTCCTTTTCTTTTATTTCATTTTTACATCTTTATTACGTGCCATTTCTTTCTGTCAGGACTGCACAGATGGAAGGAGCAAATTACATTATTGAAAGACTGTGGCCCTACTCCACTGCTCCTCTTTTTTTTTCTTTTTTTTTTATAAAAAAGGCTTCTCTTGACACCTGCTGAGTTCTTTCACTTTAAAGTAAGAAGGAACACATTTCTGTTTTGTGTTGAGTGTCTTGTTCTGATTGTGTGCCAGTAAATACCTTATTAAACAAAGTGTCTTATGCCCTTGCAACAGTGTTACCAGGACAGGGTATCTGCAGGCATCAGCATTTAATTGAACACTATACATACATTTAGATATAATACTAATTGAAAATGTGTATATAGATGTTTAAAAGGAATGAGAATTATGCAACACATATTAAGCTTCTGGTTACACAGAAAACAGGTTAAGTCATGAGCAATGTTACAGTTTTGTTGTTGTGATTTCTGTGAGTTTATTCTTTTTACATGCTCATATTAAAATTAAAAAACCTACTGAAAATAATTTTATGTAAAGATTTTTGTGTCCAGTACATCACCAAATTGAAAGCTTTGGGAGACAATAAAACTTTCAAATTATACTTAAAAAATGATTTGGTAAAAAAAATTAATTAATCTTTAATCTTCTGTCATAAGACCTATGTAATAAATCGTCCATCCTGTGTTTAATCTGAGTGGTGAAGCGTCTGACAAGTTGAACTTTCTCTTGAACTCCATGACGTGGGTCACTGAGGTCTGTGGAGCTATTAAGAGGGGACAGAAGGATTTCAGATGATTTTAACACCGCTCTTGTCTTATGAATGATGGCCTTTTCTTTCTCCAACACACACACTTGTTTCTCATTCGGTAACTTACACGCATGCATTCACAAAAGAGCTTTAACACATACTCCTTCACACTTACTCTCTCATTCCTCTCTTTCTGTCACACACTTCTCATCGCCTGCTCCCCTCCTTTCCCATACTTGAATTTAATGAGAAATGCGGTAAAAGTGGAGGACTTGGCCTAACTGACTGTATCAAACCACAAGCCGCACTGATTAGGACCAGATGATAGGTGTGGCTCTAAAATATCTCTTCATAAAACCCATGAAATAAAATGTAAACCCAGTGTACTAAATCAATTCTATGCTACTACCAGTCATCTGTCTTTATGTGGGAGGAAGTTAAAGATCACCATGGATCTTGTGTTGAACTGCAATATAATCTTCTCTAATAAATCACATTCCCAGACTGAATGAGACGAGTCACTCGTGTGACTGGTGGCTTGGCGTTCATAAAACAGTGAGTTCAAATCAACCGTTGATCTTCCGTTGATGAGAGATGTAATCAGTGTTGATAAATCACCCCCTTTATCTTGTTTGGGAGCATAAAAATGCCACTCCCACGAATATTGGCAGGAAGCTTCGGTAGTTGCTTTGCTCTATAAATTCAGGGTTGGTTTGTGGATTTAAGGACCAGGTTTGCTGTCTGTATATTTTTGATTGGCCTTTTTATTATTCTAACCTTGACTAGATTATGTTTGGATTTTAATGCCTCCCTGGTCAGCTGGAACTAACATTAACCTACTGTATTAGAGGGAACAAAAACCCTACCATGCCAACTTAAAAGACTTTAATTTTAGACTGTGGTTTGAAGTGACAAGCGTTATTTTGATGTGAGTGGCTTGAACCTCAACAACAGGAAAATCAATTACAACTAAGCACAACTGCTCTGCAATACAAATTACTTTACACTGAAGCTTTTTGTTGTCATGATGTTGATTCACCTCTTTGTTAATTTGTGGTCTTCTACTGAATTGTATTGTATCATTGGATACATAAGTTCTTTAAGATTCATACTGAGGCCTTCTCCTGCCTCCCATTAAATGTTGTCACTAGTAAAAGCAATACATTCTTCCATTGCTACCTATATTCTCTAATGGAACCCAATGACCTTGCGACTGTGTCTCAGTGATGCCAAAACACATTACCCCACCAAATGAGAATAAATCAAATGACATATTTTCTTTGCTTATTCTTTCCAGATGCACACTGAATCTTCTCATAACGATGTAAGCTTTTTGTCCAGGAACATAATAATGAAAAATGGACACACAGTGGCTAACGTGCTCACTCTTTGTCACACTCAGTGACAACAGCTTTATTAAAGGGGCCATATGTAGTTTTTTAATATCACTTATCTGGTGCAAAACACTATAGTTGTAACATTATGGCTTGCCACATTACTTCACCAGCTAACGTGACCAATATTACTATCCTGTGCCCCAAGTGTTGATTTTAGCCTGTAAGAAGTGATGTAACGGTACTAAGCAAATGTGAAGCAATTTCTTTATACTAGCCTATACTGATGAAAGGCAGGGGCAACCAGCTACTTTAGCACAGATCTGCCGTTGTTTGACCTCGTAACTTTGAATTTAGATTTATTGTCATTTTACGATACTCGGGTACACGGCTTCTTTACCGGCCTCAGTCGCTATAACTTACGTGACCTACATAATATACTGTAATTCAACATAACGACACAGTACAACACCATCACTACAGTAACTTACTTACTTTGGTTTAACTGTTAAAAAGTATGGCAACAATCTCATTTAAAATATTTAGTCCAGCTCACTTAACTGTTTTGTTATCATCCAACACATTAAGCTATGTTGACTATGTTGACATTTTTTGCACGACATGGGTAAGACAGTCATAAAATGTCTTATGACTTAGTAAGGTGTTGGACCACAAATAGCATCAGTGCTATAGATTCTACAGCACATTGATTGTTTTGACAATGGTAGAGATCACTATCTAAAGGCTTGTGCAGACTACACGACTTTCAGCGTCGGCAGATCGCCGTGCTATTCACACTACACAATTCGCCGTCTTGTGATGTGAGTCTTGAAGTCGTTGTGGTGTTCACACTACATGACTGATCGGTGACAGCGGGTCACGCACTACACGAGCTGACAATGACTCTGTCACCCGACGGCTGGTCTCCAAACCAAGTTTGTCAAGAAAAAAAGTGAAATGTGAAAAAGGAAATGACGTGAAACTACACACGAAACAGCTGTTGTTTGTTTATTATAAAGATAGCAATTATAAAGACAAAGAATGGATTAGCACAGGGATTGTCTGAGCTACAGAGAGAGCTGGAGGTGAGTAAAAAGTGTTTTGCAGAGAAAAAGAATGCCTGCTCTGCCAGCTGCCTGCTCTCATTGGCTGGATGTGGATGTCAAGTCGGCCGACTCCTCCAGATATTTGGCATGCTAGATACCTGGCTGGTATCGGCGGTGTGTCAGCGATTTGCCGGGGAGACGTTTTGATGTGTCGTTGAGTAGTTCACACATAACGACTGGCGACCGCCGATCAATCGCTGATTTACCCCTGACCAACAGTCTCAATGTGGGTTCGTTTTTAACCATTACCGCAGCTGTCTTTTAACCTTATTGGTATCATTTAAACCTCTTACCATTCTGTAAAATTCATGCAACACGCCTATTCTAGGCATATCCAACGTAAATTGAATGCCGTTCTTGAACCATTTGGATGCATGCATGCATGGTTTCTTCTTTGAAAGATAACACTCTGGAGTGTCTAACACAAAAGTCAGAATCACTGTAAGTGCTACTGGAATTGATTAATATAGGTTTAAACACACTAAAACTAATATATTTTCCATTTCCGCTTGAAAATGTTTGCCAACACAAGCAACTATAGTTGGGACTTATTAGCTGAAAAACACACAGCATAAAGCCTTACCTGTCCAGTTTTAAATTTTATACCAATACCATGACAAATGTATATATATTACTGTTATTCATTTAACAATAGTACAGTGGCTCAGAAGGTGAACTGTTTGCAAGTCACTGGGGTAAAAAGAACTGATCTGAACAATCATAAAGCTTATTCCCTCAAATTCCACCCACCATTTCTGTTTGAGACTATTTGAATGAAGCCAGGAATTCATATTCATATTTTATTTTAGATTTTGATATAAAGGAAATCCTGGCTCAATTAATGAACTGATATTTCAATAAGGGGCTGGAGCCAACCAAAACAACAATTGTGGAATGATTTACTAACATGATGCAAAATCGGCAATGACTCTGTAAAAGTTATTAAGTTGAATGGTCACTTCTTAATTGAGCAGCCAGTTTGAATATCTATTTATTTTAATGTCTTCAGCACAGAGTAATCATAAATTAGAACTGGACTCAATGTTATCATATCTTACGTTATGCCAAATATCTTTAAAGGGGACCTATTATGCTTTTTCATATTTTCTGGCATTTCTAAAATGTTACAATGTCAGATGTTCATGTTCTACGTGACCAAAGCTTCAAATAATGAGGTAAAAAGTATTTAAAAGAAATCCCTGTGAACTGTTTTTTTCTACCAATGGCTCGCTATGATATCATTCTGAGCCGGATTTCCATATATGTTCATTTGCTCCAGGCAGAAAATGCTGGCCATGCCCACAAAGGAACATACAGCCCTATCCCTGTGGCAGCTTGATAAACACATTAGACAATGGCCAATCAGACGACAGTGGGCTTTGGAGGGGGGTCTCAAAGAGAAAGGAGCATTTACAGCTTGTTTCAGACAGATGCTGAAATGAGGGCCTGCATGAAGTGCCAGTATAAAACAAAAAAATTAATTGAACTTTGATTCATGCAAAGCTACCATAGAGGAGTCACAGAACAGCAATATAGGGCTGGAAATGTATAGCATAATAGGTCTACTTTAACTGTATATTAGGTCCATTTGAAATCACAATTCAATGTATTTCCTCTTTTTTACTGAAAAAACCCTTTTGAAACTTCCTTACATGAGAGTGCTGAATGTATGTTGCTGGGTATTTATTGCCTAGAGTCAAATTACACAGCTTAAAACTTTTAATGTCTCCACTGTGTTTTAATTATACATTTTAATTTTCTTTCTCATTAATAAAGTTATGTAATGAATTGAGTCAGGTCTGCACCGTAGATTGCCACATTAATCACTCTAGTCATAATCAACTAGAGTGAATGATGATGGCACCCTAAATGTCTTTCCACTTAATTACAAATCACCCCTGACACAGTCTACATCCATCACTGAAAGAGCTAAAACACTGACATTAAAACTAAAAAACACACCAAATGTGACACATAACATGTATCATATTGTTGACGTCAAACAGAAACTTTTTGACTGGTGTGCTGTCACTAGCTCAGACAGAAAGCTTGAGCACTTACAGGTGGAACTGGTATCTGCAAACTTCTTTTCTCAAAGCAGGAGAATTTTTCCTCCCAATGGGATCCTGGCAGCAGGAGGAAGCCATGCCGCTCGCTTCCCTGCGGAGGTGATCCTCACCAACAAGAAAGACACAGACACACTTTCAATTCCCACAGAGCAATGGTTAGAAATGGTGAATTAAATTAAACTCCCCTACAAGCAAAAAAAAATAAGAAAATGAATATAGTAGGGTTGGCTGCTGTGCTCAATACAAAGCAAGCTAGGGTTTGAACGTACAGCTAAACCAGCACACTAGATATAGAAAAGAAAATGTACAGTACAGTATGGCATATGTAATATGGCACTGTGCAAAACATGCCAACAATGTCAAATATCCACACAAGATCTCGCAATCTTACATGCAGATTATCATGGTACCTTGCTAAGAACTTTACTGCTCTACAGCGGACACATACATTTTATTTCAATGACTTCAGGATAATTTAATCCAAGAGAGCGGTTCTAAGGAGCATGAATGTGTAAGGTAAACTACATGACACTGTCCATTAGAGTTTGCTGTAGTTTTTGTGTGTGTATGTACAAGTGTATTTTGTCAGATGGTGAACACACACAGGAAAAATCAGGAGAGGTGTTAACAGTATAAAAAGGTTATCCTCTGAGGAGCATACGTTTCATGGTCTCCATGTTTTGGTGACAGCAAATAACCAGAGCATCTGACGTTTGCTTTGGTTATTTGCTGTCACCAAAACATGGAGACAATGAATGTCAATACCTCATTTCATAGAAATACAAGATAATTTATTAGCACAACTTTTGGCAAAAATGCTGATATAGGCAGTCTAGCCCCCAATAGAGGATATAGAATATAGGGTTAAATATCTATTGTTCTTTTTTATAAATGCTCCATATTTGTGTAGCGTTTTTCTAATCTTTAAACTCTCAAAGCGCTTTTACACTACATAGCATTCACACACTGAGCCTAAGTGCTCAAACAGAAACTAGCATTCACACACATTCATACACTGGCGGAACAGCCACCAGGGGCAATTTGGGAGGTGCCAAGGAGGTACCTGGGATTGAACCGCCGGCTTTCCGATTAACGGGCAACCCGCTCTACCTCCTGAGCCACAGCCAACGATTGTAATAATAATAATTTAACTCATCCTCATGAAACACATCCTATAGATCAGACATTATGATGATCTTGATTGATCATCATGTCTCTGATCAGCAAATCTGGAGCAGGTAAGGGTTCAGTATAAAAGCGTGGATGTTTTCACCTGGGTCCCTAAGCTACTGCTTTCTGCTCCCTCGTGGCTTTAATTTTAAATAAAAGTTTATTGTATGATTTCAGTAAGCTGTGTCCTGAGTCACATCAACCATATTTCACAAAAAAATAAGATGATTAATGTACATGTGCATGTATGTCTGTGTTCATTGATCAATTCAGCTCTGTTCTTGGTTATGATGCCTCAGCAGTACGTGAATGATAGTTTGAGATATGACCTCAGGACACACAATATCCATCACAGAACACCACATCTATCTAACTTTGAAAGGAAAAGTCTGCCAGTGCGTACATACACAACCACACACATTTACTCTGCACATGCACTGTGAAAGTGGTGTGCAAAAATGTGGGCACCCCTAACTGAAATGACTCTTTATAATTTATGTGAATAGAAGTTAACGTGACATCTAACTGGTACAAAGTTAAAGGCAGGGTAGGTAAGTTTGAGAAACCAGCCAGAAACTGCAGATTTTGAAATTATCCAACAAAGAAACTCCCACCCCCTCCCTTCTGGGCTCCTTCGAAAGCCACACCCCCAAAACATGTGAACGCGCGTTGCCGACACCGCAGGAGGACAATGACAGTGTGACGAGAGGAGGGCAGCGGCTCACATCAGGGGTAAGAAAACATCTAACTTTATCATTATGAAAATAAACAACTAACCCGGCTGTTAGTTCTCGCTATCATGTTATTATTGGATAGGTTTAAAAAGACCGAGTTTAAATCAGTAACAAGCTGGGTAGCTAATTGTTAGCAGCAGGTAGCTGTGCTAAAAGCTGCAGGAACATTGGGCAAAGCTAAAAACAGGCTGATACACATTTTCCCGTTTCCATCAGTTACACTACACGAACGTGAATTTCGTGTTAGACTCATAACATGTACGTTGTTTTGCATGTTAGAGCTTCCATGGTGACAGCATTAATGTCTCTGATGAGGACTGCACCCAGAGCCAAGCACAAATCGGGACAGGACCGAGGTCGAGGCGAAGCAGAGGAGGGAGGGCTGCCGGGGTCCAAGGAAGAAGAGGCAGGACGGGGAGGACGAGGTGCAAGCCAAAGAGCACATGTTCTAGGACCTGCGTCGAGCTTCACACTCCAACGACAGCATATGAACAGGTATATCTATACATATATATTTTGATATTAGTCTATTGTCTCCCAGTGTACTTTTCTTAAAGTTTGTCTGGTGTTTCCCCATAACCCCTTTGACAGTCAAAAATAAAGTGCTTTATAAATGTAATCCATCACTATTGTTAGTACTTTTTTATTATCATTTACTGATTACATCAAATAACTACAGCTCTGCTTCAGCCATTGGCTCATCTGTGTCAAGCTGATGAGCTCCACTTCCTGGACTTTTTGTTATACACCTTGCTGTACCTGATAATACAGAAAGGAGGATCAGCTTAGTGAAAAGTTTCTAGCACCTGACATTGTCCTCTTATAGAGTAATTAGTAAACTATTTCCACATAAAATGCAATCAATAACAATAAATCAGCACCATCTATCTGTATTCCTCATACTGTTTAATATTTTTTGATTCATCACTTATAAATGTATTGAGTAAAATGCACAAGTACTCATAATGCAACATACTGAACTGTGTCATTAGCTTTTTGTCCTGGCTGGTCTGTGGACACGATGGTTGTAATCCAGGCCAGCCAGCATGGTCTGATCAGTGTACTGGTGAGAAGCACAGGGGGTTGGAAGACTGCAGGTGACCTGAGGGCGCAGTAGAAATAAAACATACAGGATTTCTTACTTCTGGTAAAATAAGTAATGGCATAACACCAGTTACAGTAAAAGGTTTTCACACAGTAGGTTTAGCTACGAACAATGTCAAACTATATTATAGGTAGCTTATATACCAGAAACACAAATACTTGGGGACCTTTAGCCATCATTGTTTATGTACACTAACATTGAAATGTCTTTCTCATAACTACAAACACACAGCTAGATCATTTGTAAAAGAGTAACATCCGGTCAAACAATGCCTGCAGACACAAGATAATTACACAAACAGATTAGATACAAGGTGTAAACATAGGTGTAAACATAGTATAATAAACCTAGATGGTGAATAACTAAACCGGCGCAGTCTACACCTACATTGTCTTACCTAATATTAGCATTGAGCTGCTGTTTTCCAGCTCACCTACAGCTAGATATAATTCATTGTCTCTACTCTGGCTCCTACACCAGCCTGCACCTTCCTCATAGACTGTATATAAGAAATGGACGTAGTCATCGCGACGTCACCCGTTGGTTTGTGGACTGCCGTTTTGAAGCCTCGAGTTTGGCCAATAGGTCGAGTAGTGGCGAGTTTTTGCAACCAGGAAGTGCCCGGAAGTGACGATACAGCGGAGCTCACGTGTGCGGAGCTAGCTTGCTTAGCTAAGTGCAACTGTAACTCACGTTAACTGTCATTTCAACAGGGCTGATAACTTTGAAATAGCAAACAACAGTCTTAAAACTAAATGTACTCACCAGAGAAAGTGAACAGCCGACTCCCAATAAGCTTTTTCAGCGGCGCTGGTTAAATTTACACAGTGCCGTGGGTACGAGTCTGCTCTAGCCTGATTGACAGGTCACCATGTAACGACTTGTCAATCATAGATAATCCTGCCCTGAAACATACTTTGGTTTGTGGTCTATTTTAAAATAAATGGAACCATAATTTACTAAATGAACATCATTTTGTTGTCATCCACTTTCTGATAACGTTTCTGACAGTGGAAATGAGTAGTTTATAAAGTTGAGTTTTTTGTAGCCTTCTCTTGGTGGAAGTGAACTATCTTGTTTCTGACATCCTTGGACAACAATTTTAGATGAAACCATGGTTGTTAACACAGGCCTGGATTTATTGTAGTTCAAACATATTAAAATTTTAAAGAGTACATTTTAAATATACTATGAAAGAATTGTACTGTCTGTAAATATATAAAAAGTATACTAACTTTGAACACACTTTCAAGAAATACATTATATAAAAATATACTTGTGAAAGTTATATGTAATTTCCAAAGTGTACTATTTCATTGTATGCTCAAAATTATTAGTGTAACAATGCACTGAAAGTGTATTTTAAAAATACCCATTTTAATATGCTGAAGTTTTAGTAAATTTTAAATTACATTTGAGTGTAATTACTAAGTTAACTTATTCATGCTTGCATTTGTACATTTCTTTAAGAAATTAACATTTATTACTGCAAAAAATGCACGAAAGCCCTTTTATATTTTTTTCAATTAAGTACACAAATAGCTACTCGTGAAAAGTAATGTTTAATAAGATTATATTGGCAAATAAGTGTCATGTTAAAATACATCTTACACACAACCATGTCAAACAAAACACTAAACTTCAAAAGTACAGGTGCACACAAGAAAATTTGAGTTTTCTGCTGAACAGTAAGAGATTTCAACACGTTCTCATCTCAATGCGTCATAACTGACGCTTTCAGACAGCGTGACAAAGCGTAAGCAGCCACTACATTATCTTTTTGCAGGTCACATCCCTCACGCCAGACAAGTAAATGGTGGCTACATTACATGCAACCGTCTGTTCTATGTTTTGAATAAATCTGTGGCAAGTCCATCCAATCAAGCGTATCAGTTTTGTTGCTCACTTCCAGCCAATCAGAGCTGCAGATGGTACTCGTTCGTTGTGTTCACGTCCTAGCCTAGCTCACTCACATGAATGCATGTTTGCTAGATTACCAGGACACAGTTTTGTTCCGATTTGGCAAGGAGGAAAGCAGTGTGTGCATGCAAAAGAAAATGTGAGCGAACAACCAACTCACTGTTTTAACCACACCCTCAACCTCTTTTGGTATATGGTATTGAAATTGAACATTTAATAGTGTTCCCACAGAATCCCTCTTTATCCGACCACTCTTTGATAACTTTTGAGTTTGTATTGCTGAACTACACGCCACTGTGCAAATATTTCTATACAGGATGTCTGTCTGATAGTGCTGTAGCTAAATTTAAGGATGCGATTCCATCAGCTCTAAATTCATTATCAAGTCACAAAGTAACGGAGGACTCCTATGCTAATTTCAGTCCCTCCCAAATCGATCATCTTGTTGATAGTGCTGCAGGCTCGCTGCGAATGACACTCGACTCTGTAGCCCCTCTAAAAAAGAAAATAACAAAACAAAGACGGTTAGCTCCATGGTATAATACTGAAACTCGCAAATTAAAGCAAATATCGTGAAAACTTGAGAGGTATTCCACCAAACTGGAAAATTCTCGTTTAATTTGGCAAGATAGTCTTAAAGCTTATAGGAAGGCCCTCCGTAATGCCAGAGCAGCGTACTACTCGTCATTAATAGAGGAAAATAGGAACAACCCCAGGTTTCTTTTCAGCACTGTAGCCAAGCTGACAGAGAGTCACAGCCTTATTGAGCCAAGTATACCCATAGCTCTCAGTAGTTACGACTTCATGAGCTTCTTTAATGATAAAATTCTAACTACTAGAAACAAAATTCACCAAAACCTGCCCTTAACTGGCACCAACTTATCTCTAAACTCAGGAACCTTAGAAACAGCTGTAGAACCAGATATATGTTTAGATTGTTTTGCTTCCCTCAATCTTTACCAACTAACTTCAATAATTTCTTCATCTAAACCATCAACCTGCCTCTTAGACCCCATCCCGACTAGGGTGCTTAAAGATGTTTTACCCTTAGTCAGCACCTCTATACTAGATATGATCAATCTATCTTTATCAACAGGCTATGTACCACAGTACTTTAAAGTAGCTGGAATTAAACCTCTTCTGAAAAAGCCCGGATGTTTTAGCCAACTATAGACCTATATCTAACCTTCCATTTCTCTCTAAGGTCCTGGAGAAAGCATTTGCTAAACAGCTGTGTGACTTTCTACAGAGCAATAGTTTATTTGAGGATTTTTAGTCAGGATTTAGAGCTCATCATAGCACAGAGACAGCACTGGTGAAAAACTAACGACCTCCTTATTGCATCAGACAAAGGACTTGTCTCTGTACTGGTTTTATTAGATCTTAGTGCTGCATTTGATACCATTGACCATCAGATCCTTTTGCAGAGACTGGAACATTTCATTGATATTAAAGGAACCGCTCTAAGCTGGTTTAAGTCCTATTTATCAGATCGATTTCAGTTTGTACATGTTAACGATGAGTCCTCCATGCATGCCAAAGTTAGTCATGGAGTTCCACAAGGATCTGTCCGCGGACCAATCCTCTTCACTTTCTATATGCTTCCTTTAGGCAATATTATCAGGAAATATTCCATAAACTTTCATTGTTCTGCAGATGATACTCAGTTATATCTATCAATCAAGCCAGATGAAACTCATCAGTTAGTTAAACTTCAAATGTGCCTTCAGGATGTTAGGATGTCAGGATGACCTGTGATTTTCTAATATTAAACTCAGATAAAACTGAAGTTATTTTTCTGGGGCCTAAGCACCTCCGTGACGCATTATCTAAAGATATAGTGTCCCTTGATGGCATCGCCCTGGCCTCCAGCACCACTGTGAGGAATCTTGTTATCTTTGATCAGGACATGTCGTTTAAATCTCACATTAAGCCTTTTTTCACCTACGTAATATTGCGAAAATCAGGAACATCCTGTCTAAAAATGATGCAGAAAAATTAGTCCATGCATTTGTTACTTCTAGGTTGGATTACTGCAATTCCTTATTATCAGGCTGCTCGAAAAAGTCCATTAAGACTCTTCAGCTGATCCAGAATGCTGCAGCACGTGTTGACGGGAACCAGGAAAAGAGATCATATTTCTCCTGTCTTAGCTTCTTTGCATTGGCTTCCAGTAAAATCCAGAATTTAAAATCATTCTTCTTACCTACAAAGCTCTTAATGGTCAGGCACCATCTTATCTTAAAGAGCTCATAGTACCTTACTACCCCACCAGAGCACTGCGCTCCCAGAATGCAGGGTTACTTGTGGTTCCTAGAGTCTCCAAAAGTAGACTAGGAGCCAGAGCGTTCAGCTATCAAGCTCCTCTCCTGTGGAACCAGGTACCAGTTTGGGTTCAGGAGGCAGACACCATCTCCACATTTAAGAGTAGGCTTAAGACTTTCCTCTTTGATAAAGCTTATAGTTAGGGCTGGCTCAGGTGAGTCCTGAACCATCCCTTAGATATGCTGCTATAGGCCTAGACTGCCGGGGGATTTCCTATGATGCACTGAGCTCCTCTCTCCTCTTCTTTCTCTCCTCTGTATGCAACCTCATCCCATTATTGCATGTTACTAACACAACTTCTCCCCTTTTCAGTAGTCTTGTGTTTTCTCGTCCCTCTCCTCTCTCCTCCTATCACTTCCTGCAGGTGTTTCTGGCTCTGGAGCTGTGGAGTCTGGATCTGTGGTTGCGAGTCACCTGCTGCCCCCGTGTTCCTGCTCGACACCCTCTGCTACAACAACTATTGTTACTAGTCCTATTGTTATTATTGTTATTATAATCATTAACATTACGATTGTTATCATTAACACTACTATACATATCTATACCATTTTTCATTTAGTCTATAGCAACATCACCTTTACTGTCTGTATCCCTGTGTGTATATTGTGTAGGTTGCCTCCCTCCCCTCTCTCTCCTTCCACCCCTCTCTTTCTCTCTGTTCCTCTCCTGCTCTCTCTCTCTCTCTCTCTCTCTCTCTCTCTCCTTCACCCCCAACCAGTCAAGGCAGATGGCCGCCCACCCTGAGCCATGGTTCTGCTCGAGGTTTCTGCCTCTTAAAAGGAAGTTTTTGCCTTTTTTGCCTCGGTCACCTAGTGCTTGCTCTTGGTGGGAATTGTTGGGCTTCTGTAAATAACATCATAGAGTACGGTCTAGACCTACCCTATTATGAAAAGCGCTGTGAGATAACTGTTGTTGTGATTTGGCGCTATATAAATAAAATTGAATTGAATTGAATTGAACAACATGGTGGAGGCAAAAAAAAGCCCTCCTGGTAAGTGGACATACAAGTTAGCCTACATATTACTCGTCATGCTAGCTCAAATAATGAGGTAAAGTTGCTAGCTTGCTAAACGTCCAGCTGCTTTCTTGGGAGCTAGAGGACTTAACATTATGTATTATGCAGACAGTGGTGAAATAAGTATTAAGATCCTTTACCTAATTAAATGTACCAATACAGCAATTTAAAAATACTTTCCTGTCCTGCATGACAAATCCCAACATTACTTCAGTAAAAAAACAGTATTAGCAGCAAATGTAGTTAAAAGTATCAAAGTTAAATTAAGTTTGTGGTTTGGTTCCAGTTGTTATATTTTGCATTGTCTAAAATATTCATCTTAAAAGTAACTAGTAACTGTCAAAGCTGTGAAATAAATGTAATATTAGTGGAGTAGAAAGTACGGTATTTCCCTCTGAAATATAAGTTAGTGTCCTCTTTCATGAATGTTACCTGTTTTTAGTTGCTAAAATTCTTGACACAAGTAAACCAAAGTTTATAATACCATAGTTAAGGTTAACTGGTGTGGAATTTAATTGATTATTAGTAAATATTTTTAGTACAAGTACAATTAAAATTTCACATTTTTAGGATAATGCTAGCTATCTTTCTACTTTCATATTATAAATGTTTTTGTCTAGGCAAAGAACGCAAAGAAAGCTGTTTTGTTACCCCAGACATGCAGTCCCGATCATCACACCAGTACTGATGACGCCTTAACTTCCTGATATTGTAAGTCATACTTTTTTTCTTAGCTGCTTGTTCTTTACTCCTCAGACACAAATTATCTGTTTTATTGCTTTATTGATCTACAGTTGTTCTTCTATTCCATATTTATATATTTCTACATTATTTATGTTGACTGTAAGTTTGTCTACATGTAGCACCTTATCACCACAGCAAATTCCTCGTATGTGTAAAACACTACTTGGCAATAAAGCTCCTTCTGATTCTGATTCTGATTGCCTTTTCCCTGTTTTAAACTTCCAGGCAACAACTCGGTTGAAGTTCAGTATATCACCATTTATATTTTGTCTTTGCCAGCATCCTCCGGTGTTCATGGTAAAATGGATCTTATAAAGTGATGGTATTTAATATGTTACATGTGTCACACATCAGTCATGTGGATTATCTTGCAGTCAGTGGGAGCCTTCACACCTCTGGTCCAACCACACCATAGTGGGATATACAGACTACTACCAGAGTTTTATATTTGAATAACAATTATTCATTTCTCATAGGTAGATAGAGCTCTCCTATCTACATACAGTATTATTTATTCAGTTGATTCCTTTCTCTCTCCCTCGCTCCCATTCTCTCGTACAGCACCCCTTTGCTGGCAGCGCATTCACAGTTTCAAAGAAGTCCTTCCTGTGGCCAATCTCGCATGACCATGTGTGCTCAGGAGCTGGCTGTGCCCCGGAGAGAGACAGCCAAAGTCAGGTCTCTCGGTATAGCGGTACGAAAGAGATCGCTCGCTGCTTCGGTTTGTTTTGTTTCCTCCACGAGCGGCTCGTAGCGCCTTGTTGCAGCAGGCAAGGATGTCTACCCTGCCGCTGCTTCACATGGAAGCTGTGAGCTTGAGGCTGACGTCAACACCAGGTGACGTGTCATCCACAGTCACAGCGGCTGTGGTGTGTTCATGGCCCGGTTGGCCTTTTCCAACTCCGTGCGTTCAAGGACACCACGGCCTTTTCGATTGCAGCCCTTGGAAAAAGTCTAAGCCTTATTATTAATTTTTTTTTTTAAAAAGGGTAACAGAGGGACAGAGGCTGATTCACACCACCAGACCTCCTCCCTCCGTTATGTGTAGAGCATGCAATTATTTGTGTTTCATGTGCTGCTTGTGTACACACTGAAAATACTGTGAATGTTCAACTGATTAAATACAGTACATTCCTAAAGAGCATTCTCCTCCCCACTGAATCCCCTCCATCTTCGGCTCGGTGCGTAACGCACTTCAGTCTCCACAAAACTGCACGTTCACCGATGCTAAGCTAATGATCCGACCTACGGCCCACACTGCTCTCCTTGCTAAGCTCGAGAGAGACAGTGGGAGGGCCTGGGTCTTTGCTGCTAGTCAAACCACTGGGACAGAAGCCCATATCCCATGTTGCTCTCCTGGTGGCATCCGAGTAAGACGGTGGTAGGACCTGGGCTTCCTCCTTGCTATCCAGCTGTCCGGCCTGTGCAACGGGTCGCCTACATCGCCTGGCAGCCGAATGAAGGGCTACTGCCATGACAGTGACACAATGCAGCAATGCGAGCTAACTCTGCGTTCCCCGTGCAGTCACGACAGTGTGACAGATGGCACGAGCCGAGCTAACGCCAATCTAGGTCAGATATAGCCAGAGAGACACAACCAGACAACACGTCTCTTCCAGCTCGCTGCAGTGGAGAGGAGGATGCCCTGTCCTGACTCGGCTTCACTCGGCAGCTGTGTTGATATTGACTGCTCCACTGACAATGTGCTCATGGTGACACTGTTGCACGTTGGGCCGTCACTGGAGCATCGAGCTGTGGTGCGTTCAAGGATACCACGGATCAACAGACCATGGGGTATTCAAGGACACCACAGAGCAGCAAGCTGTGGTGCGTTCAGACACCAGGGATCAAACGGCCCTGGTGCGTTTGACGTCGCCCCCGCCTTGGGCTAAATTTCCATTTTAGGAAAGTTTGGTGGTGGAGAGTGCCGAAGATGCGTTCACATGTACACATTTTCATGCAGAATGGCGACGCCGCTGTATGCTGACAAGCTGGGTGAACAGCATTCTGAGACGAGGCTACTCTCTTCAGTTCTGCTGCATACCACCAGTTTTCCTGGACATAATGGAAGCCAGTCTATCCTCTCAAGAGGAAGTGGACTTCCTGGCCGCCGAGATCCAGCAACTTCTGCTGAAGCAGGCTGTCTTAGGGCATCTCTGCGCATAAACATGCACATAAGTGTTCTTCCATGTAATTTTTGGTCCCCAAAAAGACGAGAGGCTTCTGAGCCATTCTGGATCTCCGCCCCCTGAACAAGCATAATGGACAAGAGGGCGTTTCCACATGCTGATGATCAAGAAACTGCTGGAGCCAGTGCAGCCCTGCAACTGGTTCACCACCATCGACCTGAAAGATGCCTATTTCATGTTGAGGTGAAACAGTAACAGGGAATTTCTACGCTTCTCCTCTCAGGGAGTAGCCTACAGATACATTAGGCTCCCCGTCAACTACTCGCTAGCCCCCCACACGCTAGCCCCCCCACACGCTCAGCAGATGCATCGCACTGCAATCGTTGCGCGAGAAGGGCATGAGGGTTCTTTTCTACTCACGACCTCATGGTCAAGGAGAGATTGAAGCCTTGAGTGATCTCCACTCATCCCAGTTGATTTTGCACCTCAGCAGCCTGGGGTTGCGATCAAATGGGAAGAGAGCTCCCCCAAGCCGCTGCAGCGAGTGGATTATCTGGGGATTGTGCTCAACTGCAACACTCCAAGAGCGTATCTGTTGAGACAGGCGCGTCGCTTGGTGGTCCACAGGCTGCAGCAGGGGACAGCTGCGAAAGCGCTGTCAGTGATGCTGCTGTTGTGCCTCAGGGCAGTAGTCCATCAGGTGGTCCTTCTGAGTTGCTGCACAGGCGACAGCTACAATGTTGGTTTGCCAGCCTGCATCTGGACCTCAAGAGTCAAAGTTGATGCATGGTGACCCCCCTGACCTGGGGGTCTCTCACTGTCTGGTGCTGTTTGCACCCCCCCCCCCCACCCCATCTATCCCTCCAGTTAGGGGAGGCGGGAATGGTTGTTCATCATTCTGGTAGAAGTGACGCAGCATACAGTGACAGAGCTCTGGCCTGTACCTATGGTCTGGGGGGCTCTGTCACAAGAGTGAGGCTTCATATGCACAGTGCCGGTGTTGGACCCGGCCTCTCCAGGTTTTGCTCCTAAAAGGGGGGAGAGGCAGACTCAGGCTGGTCTGATCCGCTGAGGTTGTACAGACCATCCAAGCGGCGGGCAGTCCCCACCACGTCTTGCTATAAAGCTAAGTGGTTGGGCTTTCAGCGTTGATGCATTGAGAGGGAGAAGGATCTGCCTACCTGTTCGGTGGAATCCGTTTTGTCTTTCCTGCAAGGTCTGATGGGGAAGGGGCTATCACGCTGCAGCTATCTCTCCTGTCACAGGGGGTTTGGCGATTGGGATTTTGCTGCTTGTGTTGGTGGCTCCTTATGAGCCCCTGGAGCAGTCTCATTGAAAATACTATCTCTTGATAGTTGCTCTCACCTCTGCTAAGAAGGTGAGTGAGCTGTGTGCCTGTCGGTTCACCCCAGCTGCATGCTGGTTCTTGGTGTCCACAGGGTAGCCGGATTGAGACAACACACCTCCTTTGTTCTTAAGAACATAGGGAGCATGTTCAGGTCCAGGACAATAAATCTGGATGCTTTCTACCCCCCCCTACCCACTTAGGATGCAGGGGGGGTGAGGGTGCATCTGTTGTGTCCATGTGTGCTATGCTAACGACCTATATAGAACACACAGCCCCAATTCGATGCACTGGTCAGCTGTTCGTCTGTTTCAGTGATAGTGCAGTCAGTAAAACCCTGTCCAAGAAGAGCCTGGCCAGCTGGACTCCCAAACGTGGACACGGCAGGAACAGACCCCCCCTTAGCGGTTCGTGCACATTCCACTCCGAAGTGTGGAAGTGTCTACGACCCTTTTTCAGACCCTTTTTCAGCAGGTGTGTGTCGAAGAGATCTGCACAATGGCATCTTGGCCCTTACTGTGCCCATTTGTGCGTTTCTATCTCTTGGATATGTCGGGCTCCTTCTTGGGATCCTGCTTGCAAGTGCAACCTAGGATCTGAAAAGTGAGGATCTGGTGACTACTGGGTGTAGAGTGGGAACATACACTGGCAGTGCCTGACGTTCCAGTGAGAAGTCAGGGCAGTTCAGGTGTTAAGGTTCAGGCCAAGCCCCCATCGGTACAGCGACCTTCTCAGGGGTGTCCCACCATTCTATCACTAGGTGATGTGGTGGTCGGGGCTTTGGCCGGACTGTGGCCGACTGGGTTGGCGTGGTGGACTTTGACTTGTCGCAGCTAGGGCGGACAGTCATCGGGCTCCACCCACTGTACCCATAGAGTCCAGTTGAGGGCGGAGCCTGTGTGAGATAGAACGAAGGTTACAATATGGTAACCCTAGTTCTATAAGCACAGGCGGAGCCCTCTACCGATGAGACCTGCCGCTCTGACGCCGTCTGCTGAAGAGGCGGTCGGATGCTGAGGCACTGCTATTTATACGTCACGCACATATCGGTAGCGACGTCCTATTGGTCGGCTACATGCACGATAACATTTCAGTGGGCAAGTGCGTGCGTGTGATTGGAGGAGGTCCAGTAGAGGGCTCCACCTGTGCTTATAGAACTAGGGTTACCATATTGTAACCTTTGTTTCTGTATAGTGGGTTGTAGGGCAGTGGTGCAATGAACAGGAATGTTGATTTTTTATTGTACATTGTTCCACAGTGTTCTTATGAATTCGAAATGTGTTCAGTTTGTTTTACTAGAACAATGTGACATTAGTGAACTATATTTTTCATAATATATTTCTAGAAAGTGTACTATAAAACAATTATGTTACACAATTCTCATGTGTGTTAAAAGTTAATTGTGAAAATAGTTTAAAGGATAATGTTTGTAAAAAAAAATGTATTTACAGATAAGTACACTTAATTTCCACTAATCAAGCATGTTTATTAGTACATATACAGCCATGTACTTAAAGCGCACTAAGTATACTTGAAGTTGTTCCACTTTAGCACATAAAAGTACACTAAGTACACTTCAAATTGTGCTTTTCTACAGTTTAATTACAACTAAAATATATTTAGTACAAAATTAGTTGTTCCAAAATAGCATGCTTCAAGTTAACTAATCATTAACAAACTTGAAATATACTGATGATTAGTCTGACTACAAGTACACTCAAGTATGCTCAAATTTAATACACTTAGCATATTTATTTTCACTAGGGAAAACATCTAAAAAGGTTTTACACAGGACCCCTGCCCTTTTTAAATAAAAGAGTAGTTTTGCTTTAAAATGAGAGGAATTGTGTCATGTTCAACTTTTTATCATTTAGAGGTCAGGCTAGTTTCTGTTCACTTAAATATTCATTTTAAAATGCATTTTGATTAGGGGTGACCAAATTGTTGCACATTACTGTAAAATGAATGTTGTGTGTGTGTGTCTAGTTTAGAACACAAGTACTTTTATAGCTTGAAAAGAATTGGAAAAATCAGCTGAGTAACAACAAACTGACAAATGGAAGCTCCTAGTTTGCAAACAGTGAGATTTATGAAAGCCTCTGAGGTGCATACATAAACAAAAGCACACAGAGATGGAGATAAATGAACAGAGTGGCTCTACAAAAACATGCAGAAGGGTGGATAATGTTTTTTGAACTCAGACTACTGAGTGGTTATTACTTCTCAAACAGGTGCGGAACGTATGTGCATAATGGTGATCAGCTGGTTATTAGCTGTAGTCTTTGAAGTGTTTTCAAGTTACATTTTTTAGACATGAGGCAATGCGAGACAACGCATCAGTCAGTGTTCTGTGAGGCTGGCATGTGTGTCATTGTACCACAGCTTCTCACCTAGAAGTTGCCCAGTACAATCACAGCCTGGACTGTTAGATGCAGCTAATTTAGTGGAGCATTTGGGGGTTGAAGAATAATTTGGGTTTATTCAAACCGGGATCTTATTTTTATGGTTTGGGCCATTATATAATAATATTGTACTTGCCAAATGAGTTGCTGAGATATGGAAACATAGCAACATCACTACAACAAAGTCAAACATGGGCAATAATCAAACCAGTCAGATGATGGCTAAACTGTTGTCCTAGCCAGTACTAGCAAGGTTTACCTAATAAAGTGGCCAGTGATTGTACATATCAAGTCACTTTGGATAAAACTGTCAGCTAAATGAGTAAATCTAATGTCACATAAAAATCTGACTATTATTATTGAACACACTCAAATGTGTTCCAAACATTGTTCCTGGCGCTCTGCGTGAGACGGTTCAAAATTAAAACCAAAGAAGTTCACAAAAGGCAACAAAGGTAATGCAAACGGCTAATAATAAAAGATTCATTCCAGACAAGTGTCAGTTCCAGCAGACAGACAGACAGGCAGGCAGACATGCACATGCACACAACTGAGAAATGAGCGACAGACCAGGAAGGACAAAACAGAAATTACAACCATTTATACACTTGCAAAAGAGGAGGGCAGGAGTACAAACAGATGACAGCAATCAGGGCAGAACAGACACATAGGCAGGCACAACAAAACAGGCAGAGAGGCAAACTAAACCCCAAAGGATAAAGAATGTAAAAATACAAAAAATTAAGAAACAGACTCAGATCGTGACCCCAGATTATCAAAATACTTTATTTGGAGGTAAAATTAAAAATGAGCTCAACCAAATTGTTAGTAATAACCCCTCATTGCACAGAAAAGCTGTGTGCACACAGCTACAGTAAGTATGGTAGGTCAAAGTCTGGCTAATAATCTTGCAACTCTCCTTCATGTTTCTTCGTTTCCAAATAAGAGGAAGATTACTTCAATTACACTGTGCATGTGTATATAAAAATCAGGTGGTGGTTGCAAACAAACACAGTCATGAAATCATTAGTTCTCTCTCTCAAACACGTGCACAAAGAAAGACAAAGCGGGATAATTGTTCTTTGTGTGTTTCTTATCGTGTGTCGAGTGTGCGTCTTTGATTCTGAGTTTGTGTGAGATAACTTAAGTCTTTCATATATTTATTTTTACTTACCTGTGTTTACTTATTTGTCAAGAGAAAGAATAAGTTTAAGATATTTAAAACCGTCATGTACACACACAAACACACATTTGTGTGTAGATACATTATTCAGTTGTGATCAGGCTGGATTCAAACTGAGTGAAGCACAATAAGTATCTGTGTGTTTGCTCATGAAATATGGAAGAATCTTTGAATTAGACAGTCATAGCTGATAGATATTATGAGGTGTTCAGTATTGCAGAGAGCAGATTAATGAAGTGACTGCATGTGGTATTCATCACCTATATTCATCACCTTGTACCTTCTCATCACGAGCCAAATTAGCCTACCGTTGTGAGCTGTGAGCATTTCACAGGTGAATGGCCATGAATGTGGATGATGCAAGGTTTAGAAGGGCGATAAAGAAGATTAAAACTCCAATTGGGAGGCTGATTTAAAAATGGCAGTAAGAGGTAACAATTTGCATTTTGAAATACCCAGAATTCCCAGGTGAGATCACTGAACAAATCACATTGCAGAAGAGACCATACCAGACTAATCCCATTGGAGAAGAGTGTGCATTTATTCCTTTAGTGTTTCATATTGCTGCTACTGTAATTAAGGAGTAGAAGCAGTTGTATGTTGTAAAAGGAGAAGTTTAAGTTGCTATTGATCATGTTTTTCTAGCACCAAAATGTGCACGTTTTGTTATTATTAGAGTTTAATTACATATGCTTAATTTGTAGTATGGATTATTTATTTTCTTCTGTAAAGAATTATACACCAACCGAGAAGTGGAGGATTTGGTGGTGGTGACAGCATTTATTAAACATTACTACACTAGAAAACAATACAAGCCTCTCCACTGACCAGACATCTGCGGCTATACGACATACTGAACTTAAATTTAAAGGTTATATAGACAGATCCCAAAACTTTCTGTCAAGACACTGTGTTTTTCCCCAACTGTTTTCTTTTGAGGACATTTCATTTAAAAAATAAAAAAAAGTTTATTAATTTAAAAAAAATTACCAATCATTTCAGTTGCGCATATGGCATAGAAGCAGTGTGTAATTGATTCTGTGATCCAACCTTAATTAATTTTCTTTTTTTAATTAAGTATAGCATATTTGCAGCAACAGGCAATAAACAGAGCACAGTCCATGCCAGTTAATTAATTTACCAAATAACTTCATTAAAGAGCCTGCATGTCAGTTATAGGTCAAAAGTAAGTCTACATGTGTCGAGCTAATAGAAAACATCAGAAACCTTTAAAACTATATTAATATAAACATATACAAATAGAGCAAGTTTATTTAGCCAAATATTTTTTACATGAAGAAACAACCTGTCATTCATCAAAAACTATCTGTCCATCTACTGTTTGGCTTAAGTTAAAAAGACTCTTCTGTGACTTTCATGAAAGCCAAATTTGAAACGTTCTGTTCCAGGGTGAGGATATTAAATATCAAGGTCTCTGTGTAAGTATGGATTTATTGACAGGGGCAGAAATGAGCTGACTAGAGCAGGGCAGGCTGACACACACACACACACACACACACACACACAGACTGTGAATGTTGGTCCAATCTGGCATCTCTCTGTTTCTTAATGAAGTAGCAAGTCCCTCTTCTCTTCCTCGTAGGCCAGCCAATTAGGACACAAGCCGCTGGGTATAGACCAATCAAGTTGCTGGCTTTGGGCATTTAGTGCATGGCCTTGACGTTAATATACCTAATCAGTTAGTGTGGAGAAACTATGTGTGTGTGTGCAAAGTGCTCTGAAGCTGCTGTTGGGTAAAACTATGTTAACAAGTATTGATTCACAGCTACTAAATTGACAGAGGTTGGAGGAGCAGAGAAGGACTGAAATGCAAAGGTAAACAAGATGCAGAGAGGGTGACAAGAAAATAAAAATAAAAGAAGGGAGAAGCTGAAGAGAGGGGAGATTGTGAAGCGATGAAGACATAAATAAACCAGAAAGAAGTAGAGAGAGAAATGAAAAGAAGGAGTGAAATGGAAAATAATGTGAGGGAAAGATAGTTTGGCAACAAATAGACAGAGATCCCTCAATCTAATCACCAGTGAGCAGACTGGGAAGCCACTTTGCTTTTGAGATATTTAATCAACTCTTTATAAATGAGGATATTTGGCTTCAGTGCATGAGCAGTGCCCTCTCTTCTCCCCCGAGACTGATTATAATTTTCTTTTCAAGGCCTGTTATCTGCACACAGATGGATCCTTGTCCTTGCGCTGCAAAACATAACAAGCTCTGATGTGAAAAGTTTCCCCCGCATTCAGATTAATCCGATTTCTTGTCTAACTATTTCTACTGTTGCTTGAACATCAATGAAAAAAATTGAATAACAGGTTGATAGAACTGAGCACAGAACATCTGCTATATTTGTTATTTGTTGCATGCACATGTGTTTTTTCCTAAACCTCCAGTGAATGAATAAGAGATCAGGACTTTGCTAGGCCTCCCAAATCTAGAATGCTTCTGAGCATGGCAGGCTTTTTGAGCTAAATAAACTGCTACTTGTAACTATAATAATTTAATGATTTTCTAAGTAAAACTTAAGCCTTACCCTCCCAGAGTGTCTTACTCTTAATCCCTCCAGCATGTCCTGGCTCTGCCTCTGTGTCTTCCTAGATGGTTGTGCATGAAACACCTCCAGAGGCAGGCAAGCGAGGGACACACATCAAAACCAACTAAACTGACTCTTTTCAGTCCAAAGTAACATAGGCCATATTAGGATAATCTATATTGCTGAGCACCAATCATATAGAGTGGAGTCACCTACAAGGTGTAAGTTTATGGGCAGATAAAATGTGTGCTCGTCAACAGATACATTTGGAGTGGATTTAGGTGGATTTAGACAATTCTCTGTGGCCATTCTGCACAAATACTATTTTCTGCTGCAGGAAAACCAAATACCCCACAGGAATCATTAGCTATTTTTCATCTTTTAGGCAGTAGTCATGGCAGAGGTATGATAAACTGAATTGTAGTAATAAAATATTTCATTAGTTGTGCTTCATGTTAGTCCAGGCAGAGCACTGATATTTTGCATCTCTCTGTCATCTGATCAGCATAAGCCATCACAATTAAATAGTGAGTGATCAGGTCTTTACTGCAATGAAGGTAAAGCTCACATGCTTTGTAAGTGGCTACTCTAGCAATTCTTTCTTTACTTACTTGTGCACTACTCCACCTCCTCTTACTGCTCTATTTTTGTTAATAATGCTTTCAATAACATACCCTGCTTGTAGATTTTATGTGTTTTCAAATCACACTGATAAGGTGCACAAGGTACTGGAAATACAATAAAATCTGATCCAGGAAATTCAGGCGGAGTTACAAATGAATGCATGTAAAGGCTTATCAATCGCCAAAACAGTTCAGTTTGTAATATTGATAGACAGGATTTCACAACACTGGAAAGTTATCACAGCGACATCTGTTTAATCTTTTGTTGTGACGACCGCAAGGTAAACAGGAGAGATATGACGTTCAAAGTTAGAGTAATCCACGAGGAATGTGCACCTGCACTTGCTGGAGTGCTATGCATAATCCTGCTACACTGACCGACTGGGTCCATTCAAATGAATGAGACACATTTTTCACACAGTTAAGAAGGACTGGACGCAGCCTTACCCTTAAGATTTGAGTTATGCTTACTGCAAAATGACTTGCTCTCTGTCTTGATGCACAGTTCTTAACTGTGTGAACATTTGCTGCCATAAAATGATCAAATCTCTCTTGATGTAACTTTCTCACACCATAAATCCAGTTATATTTAAGGACAAAATAGTGTTTAGAGTTTTTAAATACTTCTGTAATTAAACTCTTCCATGGTCACATATTTATCACAGTGTGCTCAAAAGTCAGCCATATGTACACAGTCCCTTCAACCAAACTTAAAGATTAGTTAGAAAATAGGAAATCCTTTTTCCAAGTGTAGGATTTGTCATCGGCATTAGCGTCACAGCGAACATTCAGCCTGTGCGCCTACCTGATGTGTATTGCTTACCATGACTAAGAATGCCAGTGTGCTGAATGAAGATGACAGTTTTGCTGTCACACACTCGCTTTAAGTCCAAGTGAGAAGTAGTGCTGTTGTATGTGTGTGTGTGCCTGTCAGCCAATGGTATTTAATAAGAAATTGCATGATGCTATTGTGCACTGGTATTCCTGATAACAATGTTGAGTCAAAGTGTTTTTGTAATATCAAACCAGTCTGTGTTTAGTGCCGAGAAAATGGTGCCTGTCACAGTTGGTGCTGTGACTCTTGGGGGTTTTCCTTTTTTTCCCCTGTGGTGTTCTGTGGGTGTGTCTAACACTTGGCAGGAAGCTGATCACCTGGTAAAGTTGTACACCTGCTAGCGATCCTCATCAGCTGCCGGCCTTAAGATGTGGGGTTTCCTGAGACTCGTCGCCAGATTATTCCTAACCTACCCAGGACTAACGTTTGATGTTTCTTTTCTTTTTCAAGATACCCGCATCCAGTGTGTCTTTTGTGTCTTTTGGGATCGCTGACTGCCGCTGTCCAGGACTGCCTGCCCCTGCTCACTCCCAGCCTTTTTCACACAGTTCTACAAGTTACTCCGTTCCTTGTGAATAAACTCTTGACTTTAACTTGCCTTGGCTCAAGTGTTCTGTGTCTACAGCCCGGTCCACAGTCATACTAAACCTAACATGTGCCACCTTTTTGTACAGCTTACCCTTAATATAAAGGCACAAACTTTAAAACAAAATTAAATGTTTTATACCCTGAAAAGTACCAAGCCTTGTTTATTTATTCTGCATTATTTTATTCGCAACACTTGTGCAAATTGAATTGCATTACATTATGCAAGGATTGCTTTTATTGTATACCACCTGTGTGATATTTGTGTCCAAACATCCATCCAGAAAATGATGGATTACAGAGAAGAGTAATTTCAAGTGTAAATCTGTTGCACATGCATATGATAGTGGTTTAGAAAAATAGCTCAGATCATTAGTGTAACACTTGTTTGATCGCAGTTTCCAGAGTTAATGATAGGATTGAGCATGTCTCAATAATGGGTCTGTGGTTTTTGTGTGAGTGTACTTGTGTGTTTTTGTGAGGACCATGTTGAATTTAAAGACCCTGAGAGAGGACACTTTTTGAAAGTGAAGACATTTTGGCTGATAATTACTTCTTCAAAGGGATGTTTAAAAGTTAAGACCTGGATTTTAGGTTTATAATTTGGTTTAGCTTAAGGGTAAGGATTGGAGTGAGATAGCTAAAATATTATATTTTCTATGAGTACAATATTATAATAACCAATAGAAACTAAGTGAGATGCTGAGAACTGGGAACACAAGGAAATCACTAAAGACCAATGGGGCACGAGCAGACAGTCTTACTGGTTTTAAACAAACCTCCAGTTTGGCCAAATGTATTTTGAAGAGAAAACAAAGGCTTTGTCCAAATTGTCTGTTGGAAAGATCACAGTTTACAGACCAATCTCCTGGTTCAGCTATGACCCACCATACCTTAACCATATTTTGGGTACACTTTGTTAGGTTTCGACAGGTTGGGTCATGATTGGTTATTAGCTAAATATCTAAGATGTTCTATCAATATTAATACAATTATTGATATTAAAAAAGATTAATAATCATTAATAAATACCGGGCATCTAAAAGTTTTGTCCAACCTATAATGGCAATAGTGAGACTATGCTATTACATTAATAGGGAGGGATAGTGAAGGGTGTGTTTATTGTTTACAAATTGTCAACAATGAAGCATTGTTAATTAATAATAGGCCAGCAGTGAAAGACAAGTTTGTACACTGTCTATCTCAACCAACTGATATCACAATACCATACACAGTAACTAAAAGCAATAACTTGTTAAAAGAATAACAGGTTTTATTTACTTCAGAACGGATTAACAATCACAACTTCAGTAATCAAAGCACTACTATCTAATCTAAGTAAACAAACAAACAAACAGCAATCAGAAAATGCAAAGAGAATGTGTTGGGTGTGTGTGTTTGTATGTGAAGGGGTGTGTGTGTTTACACAAAAGGGAGCAGGTGAGAGAAGGAAGGCATGGGCACGACCACATGTGTAGGTGGCGCAACACTACCTCAAAATGGTGGATCAAGACCGCAAGATTTCAGGTGGGATTTGACCCTCTTTCTATTCTAAACTCCACAAATTGCGATGATCACAAGGGTCACAGGTCAAAGTATTCTACTTTGTGGTAACATTTTTGCATCCAGTAAAATGAGGTAGCCTACTTGCAACATATCACCTCCGCGTACATCATGTATCATAGCAACCAAAGCGCCTCAGCAGCGGGTATGGACACAGCCGAAGTGACTTTGTTGTTGATAGGGGGGTTGCCGAGGTTACCGTACCATGGGACATTGGTGCAGAAATGTTGCCGTGCCCCTAGATCTCAGCAATTACTTTGCTGAATACAGTGTTAATATACTTTATAAATGTGATTTCCTAAACTACAAAATAATATCTCATGTCTTTGTAAAAGAGGTGAGACAACGATGAGACTGACAAAAATGTTAAAGTGGTCATATTATGCTCATTTTCAGGTTCATAATTTTATTTAGGGGTTGTACCAGAATAGGTTTACATGGTTTAATTTTCAAAAGTCACAATATTTCTTTGTCATACTGTACATTGCTGCAGCACCTCTTTTCACCCTGTGTGTTGACCACATCATGTAGCATCTCACTTCAATTGGATCTTCGTTTGGAGTTGTGCATGTGCAGGACTACTAGCCAATCAGAAGCAGAGTAGGGGTGGGTCCTGACAAGCCAGTAACCAGGGTTTCGGTTCAGCTGTATGTTCCCAAACCAGCTTTACAACCTAGACTGGTGCAAGAAATTCAGAGTACTAAGTTATTAATTTGTAAGAAATGTATCTTTGACTGCCTGTAAGGTAGTTAACGTTGGGTCAGGAGGGTGAGGGGAGGCAGCACTGTGTGAGCTGCAGCTCAGTGTGTTTCTCCACCAGTGTTTTTGAGGGCGTGCCACACTAGCCGCAAGGACAGCATAATGACGCGTGTTACATAGTGAAGCAGATAGGTTACAGAAGTAAAGGGTGGACTACAATCAAGCTGTTTTCTGGCAGTTCAGGAGCAGTGTTTTCTGTGGGAGATGGTAACTCCCTTTGGGGTGGACTTTGGGCTTTTTCACTTTGCAAACCTATTACATACACAAAACAGATATATAACACAATAAAGGAAAGGGAACAAGCCAAAAAGCATAAACTGACTTCTTTAAAATGTTGTTTCTACTGAAGAAGGATGCAGAGCGACAGACCAAGGCAGCACTGTATGGATGAAGGCAGAGTGCAAAACGAGAGAGTAAATTAAAACCCAGTACTTTTTAACTGAGCTAGTTATCAAGAGAAGGTGCCAGTTATTGACTTATTCTGGGCAGCAGATGAGAAGCTCTTTATAGACCTGGCACACATACCAACCACAAAAACACACACACATACGAGATCACTCCAGTACGCTCATACACATACTCTCACAAATCCACATTGACATGTATAAAGGCCCACACAGATGTTTAGCCCCTCCGACACACATGTTCAACACGCTGACGTCCACAGATACACGTCCACATTCCTCCCTTGTAATTATGCGGCTGTTTTATCCATTTTCTTTGCCCTCTGCAATAGAGCAACTCTGCCAGCTCTGTCTTCACAGAGCTGTTTTATTAGCATACCACTATGATCACAGTGCTCAGTGCTTTATAGTGTGTATAAATGGCATTGCTGCATCATTGTACTGGCATATGCTTAGTTTCTTGCTGACAACACAGTTTTATTTTCTTATCAAATGTTACCGAGAGGGAGAATATCATGCTATTTTCCACTGGAAAGGAGAGGATAGGGGTGGAAAACAGAGAATAGGAGAGGTACCTAAGATGAGAATAGCCGGGAGAACAATAGAGGAATGAAAGTTGAAGGGGGGGATAATACAGGAAAAGAGGGGAGGAGAGGGTAGATTAGATATGACAGGGGAGCAGAGGAGTTGACACATGAGTAAAGGATGAGGTGAGAAGAAGGGAGGAATGTCATCTGGGTTAAGAATATAAGACAGAAGAAGTGAGGGGATATGAGAATAGATTACTGTCACATATCAAAACATTAACATTTGAAAAGCTTGAAAATATGTAAATTGAGGAAACTATGGTTTAAAACTGAAACATATGATTTCAACATTTGAAAATAATTGCTTCACTCACTTGCTGCAGCTGTTATTATTATTATTATTATTATCATTATTATTTTCAATTTCAAGGAACGGTTATACTTCTACTACGCATGCGTCACTACTACCACGCATTCGTAGTCAAAGTAAAACAGACCCTTACATCAGTGGAACCACACGATTGGATGAAATGTTCCCTGCTTTGGCTGTTAAAAGCAGACGATTGGCTTTCTAGTGGGATGGGCGGGAAACCCGCCATCTTTGCCGTTACAGGCTTTCCCCATTGAGTTATATTGAGGATGTGATTGAGTGGTATGTCTCCTCTATAAAACATCTCTGACATAGCACAAAGCCTTTGTGGCAACCCCATCACCTGGTGTATTTATTTTACTGACACCATACAAACTGGGAAAATAACTTAACAAGCTGAAAATGACAATGAAAACAGTAGAGCTCAGAAGTACACTATACATGGATGGAAGGATGCGTGACCAGGACCATTATTGGCACCTTGTGCGGACAAATTACACAAGATGCTGTCCTGCTATTCAGAGCAGAAAAAAAATGTACCGTATCAAAATAAAAGAATGACACTTAAATTGTTATTTATGTTGGAAAAGTATGTGATGCATTTACATATAATTTTTTTATTTCTGTATTAATTTAAAACACCAAATTATGGCCCAGGTCAATTTGACCTGGCAAATACCATCAATGATAAATCCAAACAAGGGTTAAATGCACATACAGACAGCTTGCACCTTTGAGCCTATGCAGACTTTTAAGATAAATATAATGACATTTCCAGTATCTAAAACTTTACTGCCTTTCCTCCTATCCAGGGAATGTGATTTATGCAGTGTGTGTGTGTGTGTGGTATGCAGGTGGCCCAGGACTGCACTTTGAGAATGAATACATGCCTCAGCTTCTTCTCCTTCTCTTCGGCTGCTCTCAGGACTCTATCATCATCATTCCTCCTCCTCCGCTCTATTCTCCTCAGTACATACTGTATGTAGTGTCACCACTTAATGCATTTCAAACGTAGTCTCCTCCCCTTGTCTCATCATATCTTTGTACTTTCATCAGTCTCCTTTTATATATCTCAGTGTTTCTTTCCCCAAATTTCTTGCTTTTAATATGATCATTTCCCTCCTTCTTATTCTGTCCTTAAATCAGTCAATATTGGAACTTGTTGCTTATCTCTTGTGTGAAAGTATGCTCTTGTGTGTTTGTGCATTATTAAGTTTGTGTGTTGGATCAGAGAGGAAAGTAGAAGACAATCCATAGAAAAGATAAGGAAGAACAGTGATATGGAAGAGAAGAAATGGAAAGAGGCATATGATGATCAGGATGATATGCATTGTGGGACAATCTGTTCCCTGTATGTGACCTATTCTGGCACCTGCGCGCGTAGCGAGACACACATCGCCAGAGTCTTCCAAAAAATGTTTCTATACTGCTAATTTGGTTTGCTAAAAAGTTTTAGAGGAAATGTAACTGCTGGTTTATGTTCACTTGCAGGGTTGCTGTTTTTTCTTATCGTTGCTGGTATGTTATGAGTACAGTAAATCAAGTTGAAATATGTTTTCTAGTAGAAAAGTATATGATGAATTTATATTAAAAAAAAACTATTTTATTTTAAAAGGTTGTACTCAAATAACACTGAAGGCTACATGAAAAAGATGCTTTAATAAAAACACTCAACCCAGGGCTTTGATTTCTTTTGAATGAACTAACCCACTGACAATATTGTAACAGAAAATGTTTTCATAAAACACCATTCTTAAAATGTATGCATGCACTAGCTGACACATCATCTGAATAGTATCAAATTTTGCAGCTTTTTATTTCACAGCTGAAATCAAACTCCATTCAGACACAGCTCCTGCATCAACCTTTATGTTGCAGAGGTGAACAGCTCAGCAGATAAACAGCTGCTGATGGAGGTATTATACTATACAGACAGAAACTGTTCTCAAATTGCATACATTATACACATAGGTGCCTCCACAGATAAACAGCTGCAGAGACGCAGAAGCAGTTTATGGAAGCCTGCAGGTGTTATGTTTGACAACATGATAGATACACCCAAGTGGATGCAGTAGTAGCAGCAGTGCCTAGCAACCTCCCTGCATCCTTTCTAGCTTCATCGAAAGATGACATTCTTGACATTTTGTCAGCAAAAAGCCTCAGTGTAGTCTTCATCCTTTATAGCAAGAACCATGTGCATAGTTTTTAATATGATACAAGCCCATGTTTTCCCCTTGTGATTGTATTTTCCAGCAGGACCTGGGATTAGTGTGACTTTATCTGTGGTTGTGCTTGCAGGTCACACTCAGGCTAAGGCTGAGGCTAAATGAGACCTTACTTATCCAAATGAGATTATGTTCAGCTATTCGTCTATGTTGTGATATCACACCGTTACACACTGTAACAATAGGTCAATCGACTATGTGTAATGACAAATGTGTGGTTTGTAGTAATGAATCCCTGGAGAATATGTACCTAACTTTGTGTCATGTTGGGCCAAGCGCAGGAATAAGGACCAGGAACCCAAGACACAGGTTAAGCAGATGCAGTTTATGGTGTTTATTAAGAAAACTCAAAGGTAAACAGGCTTACATGTGACATGTAATTCTTTTTTTTTCCTTTTTTGTATACTGACTTGTTTATGTTTTATATATTCATTGTTAAACCACTGTAAAAACCACTGTGTGTATTTCCAATTTTTATTCCACTTGTCTATGTTTGACATTGATTAATGTAAAGCACTTTGTTACTTCTATTAAAAAGTGCTTTACATAAGTGGTCTAAAAAAGTAGCTTCATAATTGCTGAATGTGTAAGTAAAATGGACAACTGTCTGCTAACACATTAGCCATAACAAGTGCCATAATAAGTGTCAGTATACTTATATATTGCCCCCTAAGTGGCCAAAACATCGGTTCAGTATCAGTTGACAGAACTTTTAATGTTTGCGTACACATTCAGAGTGAAGTTTGGAAGTGTTTTGCATTGTCTATTTGTTGATTTGGAAATTAAACAGACAATACAAACATGTTTGCCTCATCCCTTTTTAATAAAAACTAAACTAAAATAAAGATAAACTGAATCCATGCATTCTCTCTTTAGTCCATATTCATAAATGCATTTTAGCCCACAGTCCTTTTCATTTCAACATTTCATGCTTTGCATTTCTTGCACATATTGATTTCAAATAATTGAATTACACTGTAATGTAGCCTAAAAACTAACATACCACTTCACCAGGACTTAAGACATATCCTCTGTCAAGCTGTCTCCGGTTTGTACTGATTAAAAAGTTCCTGCTGTCAAGTGTCAAGTGGAGCCTTATACTGTATGTGTGCACTGTTTAATTTTATTTAAATGTAATTTCCATGTTGACTTATTCTGTTGCCAAAAAATTCAAGCCCTGTCTGAGGCCCCTGTGGGAATATAGTTTAGCAACCTGACCCAAACCTGATGGATCTGGGACATGTTTTTGCGTAAAGCGTGCTTAGGTTGAATTATTTTCCCATGTAACTACATGAGAAAATCCCCTCTCTCTGTCTGTTTCTCTCTCTGTGTCTCTGTCAACCGCCTGTGTTAATGCAGCTCACGTATTCCAAGTTGATACACAATGTCCACTGGGAAGAGGGAAGACAGACTCAATGCAGCTAATGCTAACGGCATTGTGATTGTTGTCAGGTCCCACATTTAGGGTCTCAGTTTTAGGCCCACGCAGAACTCTATGTGGGAGTGCTGGGGTTGCATGTGTACACTTTCCTGCCCAGTGTGCACATGCCTTCCTGCTTAGTTTCTGTATGTAGTATCCTTTTTGTGAGTGTCTACCTCAATGTCACTAGCCCGGTATATGTGTGTGTGTCCACAGTTGGCTTCCTCCTCTCTCCCCATAGTGCTGTTAAAAGGAGGCACTCTGCAGAAAGTGATTCAATTTCACAATGAGTCCAACCATAATCCCTTGCTCCCCCTTTATACTCACCACTATAAAGTTAAAAATATATATGATAAACTGCTCTTTGAATATTATGTCTCAGCAGAAAAAAAAAGAGTTTTTGTCAGCTGATAAATTATGCATTTAAATGGGAGAACAGCTTTCCAGGGCAGTGTAAAGTTGAAGGAAAATTGGAAACTAATTTGTGTGACCATTCATGGATGGTGTTACAGTAGGTGGTTGTATGGTGTTTTGTATTATCTTCCATTTCCCATTTTATTACATTTGGATTCATTACTGTTGTGATGCATTGAAAAGAAAAGGTAAGACTAAGAGGAGTGGAGAAGAGATGGGGGGATGGGACTGAATAGAAATGAAGGTGCCAATCAGAGAGCTGCACATGGCCACACCATCAGTCTGTTAACCAGATTGTCAACCAATCCCCCCAGCCATTTAGCTGAGGGAATCAACCAGTGAGTTAGCTTGGTCTAGACAGCCACCATTCAATGAAACATGGCAACATAGGACCAAAAAGCTAGACTTCAGTTGCTTTATTATTCAGCTACCAGCAAGCAAATTGGCTCACCATTCTGTCACTCAGCCAGTCAGCCTGTACAGTAAGTTAGTCAACCAGTCAGTTATTCAGGCCATTAAGTCAGATTGGAGCAGTCTAGTTAAATAGCTCTCTTCACACCTCATTTCTCCCCTCACTCGCTTTTCTCTCATTTAGAGGCAACAGGAATATAGAACATGCGGAACTGAGTCTGAAAATTGAAAGAAACTGGAGGTATATTTTTTTATGTTTGACAACGTTTTTAAGGTTATTGTCATTGTTCTTTTTCTGTAATTTCTAGCAAGCTTATTCTGCCCCATTCTTTGCCTCCTTTCTACCTCCCGTCGTTAGTTTTTGCACTTTTGTTCCTCTTTTCTTGCCTTTGTTCGGTAGTCTTCTTACATTCTCTGGTCACAAATGTATTTTATACTGTCCAGAAATTACTGTTGGACTCCTTACCAGACACCAAATTTGCATTGCATTTACATTTACTAGCAAACCAGGGCTGGTTTTAAACAAAGCTGTGTAATAAATGGAAATAATCTTGACTAATCCAAAAATCATCTTTCATTTGCACAGAACATAGTTTTTCTAGTCTTCCATTGTTCTAGCATTCCTCCACCCAAGAAAACAGACCTTTCAATGTGTCATAGATGGTTAAATGAGTTAGACATAAACAGACAGAACAATAAAAATCATAATGTTGTTTTTGTCAGTTTGGTTTTTGAAAAGCTTTTTGAGCAGCTTTTGTTTGATAACAATGTATCTGGCCTCTCCCTTTGGGGGAATACTTGCCTCTTGAATACCTTCATTGTGTGTATGTTTACAGCTTTATTCATTAAACTAATGCATTTCTCTCATGAAAGTTAGACAAGACAATTTTTAAAAAAAGCCCCCAGAGATCCTGCACAGGGCTGGAATAATAAAAGTCAGCCACTGTGTAATATGGCCCAGTTGACAGTGATATTACCAAACCACTTCCAGCACACATTATTCAACGCTGATGAGGTTAGGAGCATGCACCTGCTTTAAACTGCATTTTTTCGAGCTTTCAGTCCATACCAGGATATGCCTACACATACAATGCCTCACATTCAATCAGCATGTGCTGTTAAAATGTTTTTTCAAGACACCAAATAGATACTTTGGCATCAACTGACAGACATTATCACAAGCTGCAATTTCAACATTATACAAGCAGCTCTCAAGCCACTACAGTAAATAATAATTCTGTTCACCATTTGTGATCAGGATATAATATATGCTAGAATTACACAGCTTGCATCTCAAGTGGCTGAATGCAATAAAGGCTTTATTGAAAAGCTTTTGGTGAAAACAAAGTCTTTGCTGTTATAACCCTCAAAAAGAAGTCACTTCTCTCCACATCTCTCCTCTATGCTACATGTAGCTAGCCATTTCAATTGTTATTTTACTGGCTTGTTTCATGTGTTTTTTCACCATTTGCATTCAGGTGTTTTAAGTGTGTGTGCATTCATCCCTGTGTTTTTTTGTGTATTTGTGTGTGTACATGTACATCCTGGCAGGACATATATTGTGTCTAAATGTTTTAGTGTAATGCAGAATTGCAGACAGGCAGGAAGAAAATATACGTAAATCGAAATCACGATTCCCTCTGCACCTGTAGTACACTCGACAAACACACACAATATTACATGCATACATGAAATGAATTCTCCATTCACACATGCTGCTCACATCCTCAAGGACTTACACCTCTTCTTAATGTTGCTATGATTATCCCTCCATCAGTCGACTGCATCTCATTCTCTCCTGTTTTCTTCAAATAGACGCGCTTAATGATCTTTTAAAAAACACTGCATACTCTACAGACATCCCACAATCTGTTCTCTGACTTGTTTCTTTTCATATTCCTCCAAGGCCCTCCACATAGAATCTAGCATGCGTAAATGCCTTCACCTTGTCACAACACAGTATGTACGTGCGTGTGTAGTTTTGAGGGTCATATGCTATATTGCCAAAGGTTTTAGGACAGAATCACTGAATTCAGGTGTTCCAATCACTTCCATGGCCACAGGTGTATGAAATCAAGCACCTAGGCATGCAGACAGCTTCCGCAAACATTTGTGAAAGAATAGGTCGCTCTCAGGAGCTCAGTGAATTCAAGCGTGGTACAGGTTGCCACCTGTGGAATAAGTCCATTCGTGATATTTCCTTACTACTAAATATTCAACTGTTAGTCGTATTATAACAAAGTGAAAGTGATTGGGAACAACAGAAACTCGGCCACGAAGTGGTAGGCCACATAAAATGACAGAGCGGGGTCAGTGCATGCTGAGGCGCACAGTGCGCAGAAGTCGGCAACTTTCTGCACATTCAATAGCTACAGACCTCCAAACGTCATGTGGCCTTCGGATTAGCTCAAGGACAGTGTGTAGATAGCTTCCTGGAATGGGTTTTCATGGCCAACATCTGTGCCTGACCTCACAAATGCGCTTCCATGAACACACTCCTAAAGCTTGTGGACAGTCTTCCTAGAAGAGTTGAAGCTATTATAGCTGCAAAGGGTGGGCCAACTCCCTATAAGTGTGATGTCATTAACCTACATGTGCATGTAAAGGCAGGCGACCCAAAACTTTTGGCAATATAGTGTATGTGTGTTTAAGAAAGAAAGAAAGAAATAGAGAAGGATAAATTAGAGCACAGCCTCTCCAGACGTCCAGCATTATCATTTTAACTGCACCAGACACCTCAATTTTTAAACGTTTTAATTTGAAGGCCTATAAATCAAATATCAGTATCTGGATTCAGCAAGCTGCTTTTTAACCAAAGGATATAAAGAGGAGGAAAAAAGAAGAAGAAATATATTATAATATAAATATAAATAAGAAATTAGTCAGCCCAAGCTTTTACATAAAGTCATATCGTGAATTTACACGCAGGTTTGAACTAACCAATAACAAACCTTGACAATGATGACTTTTGAGCTGTATCGCACCATCCAATTCAATATTATCCTGTTCTGTAGTTTGTTTTAGCCTTACTGCGTATTGTCAGTTTTTCCACCGTGTGGCAAAGGCTCACTGTCTGCTTAGCTCGTTAGTGTGGTCAGGGCCTCCGTGGCTTGGCACGCCACACGGCTTCTCAAGCGGGTTTGGGCCGATGGAATATCCGGAGTGCTTTGGCTGACTGGTGGTTTCCGGAAAAACGCTCGCAGTAACGGCCGGTCAGCCCAGGCTTGGTTGTTGTTTGATGTCCTCTGTGTTACAGCTAGTGTAATTAACCCACTTGGCTGGGTCCGAACTTTGGTGGGAGCAGCAGAAGTTAATTCGACTGAAATAACGCTTAAAAAGAGAATTTGGTTGTTCCTGAATTCAAAGTTCCGTGCATTAAATGATCTGATAACTCTTAACAAACAAAACAAAAGAAACTAAATTCAACGAAGGCTCGAGTGAATATAGTTAAGTACATTGCTGGAAGACAAAGAAAATTTCACGGACAATGCCGGGCCGAAATCTTGGGCGTTGCCGTTGCTTGGACACGGAGCACGCTCCGTAAGTGTGCCGAGAGCAGAGAGGGAAGAGAAGCGGAATGACAAGCAACGCATGGTGAAGTGTTTTTGTTGTTTGGAGCGTGTTCCCTGGGGGAGGGCTTTGTTTCCCCCGAGACTTCTGTGTCCTAACTTTAATATGTTCTTAAAGTTTATTTGCGCGTTTTTAATCAAATACCTTTCCACAATCAACTCTTGTAAAAATCTTAATTTTAAGCATTTGATAAAAGTAAAAGGAAAGTTATTGTTAATCGTCCATAACAATTATGAAAGTTATCAGTTAAAAACATTTCATTGGAGCATCTTAACTAAACTTAACTTCCAGGAGAATACTGATTGTTAAACATTCTTACTTAGAAAAAATATAAGAAAGTTGTAAGAACATGGCATCAGATTACAAACAATAAAACACAGAGTAATGTAAATTAGGCATAAAGAGAGGCAGTTAACAATTGCATGCAATACATCTTTTGTCCTCTGGGGGGGACACTGGTTCCATGAGAGGACCTGGGAATCCTCTAACCATCTACGTAAAGTTAACTGAATCCTTGGGTCAGGAGCTAGGAAAGTTGGTTATTTAACACATGACAATATTTCTGTACCATATCATTTATAAAGAAAGTATATAAAGGTGCTTGAAACAACATTAGTTACAACATAAATTAAATGCCGGAATGTCGGTGAGCATTGATGAAGATTAAGAGCACTGCAAAATTAACTTATTTATGGTTCCTCCTTTGCAACATAATTTCTACTAATAGCATGGTAATAAACTACTCAAAAGTGGAATTGAAAACTACTAAATAACTGTTAAAGATTATTTAGCTAAATAGGGTAATGAGGCAAGTTTATAAGGAGACAATATTCTTGTTCATTCATTGTTGATGTCTGAGGTAATCTGAAAGAGGAATGTCATTACCATGGTTACCCTGGTCTTGGGGAGTGTCTGTGTGGGGGGTTCAGTTTAGAGTTTTATGACCCCTGTAGTGGCAACTTTTAAAACTTCTTTTGCCACTATCGCAGGACATAAAGTTTCTGACTCATGCTTTCCAAAGAGGGCAAAACTGTACAATCCAGCAAGGCAAGGAGGCAGATGTAAGAAGAAAAATATCTTAGTTTAGTTTAGAGTTTTATGATCATCTCATCAGGCGTTGGTTGTGGTTGTACATTTGGGACAGGAAAACCAGAGGGTTATGATCTGTGAAGACAACAACTGGAAACAGGCTATAACTCACATAGACTTCGAAATGCTTCAAAATAGTTTTATTTGACACAAAAAAAGGGACTAAAGTTACAAAATAAATGTCTCCAGCAGAGTCCTAAATCCTATGTGTTCTATCAAACGTACCTTCAACACAGGTAACTTCTAAATTTCCAATTGCTATGACGCGACGGTCAGAAAACTGTTGCTCCATGTCCTGCTTGGCTGCCCTTTTTTAGCACGTGCCAATAGGTGCTCTCACCTCATTTTTTCTACACTTAGCTGCATTTTACAGCACTTTAATATCTCTGACTTAACAGGACATACTAATGGAGCACAACTACACGTTCATTTGCTAAATACACACTAATGACATCTGTCTGAGACAAACATAAAATATTACCAAGTGAAACACGTAAAGGAAAATGAATATAACTGATGAATATGAAATAATCCAAAAGATTGACCACATTTCCTTAATGGCTGTAACAACCCCTGTCCAAAAAGGTCCTGATAGTCTAGTTCAGGATGAGGTTAGTGTCTGGACAAGGTTAATATTGTCATTTTAACAGTCATGCATAGAATCTGTTATCTCAGCTTCACTGGAGGTGGTAGGTTTTACGTCCGAAACTGCCCAAACAGCACTTGGGAGTGGAGCTAACCTTTGACCCCTCCTTTTGGGTACTTCAGTTGTCTGTTGAGGGTTAATATTTCAACCCCGCCCCCTTTCTCTCAGGGAGAGACGAAGAGAGATTCTGGATTATTCCTTTTTAGTATAAAATAATAAAACCAACACTGGCTGGTTCACTAGAGGTCGTCACATATGAACGCTTGGTTAACCCTTGGTGTCACTTTAATGCACTGGGTACCCCTTTAGCGTTAACAGTTCAGCACTACTTAAGTAGACCTAGCGTAAATAACTCAAAAGTCCATGTAGGTCAGGGTGGTTGGATGGCTCAAACACTGGACTTTCCCCAGGTGGCCAATGTTTGTTTCCCATGTAAAACAATTAGTCAACATTTGATTCTTCTTTTAAAGGTCATATGATGCTTTTTGGCTTTTTCCCCCTCCCCTTTATTCAGTTATATATCTTTTGTGCATGTAATAGATTTGCTGAACCAAAGCCGTGTTTAGCGGCTTCTCACAACCCGCCCTTCTCTGCTTCTGATGGGCTAGTAGTCCTTAACTAGAAAATGCACATGTGCAACTCTCAACAAAGATCATGTAGAGACAAGATGTATCTCCATAGGAGCTACGAGGAGGGGCTGCAGCAATGTGCAGTATGACAAAAATATGGTGTTTTTTGAAAATGAAACCATGTACAACCCCTAAATAAAAACCTGAAAATGAGCGTAATTTGACCTCTTTAATCTTTTAAAGCTACGTAACTTAAGTATCTTAACTTAACTAACCTAAACCATGATCTTTGCCTAAACCTAACCAAACTGCGACCATTTTACAATGTTACCCATGCGTTTTATTTTGAGTCTAACCAGACGTCGCATATTAATTATTGCTAGCTTGACCACAGAGCTTTGCATGTACAAAAGCTAAAGGGTTAACCAGTGTGTTTTGTTGAATCGTATTTGATTGCAGACCTGTACGCAATGCATATGTTCATGCAGCACCTCGCTCGCTCCCTCTCTCATGAACGCTGCTGCACAAATGTTATGTCTTTTTTAAAGTATTTTTCTCTAACCATTACTCCATTAATATATAAATGTATCATGTGCCTTTTTTCTTAGCCATCTAGTTTCTCTATACTTTGATTAAATTTTTCACAACTATACCTTCCCTCACTATCGTATGTCCCTGCTGGTCCTTCTTTAACACCTCACTTCCCTTATTCCCCTCCGTCTATCCAATCTGTCTCATCTTTTCACTTTAATATGCTTCATTCCAAATGCCCCATCTATCTCCAAAGGAGGAAAGAAAGAGGGAAGAGAGGGGCTAGGGTGGCGGAGGATCATAGAATTAGTGGTGGTACCATTACAAAATGTTACTCCAATCATAGTGTTATTTTTTTCTTTGCATCTAGTCTGTCCCTACTATACATTCAGACACATGGTCTTCAAACCAAAAAAATAAAAAATAAACAGGAAAAAAAACAGATAGGCTATGTTTGTAATGATTCAGTACACTGCAATTCAAAGCTGATTTGTTACAATTAATGTCAGCTGAGATTTAATTTTAAAAATATACTTGAAAATGACTAAAGCGAAAGGGTTCAGGACAGTTTTCATGTCATAGCTTACACGTCGTTCGGACATTGGGCCTGTATTTGGCTTCTCCTTTATATGCTTTAGACATCCATTAATTAAAATAACAAATAAGAAGCTGGAAGTAGTAAAACAAAGATAGAAACGATTTATAACCCATCACATTGACACTCGTGAGACAATCTGCTTGCACACGTGCGCGCACACTCACACACCAGCTACTTTCACACTATTTTCCAGGTCTAGGCCTATTGCACTGTTACAAATCTCCAGTGGAAAGTCCAGGGGAGGAGGAGGTTAGGGACAATAATAAATCATTCCAGGTTGAAGAAAGCAAGGAGACGGATTTATCAGTATAGTTTGGGGTTTATTTACAACTTCCCAAAACAAAGAGGAAGCGCCTAGTTTAAAAGGTACGGTTAGACAACATGCCAGTAAACTTAAAAAAGTAGCTTATGGAAAAACAAATTGCCACAAAGGGTAAATTAATACAACAATAGTTACCACCCTCCCTCCACCGAGACAGTAAAACCCCAGTGCGAGGCTTGGACTTGACACACACTACCACAGGCATTCCATAAACGCCACTGTAGTGTCACCCAGCTCCGGTAAGCTGTCTGTCTGCACACGTCAGCTCTCCACACTCAGTCTGATCGCTCTCTGCACCTGTACTTGCTCTGGTGCTCCTGCTGATTGCCAACTGGGAAGAGGTGTGCATACTAGCCTCCCGGCTGCAGCATGCAGGGGGGTAAGGAGGAGGGCAGGACCTACAGAGGACAGACAAGGAGCAGTACGCCTGGGAAGACACACCCGCACAGCCCAAGGGCCGTAACACCCAAGGGCCGTAACACCCCCCCCATAAAATTAAACTAGGGGTTTGACCAATACAGGGTCACAATTTACTACCACTTGAGACAAAAAAACTAAACAAAACACTCCCACCTATTCTCAGATCTTCCCCCAGAAGATGAATGAAGAACCCGCTCACCCGCGTGACAATGTGTCGGCTATCACGTTGTCAGCTCCCTTCTTATGCCGGATCTCCAATTTGTAACCCTGCACCAACAGAGCCCATCTCATCAGGCGTTGGTTGTGGTTGTACATTTGGGACAGGAAAACCAGAGGGTTATAATCTGTGAAGACAACAACTGGAAAGGGGCTATAACTGACAGACTTCGAAATGCTGCAGAGCGAGCAGCAATGCGAGGGTTTTTTTCCCCCTCTATATAGTGGAGTAGTTTAGCTGATGTTTTTTAAACTTGACAGAGAAGTAGCTAACTGGATGACACACATCTCCTTTTCCATCCCGCAGCAGCACAGCACCAGCCCCTGTCGCACTCGCGTCAACCTTGAGCTTAAAGGGGAGAGAGGAGTTTGGTGCGGCCAGGACTGGGGCACAACAGAGGAGAGATTTCCCTGCTTCAAAAGCATGTCGACACTCATCCGTCCACACAAACAGGACACTGGGACTACACGAACTAGTCAGGGGGGAGACGACTACTGAGAGGTTTTTACAAAAACACCTGTAGTATCTAGCCATACCAAGAAACGACGGAGTACATGTCTGGTCGTGGGGGCAGCCTAGCTGCACACTTCTAACTAGCTGGGGAAGGGCCTTTTCTCTGGAAAGACTGGACAGTGAAAACCCACACGCAAAAGTCACTGGAAACAGTTTCAACACCAGCAACACAAACAATAAACGCTAATAGCTTTCTTCCATATAACCCTAAATGTTTGGGAAAAAGATCCCGGAGGAGCCCCCAAATTGTTACGAACCTCCAGTGGAAAGTCCAGGGAAGGAAGAGGTTAGTTACGATTTTAAGTAACCAAGGGATTCTCAAAAAGGTGCAACAAAAAACTTCCCAAAACTAAGCGCAAACTTAAAAAGGTAGCTTATGGAAAAACAATTTGCCACAAAGGGTAAATTAATACAACAATAGTTACCACCCTCCACCGAGAGACTAAACCCCAGTGCGAGGTTTAGACTTGACACACTCTACCACAGGAACTCCACGAACGCCACTGTAGTTTCACCCAGCTCCGGTAAGCAGTCTGTCTGCACACGTCTGCTCTCCACACTCAGTCTGCCCGCTCTCTGCACCTTGTACTTGCTCTGGCGCTCCCGCTGATTGCCAACTGGGAAGAGGTGTGTGTGTGTGCACACGGCTGCAGCATGCGGGGGAGGGGGGGGGGGCAGGATCTACAGAGGACAGACAAGGAGCAGTACACCTGGGCAGACACACACGCACGGCCCAAGGGCCGTAACATCCACCAATATGCCGGCAAGCTGCGTTGTATGAAAGTACACATGGTTGCGTGATTATGGCAAACCTTTTGTTCAGTAGGAATGAGAGTATAGGAATGTGGCATATTGGTGGATATTCCTTCTGTGATTATTGCGGGATCTCTGTTTGAAATTGGCTGTGCTTCTGGCTGTATAGTATTAGGAGGCTGTCTCGTTTTTTGTTTGGGATTGGACTTTGTGATTGGCGATCATGTTCTGTGGTGAAGCCTTGATTTTTGATGCAAAGCCTGGGTGTAAGGCAAGACGATGTTTTTTAAATTATTGATCATTTGTTTAGATTGTAGGCTAGTTTGTTTTTCTGCACACCTTGTGAGCAGCAGCTGTCTGCCTCAGCCTGTCAAAAATGCCTTTTTACTAGTGATAAGCGTATGAACTAACATTGTTATCTGCTTGAGGATTGTCTAACCACTGCCATTAAAAACAAAACTGAACTATTTTATAGGCTGCAACAGTAAGCTGTGGTATGGGGGGGAGGAGGAAAAAAAAAAACCACGGGCTCCGGTCGGGCTCGGGCTGAGAATTCTGAAACTGTCTGACACAGGCCGGGCTAGATTTAGGGCTTAGATTTGAGGCCCATGAAGGGCTCTAATTTGACAGCTCAAGAGCCACATACCTATCCCAGATACCAAATCAGAGCTAAATGCTAAATTTGAATGTCATGTGACACTGGGCCAGTTTAATATGTCAGGGCTGTTTATTGGCGCAAACATCATTCAGAAGTACTGAAAACATTTGCAAGTGATCCAGCCACCTACGTTTTGTATACAATTTTTATTGGAATAATATTAAAGGAATCAATACCAAATGAGTAGCTTGTGAGTATCAAAGCATTGATCCCATAGTTTCGTAGTCATATCGTATCATAGTAGCATGTTGGGAGCTCTCTGACTTCTCTGTCTTTAATAGCACAACTGTACAGTCAGAAAAGAGAGGCAATTGAACTGTGGATGTTAGAAATTCTGACATGCAAGCCACTGATTTCCCTATCAGCTCAATGGCTGCTCATCTGTAGCCATGATGCGTTACTTTATTGCTTCATTCAGTTTTGTATTGTTACCACCTCTGTCTTTCTTTTTCTCTTCTTCTATCTCAACCTGTTTCTTATCTTTTATTAATCCCTATGCTTATTATATGCAGCTATAATGTCCAATAAAGCAGAAATGTAATAATAAAAAAAAAATATATTGAAAAATGGTCATGGAAGAGGAGGTCGTGAGAGCCAGGGAATAACACAAGGAAGAAGGAAGGAAGATGTGTTTATCTTCATCTATGTGCTCTGGGGAGACACAGGCACAGGCACACACACAAACACACACACACACACACACACACACACACACACACACACACACACACACACAGAGTCTGCATTCTACATGTGCACTGGTAGCATTCAAGTCATTTATGAAAACAACAATATTTTTCAGCATTAAATATGAGATGGCTTTTTCTCCCTCTTTTTCATATTCTTGTCTGCTTCTTTCTCTTCCTTCCCAGAAACATACTGTACTGTAGGGCTGTATTTTATAATAATTATAATTGTTTGTTTTCCTCCTGGTTTTTTTCATCTTTAGCTGTTTCTTGACTTTTTATTCCAGTCTTTCCACTCTTCTCTTTACACACACATACATCTCGTTCTCTGCTGATTGTGTTTTAATTATCTTCTTTCCTCTATCATAACACAATGTTAGTTTGTCTCTGGTTCAATGGGGTCAGAGCACAGACACAAACACAAGTAAGACACACACAAGCACACACACACAGTCTCCCAGATATCCAGGGATGATCCCTAGATCTGATGAAGAATGTTGTACTCCCCCATCGCACCGTGAGACAGAGGACCCCACAGCAACACATGCACGCGCGCGCACACACAAACATTTACAGATACACTTTCACACACCAGATTAAATATGTCCCAAGTGTAGCAGTAGTTAAAATTCTTGAATATGGGGAAATGTGGTGAGAAAATTAATTTTGCAATATTGTCTTAATTGTCACCACATGTACTGTATGTCTGTACACACCAGCTCCCATTTCTCAACTCAAACACACACACATAGCTGTGCGAATTTTGTACATTATGAAAGCTACAATGTGTGACTTGCATTTATATTTGCATATTGCAACTCACTGTTCACTGCTGTATGTGAGAGAGACTACATATAATAGGTAGCAGTGTACACATGTATTAAGCATGTGAGGCCACTTGATATATTGTATAAGTGCAAGGTGAACGCCAAGCATAACTGTACAGATACATGATTTGATTTTATGCTCCATTTGACCTGTAATAGCACTGAAATAATGGACATCATAACTATACCACCTTAAAAACGCCTTAAGGCTATATGTGAGATATACTGTGCGTTACATATTTTATGACATACATGACTACAAGATTCTTCAAGGAAACAAGTAAAAACATAAGCACAGGAAATACAAAATTAAATTAGAATAAAAGATAATATTGTATTGAATAGTTTTAATACATAAACTGTAAATGTTTTTTTTCATTATGTTGATAAAAAAAAAAATGCAATCAGGGTAGCAGGGTGTTTCCTACAAAATGTTTACAAATGGAAATTAGTCATGTAATTATGTAATTTGCAGGAGAAATAGGAGAATTGCAGTACTCATACCTTAAGATATTTTAGTATTGCTTTTACCTTTGGGCAATAAGCATTTATTGAGTGAAGGTAACAAATGCAATGTAGGAAAGAGGACAGATCAAAGGTTTCAAATAATTCACACATACACAGCTCTAATGAGGATTTTACTTAATTTATTTTTATGATTTGGCCAATTTTCTTCACCTTAATACCAGTAAAACATGTTGTGAATAGATTGAGAGAGAGTCAGAGTAATAAAAATGTGAGAGGTACAATTTGTTAATTTATAGCCTGAATTATTAAGTCCCAAATGTCACATTGTTGCCCTTGAGTTTTGCCTCTCCCACTCATTTGATTTATAATGAAAATAAAGAGGGAAATACCTAAGGACCAATTGTCAATCTTCTGCCAGAGGCGTGAATAGTTTCCAGTGGAAATAGAAAGGACATAAAGTGGATTTATGCTGGGAATGATGCTGAGAAAGAGAAAGACAAAAAGACACTGAAGACACAGCAAGAGAATTTGGTATTCCACTAAAACTTCAGCCTGGCCCTTTTGTGAAGTGGATTGTATTAACATGATCAACACATTTATTGAGACCTGGCTATTGGTATAGCAATTATTGTTTCAGTTGTTGTTCACTATTATTCAGTTAATGTCATGATTAGTTTAACCTCTGCTCACAACTTTCAGATAGCTAAAAAATGTGCAAATTGAACGTAGACTTTATGTTCCTTAGGGAGAATGTCAAGGTGGATGGTTGGGTATGCTACGTGCTGGGTATGCAAAGCATCTGACTTTAACACAAGATCATAATTTACATCCCTTCTCCTACCAATAGTAAAACCATTTTAAAAACCATGATGACAACCTTTCTCTAACTTAGTTGTAAGTAGTTTTGTTTGCCTAAACTTAACCAAACTTTAACCATACTGGTGTCAGTTTTTCAACTCTGTCACCGACCCCCTTTCGCACTTTTTTTATAATTCAGTCTCTAGGTTTCATACTAAAACTACCATGCCACTCTACTTCCATCATTTTTAGCCTCCATCGTTAACAAACTCTGCAGTCCCGAGACTTAAAGGCAGGGTAGGTAAGTTTGAGAAACTAAGAAACTGCAGATTTTTGAAAGTATCCAACAGAGAAACTCCCACCCCCTCCCTTCTGGGCTCCTTTCAAAGCCACGCCCCAAAAACACGTGAACGCGCGTTACCGACTCTGCTGGAGGAAAAGCACAGTGTGACGAGCGGAGAGCAGCGGCTCACATCAGGGGGTAAGAAACATCTAACTTTATCATTGTGAAACTGAATAACTAACCCAGTTGTTAGTACTCACTATCAAGCTAGCATGTTAATATTGGATAAGTTTAGAGTGACAAAGACTGACTTTGATTCAGTAACGAGTTGGCTAGCTAACTGTTAGCAACAGGTAGCTGTGTTAACAGCTGCGGTAACATTGGGCAAAGCTAAAAACAGGCTGATACACATTCCCGTTTTCGTTTACACTACACGAACGTGAATTTCGTGTTAGACTCATAACATGTACGTTGTTTTGCATGTTAGAGCATCCACGGTGACAACATTATTGTCTCTGATGAGGACTGCACTCCAGAGCCAAGCACAAACCGGGACAGGACCGAGGTCGAGAGGAAGCAGAGGAGGGAGGGCTGCCGGGGTCCGAGGAAGAAGAGGCAGGACGGAGAGGACGAGGTGCAAGCCAAGGAGCACATCTTCTAGGACCTGCGTCGAGCTTCACACTCCAACAACGGCATATGAACAGGTGTATATACAGTGGGGGAAAAAAGTATTTGACCCCTTGCTGATTTTGCAGGTTTGCCCACTTACAAAGAATGCAACAATCTACAATTTTAATCATATGTACATTCTAACAGTGAAAGACAGAATCCCAAAGAAAATTCCAGAAAATCACATCATATGAATTTATAAAAATTGATAACCATCTGATGAGGAAAAACAAGTATATGACCCCCTACCAAACAGCAAGTATTCTGGCTCCTACAAGCCAGTTAGTCTTTCTTTAAGACACAGCCCCAATCCCAACCAATTATCTACATCAAATACACCTGCCTCACCTCGTTACCTGTATAAAAGACACCTGTCAACACCCAAACAACCAGCATCCAACATCACCACCATGGGCAAGACCAAAGAGCTTTCTACGGACATCAGGGACAAGATTGTAGATCTGCACAAGGCTGGGATGGGCTACAAGAGAATCGGAAAGCAACTTGGAGAGAAAAGATCAACTGTCGGTGCAGTTATCAGGAAATGGAAGAAGCACCACACCACCGCCAACCTCCCTCGGTCTGGGCCTCCACACAAGATCTCGCCTCGTGGGGTGTCCCTGATCATGCGAACGGTGAGGAATCATCCCAAAACCACAAGGGGGGAACTGATGAATCAACTGAAGGCAGCTGGGACCACAGTTACAAAAGAAACGGTTGGTAACACACTACGCTGTCATGGATTGAAATCCTGCAGCGCACGCAAGGTCCCCCTGCTCAAGAAGAAACATGTACAGGCCCGCATGAAGTTCGCCATTCACCACCTGGACGACTCAGAAGAGGCCTGGAAGAAGGTGATGTGGTCAGATGAGACCAAAATAGAACTTTTTGGCCTCAACTCGTTGTGTTTGGAGGGCAAAGAACACCGAGTACAACCCAAAGAACACCATCCCCACCGTCAAGCATGGTGGTGGCAACATCATGCTTTGGGGGTGCTTTTCAGCCAAGGGGACGGGACAACTCCATCGTATTGAGGGGAGGATGGACGGGGCCATGTATCGTGGAATTCTGGACCAACATCTCCTTCCCTCAGTGAGAGAGCTGAAGATGGGTCGAGGATGGGTGTTTCAGCACGACAACGACCCTAAGCACACCGCCAAAGCAACAAAAGAGTGGCTGAAGAAGAAGCGCATCAAGGTTCTGGAGTGGCCTAGCCAGTCTCCAGACCTGAATCCAATTGAAAATCTTTGGAGGGAGCTTAAAATTCGAGTTGCCAGGCGACAACTTCGGAACCTGAATGATTTGGAGGCTGTTTGCAGGGAGGAGTGGGCCAACATCCCTGCCGAAATGTGCACAAACCTTGTCACCAACTATAAAAACCGTTTGACATCTGTGCTGGCCAATAATGGCTTTTCTACAAAATATTAACATGCTGTTTGTCCAGGGGGTCAAATACTTGTTTTTCCTCATCAGATGGTTATCAATTTTAATAAATTCATATGATGTGATTTTCTGGAATTTTCTTTGGGATTCTGTCTTTCACTGTTAGAATGTACATATGATTAAAATTATAGATCGTTGCATTCTTTGTAAGTGGGCAAACCTGCAAAATCAGCAAGGGGTCAAATACTTATTTCCCCCACTGTGTGTGTGTGTGTGTGTGTGTGTGTGTGTGTATATATATATATATATATAATTAGTCTATTTTCTCCCAGTGTACTTGTCTCAAAGTTTCTCTGGTGTTTCCCCCTAAGCCCTTTTGGTGTAAAAAAATAAAGTGCTATATAAATGTAATCCATCACTATTTTATTATTGTTTTCTGATTACAACAACTAACTACAGCTCTGCTTCAGCCATCGGCTCATCTGTGTCATGTACATTGACCTGGTGTGTAATGTGGACACAGAAGTCCTGTTAAAGAACAACAAACCCCTGTTCAATAAAAATATCTGATGTTGATGAATGTTCTTTCCAATTACACCGATCTTTCCCATTTGGAGTTCTAACAACTATATATTCCTTTACAGGCCAGAATCTGAGGACTGTGGACAACATCCAGACTACAGTGTTTCCCTGCACGACACATGGCTGATCTTCCAGACCCAGGACAGAGTTAACAGACAGTTCAGTCAGGCAGCATACAGACAGTTTGTCGTGTGGCAGTGTGGAGCACTTAAGACACAGAGTCGTGATACTGAGTTGCTGTTTATGGAAGACACACAACTGTTCTCCTGATCCACCAGGACAATACAGAAGTTTAATCCTAGCAGGGTGTAAGATGTAATGTCACTAACTGCTACACAAATAATTCCATCCACTGTGTGGATGAATACCTGTACATTGTTTTTGTTTTATGCCCAGGAGGGTAGAGAAAATACAAAGTATATTTTTCCCTGTTCTGGAGAATATTTTCATTCTTTTTTAAATAAAACATTGAAAATGATAAATGCCTTTTCTTTACACTTAAAGCATAAACAATAATGATATCGAAATGTGGTATAACACTTGTTTATTATTAAAATACTACTAAAACTACAACCTTTATCACAAATAGATAATTTTTAAACATTAAAAATAAGTATATACAGGAAGAAAGACAAGAGTGTCCAGAGGTGTCCTGACTGATTATGAAGACAGTTCAGACTTTGCATGTAGCATCATATCGCTGCTGTGGAGATGATTAAATATATCACGATCACCTCTCTGACATGATTACCACATTTCAAAACCAACCATATTACCTTGTTGTTTTATATTTTGCTACATCTAGCAACACAGTTGGGGCAGGGACACCTGACTGAACCCCATGTTGTCGGGGATCATCAGGTCTCTGGTTCTGCTTCTAGGCATCTCCCCTCAGTAGTAGACAACCGTCAGAGGAGGAGGATGGCACTCTGGAGGTCTGCGACGTAACTGTAGTCCTTTTCCACCTTCAATCCACTTCCTGGACTTTTTGTTGTACACCTTGCTGTACCTGATAATACAGAAAGGAGGATCAGCTTAGTTAAAAGTTTGTAATACCTGACATTGTTCTCTTATAGAGCAGTTGGCATTTCCACATAAAATGCAATCAAAACAATAAATCAGCACCATTTATCTGTATTCCTCATACTGTTTAATATTTTTTGATTCATCACTTATAAATGTATGGAGTAAAATACACAAGAGTACTCATAATGTAACATACTGAACTGTGTCATCAGCTTTTCTCCTGGCTGGACTGTGGACATGGTGGTTGTAATCCAGGCCAGCCAGCATGGTCCGATCAGTGTACTGGTGAGAAGCACAGGGTGTTGGAAGACTCCAAATCTGCAGGTGACCTGAGGGCGCAGTAGAAATAAAACATACAGGAATTTTTACTTCTGGTAAAATAAGTAATGGCATAACAGCACCAGTTACAGTAAAAGGTTTTCACACAGTAGGTTTAGCTACGAACAATGTCAACTATATTATAGGTAGCTTATATACCAGAAACACAGATACTTGGGGACCTTTAGCCATCATTGTTTCTCATAACTACAAACACACAGCTACATCACTACATTTGTAAAAGTAACATACAACTGTCAAACATCAACTACAGACACAAGATAATCACAAACAGATTAGATACAAGGTAAAGATAACTAAAGATAGGTGTAAACATAGTATAACAATAAACCTATATGGTGAATAACTAAACCAGCGCAGTCTACACCTACATTGTCTTACCTAATGTTAGCGTCGGAAAACACAGCTTGCGCTGCTGTTTTCCAGCTCACATGCCTAGGTAGCTACATTTGCTAGCGATGAAAGTAACAAACCACCATCAAAATGATAAAAGCCAGATTACCTGTCCAGCAGAAATAAAGCCACCACGCTGTGTCAGCCCCTTGGTGTTCCTCAGTTGTCACTATCGTTGAAAAGCCATGCAGATATTACCTCCGGTCTGACCGCTTCGCTCGTCAGGTCTGAGAGAGCTGACCGGGTGTCCTGACTTAAGATTCACATGTGTAGTCAAACTTTTAGCACATGACCCCACAGACCGGGAACACACCACAAAAGCTACAGTTTATGAGATGCTTTAACCCAGACATCTAGCCATCACAATTTGGCCCTTGTCACGGTCACTCAAATCATTAAGCTTGCCCATTTTTCATGCTTCTAACACATCAACTTTGAGGACAAAATATTCACTCACTGCTTAATATATCAGGTGCCATATAATTATATAATCAGTGTTATTAACGTAACCTGTCAGTGGCCATAATGTTATGGCTGATTAGTATATATATCCATAATGTCAGATTTCACAGGTAATATAATCTACACAATGTTCGCTTTGAAACATACATACACAAGTGTGTGTGTGTGTGTGTGTGTGTGTGTGTGTGTGTGTGTGTGTGTGTGTGTGTGTGTGTATAAAGCAACAAGAGCATCAACTAGGGAGTTGCTAGGTAATATGCCATATATCAAAACCCCCCTCGAGCGACTTCAGGTATAACTGACAACAAAGGATCACACTGCCTGAGCCATGGGAATCACTGGGAGTGACTCCTAAATCAGAGGAAGCGAACATGATACATTAAGACTCACTTTGGATCACTGGAGTGCTATTTGGAATCATATGTAAGAAACACCAAGTTTGCCAGAAAAGAGTTCTCTGAAATTATTGTTCAGTTTATTCACAACAATGGGTACTCATTCAACCAGACCTACAGTAGCATGCATGTGTGACATAATATGCCCATGTTTAGCTTGTTTAGAGTCACATTAACAACTGAGTAATAGTAAAGAAGGCACTACGCACAAAATATTGTGTGAAGGAAAATAATTGATGCATGCACCTGAAAGGTTTAAGTCTGTTCAACAAGTTGTTAATTGCAACTTCACAACTAAACCTTGCATAGTGATTAGAAGTTTGGAAAGTGCCAGCACACCATAAATGATAAGCCTTTTGATAACCCCATAAATAGGAAGATAACCAATAATACATTTTTGAAGGTTAGCAGCTGGACTATGTATGGTCAATGTGCTATATTGTGGCCAAATTGTTACACAGATAGTCAGTGGTAGTGTTTTAAATATTCATCTGTAATTTTCTGTAGTGGTCCCCACCACTCTTTCATTCATTTCTATCTGCAGGATCTCTCGTTTTCTATGAATCATTCTGTATGGAGTGTTTTGTCAGAGTGATAGCTGGTTTCTGTAGTCTGCTCTCTGCTGGACTGTTACAGTGTGTGATCATCGTCTCCGCTTTTCACAGCAGTAGGTTTCATGTTGTTTTCCAGTTTCGTTGTACTGTCACTGTGCCATCTGTGTACACATGTTGTAATGTGAAGTGAAGTGTTTGTGCTTCTGGGTACCGGACAGACCTAGTGGGGCATGTACCAAATCCTGCTTCGCCCTTATCTCACTAGCCTTAGAGGGCGAAGCCTATATGAAATAGAACATTAGCTACGTACTGTAACTCCACATTTTATGAGTATATGTGGAGGCCTTTAAGTTTTGGGCCCCATTGGTTTCTTTAACTAGCTGAAGAAAAAGCTGTTATATGCTGATTGATGGGTCTCAGCTTAGTTTACACAAAAAGCGAGACAGAGGCGTGGATTAACCCCTTAACATTCAGCGGTCCTGGCAGCAGCTTTCGGTATGTGCACACAACTGCTAATGTTATGTTAAGTTCATATTTCAAATGATACACCATTTTAAAGATAAAATCCTTGTGATTTGTGAATGCAAACCATTTCAAAATACAATCACCATAGTGGTTAAAATCAGTGCCTCTGTCAGAACAACCAGCATAATTGATGCGACTCACCTATGAAGCCTCATAGTAATCCACCGATCGATTATATCCCAACAAAAATGGTCTTGTTATGTTGTCAAAGGTCCAGACGATGGTATTGGTATAAAATTTAAAATTGGACTAGGTAAGGCTTTATGCTGTGGCCCCACAGTGTTTTCCAGCTAATAAGTCCCAGCTATAGTTGTCTGCATGCATGTGTTGGCAAACATTTTCAAGTGGAAACAAAAAATATATTAGTTTTAGTGTGTTTAAACTTATATTAATCAATTCCAGTAGCACTTACAGGTGCTGGTCATATAATTAGAATATCATCAAAAAGTTGATTTATTTCAGTAATTCCATTCAAAAAGTGAAACTTGGATATTATATTCATTCATTCATTCATTCATTCATCACAGACTAATATATTTCAAATGTTTATTTCATTTAATTGTGATGATTAAAACTGACAACTAATGAAAATCCCATATTCAGTATCTCCGAAAATTAGAATATTACTTAAGACCAATACAAAAAAAAGGGATTTTTAGAAATGTTGGCCAACTGAAAAGTATGAACATGAAAAGTATGAGCATGTACAGCACTCAATACTTAGTTGGGGCTCCTTTTGCCTGAATTACTGCAGCAATGCGGCGTGGCATGGAGTGTTATGAGAGCCCAGGTTGCTCTGATAGTGGCCTTCAGCTCTTCTGCATTGTTGGGTCTGGCGTATCGCATCTTCCTCTTCACAATACCCCATAGATTTTCTATAGGGTTAAGGTCAGACGAGTTTGCTGGCCAATTAAGAACAGGGATACCATGGTCCTTAAACCAGGTACTGGTAGCTTTGGCACTGTGTGCAGGTGCCAAGTCCTGTTGGAAAATGAAATCTGCATCTCCATAAAGTTGGTCAGCGGCAGGAAGCATGAAGTGCTCTAAAACTTCCTGGTAGACGGCTGCGTTGACCTTGGACCTCAGAAAAGACAGTGGACCAACACCAGCAGATGACATGGCACCCCAAACCATCACTGACTGTAGAAACTTTACACTGGACTTCAAGCAACTTAGATTCTGTGCCTCTTCTCTCTTCCTCCAGACTCTGGGACCTTTATTTCCAAAGGAAATGCAAAATTTACTTTCATCAGAGGACATAACTTTGGACCACTCAGCAGCAGTCCAGTCCTTTCTGTCTTTAGCCCAGGCGAGACCCTTCTGACGCTGTGTCTTGTTCAAGAGTGGCTTGACACAAGGAATGTGACAGCTGAAACCCATGTCTTGCATACGTCTGTGTGTGGTGGTTCGTGAAGCACTGACTCCAGCTGCAGTCCACTCTTTGTGAATCTCCCAAACATTTTTGAATAGGTTTTGTCTCACAATCCTCTCCAGGGTGCTGTTATCCCTATTGCTTGTACACTTTTTTCTACCACATCTTTTCCTTGGACACAGAGCTCTGTGAACAGCCAGCCTCTTTAGCAATGACCTTTTGTGTCTTGCCCTCCTTGTGCAAGGTGTCAATGGTCGTCTTTTGGACAGCTGTCAAGTCAGCAGTCTTCCCCATGATTGTGTAGCCTACAGAACTAGACTGAGAGACCATTTAAAGGCCTTTGCAGGTGTTTTGAGTTAATTAGCTGATTAGAGTGTGGCACCAGGTTTCTTCAATATTGAACCTTTTCACAATATTCAAATTTTCTGAGATCCTGATTTTGGGTTTTCATTAGTTGTCAGTTATAATCATCAAAATTAAAAGGAATGAACACTTGTAATATATCAGTCTGTGTGGAATGAATGTATATATTATCCAACTTTCACTTTTTGAATGGAATTACTGAAATAAATCAACTTTTTGATGATATTCTAATTATATGACCAGCACCTGTACAGTGATCATGACTTTTTGGGTAGACACTTCAGAGTGTTATCTTTTAGAGAAGCCCAAAACCATGCATTTACTCCAAATGGTTCAACAACAGCATTCAATTTACTTTTTGCCTTGAATAGGCATTTTGCATGAATTTTACAGGAATGGTAAGAGGTTAAAAGTCTTCAGTGCTGCGAGCTGGGGATGAACCCACTAGCGCCATAGAGGGCTGTGTCTACAGTTACGACAACTAAATTTCACACAAATGCATTTTGAAAGAGCAGCGTCTAATGGGGATATTCCCAACACTCAACCGACAAATGGTGTAACTTCTTTACTCACTCAGTCAGGGACAGACTTTCATGTTTATATCACACTGGTGACTAATTAAACTGAAAATATAAGTTTAAACCCAACTTGATTGACAAAAGCATAAAGAGACATGCATAGATTATGTTATTTAATCTGAGCTCAGTGATAGTATTTGATGGTCAAGAGATTTGTTTGTGTTGTCAGAACCAGTATTTATATGTATTGTATTTATAAAAATGGAAGATATTCTGGTGTGTGGGCTTCATTTTCTCATCTCCATCTTACAGGTCCTTGGGTCATGCATACAATTTGGGATGCAATGCAGCGCATCATGACTCCAGATTACTTATTTCTTTATATATGCATAAATTCCTTTTTTGGCATATTATCAAGTTCTTCATGTATGGAGAAAGTGTCAGCAAACAATTTACAGTTAACACATCCAAGAGAGTCGTGTTTCTGATAAATATTTATATTAATATAAATATTTCTAACTCTGATTAATTCACTGTAACTGCACACCACTAAACTACAGAGTTTTTGCAGCTGCAAGCAACATTGATGACAACAATGTGACTGAACTAAAACAGTAACGGCCATAATACCAAAACTATAAGCTGGAAAATGCTATTATACTTTTTAGAGAACTACAAAGTTGGTTGATATTTCTCTGCAGGTTCATCACTAGGAGCAACATTAAACATACTTCTTTTTATTCCTTTTTTGTATGAAAATATTGATAAAAGTGTTAAAAATCAATATAGCAAGGTGAAACCGCAAATGAAACATTAAAAAGTGAATCAAATTTAGAGAGGACACACAAAGATATTAGACTGAGTGAGACATAACTCTGTCTTAGATCAGAAAAAATAACTTTTAGGCAACATTGCATTACTGAGATATTTGTTACGATGTGCATGTTCTGATTTTTACAAGTTCAAAAGATGGGATGACTGAACTATTTGAGTATACCACAGCAAATAAATTTTTTTTAGAAATTCTAAAGAGATGACAGATCAAGAATGAGCAAGTAAAAAAGAACCTACCTGCCTGGTGTAATCGTGGGCACAGATTCTTAGTTGCCGGTTTAAACAGATTTTTGAGATGATTCTGTTCTATTGCACCACTTTTAAGGGCAGTGAAGCTTTACCACAACACATAGGACCACCTATTTTTTTTCCAAATCTTTTGAATCAAACAAATCTTTCTTTGTGTGCCCTCTATCTTCCCCAGTCACTGAATAATATAATACGCTATATTGTTCATAAAAACTGTCAAAGGTTTGCCAACTGAATCATAAAAAAATCGGAACACTAGTTTACAATTTATCATATTAAACCCTGTATAATTGTACTACCTCTCCGGGAACCATCACCTTATCGTGGTGGAGAGGTTTGTGTGCCCCGGTGAACATGGAGGCTGTGTTGTCGGGAGCCTAGTGCTCCTGGTAGGGTCTCCCAAGGCAAAGTCGTTCCAGGTGAGGGGCCAGACTGAGAATGGTTCACAAAGACCCTTGATGACAAATCGAGGAAGAGGTGGAGAGACCCTGCCCGGAGGAAGCCCGTGGCCCCCGTCTGGAGCCAGGCCCAGAGGGAGGGCTCGTCGGCGAGCGCCTGGTGGCCGGGTTTGCCACGGAGCCTGACCGGGCTCAGCCAGAAGAAGCAACGTGGCACCCCCCTCTCCATCCTTTGGACCCACCATCCATCGGAAGATCCGCAGGGGTCGGGTGCGCTGCCACATGGGTGGCAGTGAAGGTCAGGGACCTCGACGGACCAGACCCGGATGGCAGAGGCTGGCTCTGGGGACGTGGAACGTCACCTCTCTGTGGGGGGCCCTTCTCAGGGCTATCCAATCCCTGTACATCCAAAGCAAGAGCTGTGTCCGTGTACTCGGCAGTAAGTCGGACTTTTTCCAGGTAAAGGTTGGCCTTCGCCAGGGCTGCGCTTTGTCACCTATCCTGTTTGTGATATTCATGGACAGGATACCGAGGTGTAGTTGTGGCGAGGAGGGGCTGCGGTTCGGGGGGCTTGGGATCTCGTCACTGCTTTTTGCGGATGATGTGGTCCTGATGGCATCATCGGTCCATGACCTTCAGCTCTCACTGGATCGGTTCGCAGCCGAGTGCGAAGCGGTTGGGATGAGGATTTGCACCTCTAAATCTAGCCATGGTTCTCAGCAGGAAAACGGTGGAGTGCCAACTCCAGGTAGGGAATGAGTCCTTACCCCAAGTGAAGGAGTTCAAGTACCTCGGGGTGTTGTTCACAAGTAAGGGGAGACTGGAGCAGGAGATTGGCCGGAGAATCGGAGCAGCGGGGGCGGTAATGCATTCGCTTAACCGCACCGTTGTGGAAAAAAGAGAGCTGAGCCGTAAGGCAAAGCTCTCGATCTACCGGTCGATTTTCGCTCCTAGCCTCACCTATGGTCATGAAGGCTGGGTCATGACCGAAAGAACGAGATCGCAGGTACAAGCGGCCGAAATGGGTTTCCTCAGGCGGGTGGCTGGTGTCTCCCTTAGAGATAGGGTGAGAAGCCCGGCCATCCGCGAGGAGCTCAGAGTAGAGCCGCTGCTCCTTTGCGTTGAAAGGAGCCAGTTGAGGTGGTTTGGGCATCTGGTAAGGATGCCTTCCGGACGCCTCCCTAGGGAGGTGATCCAGGCACGTCCAGTTGGGAGGAGGCCTCGGGGAAGACCCAGGACTAGGTGAAGAGATTATATCTCCACACTGGCCTGGGAACGCCTTGGGATCCCCCAGTCAGAGCTTGTTAATGTGGCTCGGGAAAGAGAAGTTTGGGGTTCCCTGCTGGAGCTGCTCCCCCCGCGACCCGATCCCGGATAAGCGGATGAAGATGGATGGATGGATGGATAATTGTACTATAACATTCCTATATCGTTCCAGACTTAGAACATACTGTTTGTTGTATAGTAACTTACAATGAGCTAAAAATACTGTACTACTTAAGTGCAACATCCAAGAAAGTAATAAATAAATATATTCATATAGCCCTTTTACTACTGGAACCAGCCAAACAAAATCCTGTGCTAAATCAAAATGGGATACAGACAAATGTTAAATATGTTCTTCAACTTATAAAACTCACTTATTCATATAATACTAAATAACTATAAAACTAAGAATTTGGTGAATGTGGGCCCTGGGTTGGCTAAGGAGACAAAACAAGAACCCTGTTCTCCAGGGTCATCTCCTAGGTACACCCATCCATCCACCTACTCTTTATGATTTATTGGGTATAAGAACCTAACCCTTTCTGCATGGTGAACGCAACATTAGCAGTGAAACCACACAGCAATCACATTTCTCGATTTGTTCACATTTCCCGATTTCCCGGCTTTTTGCTAGGGAATTCTTCGGGGTTCTCTGTGTCTGGAATGAAGAAAAACCCTCAGGGGTTGGCCGTCCTCAGTCTGGCAATTAGGCTGTCCTCTCAGGTGTCCTTTGTTACTGCTGGCGGGCCACGTGGCAGCATCCGACCTCCGTGAAGTTAGCTTGACGAATAAAGCTTAAAAAGGGAACTTGGTCGTTCTTGACTTAGACTAGTGTAACTTGACGGTCTACTAACTTTTAACAAACAAAAGAAAAGAAATTAAAAAGCAAGTAAATTGCTGGAAATGAGGGAAAGCTTATGTCGCGGCATTTCGCGTGTGTAGCTTCAAAGCGAACAAAGCTTTTTTTGCGCTGGGCCGAACTCTTAGGGCGTTGCCGGGAGAGGGAGCATGCCGGGCGCGTGCCGAAGCAGAACAAGCAGAGGGCAAGGAGCAAGAGAAGAGTGCAAGAGACCGAACACGCGCGTGTGTTGCTGTTTTGTCTGTTGGGGCGTGGTTCCCTGAGGGCAGTCCTTTGGTTCCGGAGCTGGCTTGTTTCTGGTTTCCCGAGACACTGTCTTTCTCTAGTTTATTAAACTAAAATCTATTTGCGCGTATTGTAATCAAATATCTTCCCACAATCAAACCTCAATTGTAAAACGGTTGTACCGTTCTAAGTTTAAGCATTTGATAACAGGAAGAACAATTGTCAGTAGTTATTGGTCATGATAAATACCGAGTGACATTTATACATTAAACGGCATTTCAGACAATGGCATGTAATACTTATTTTGTCCACTTGGGGGAGCTCAGGTTACATGATGATAGCTTGGATTAACCCTAAGACAATCTTTGCTCAGGAACTGGGAAATTTAGTTATTTAACCTTAAATTCAATCTGGCAATTAATCGAGTATAGGATGACATTTCTTTATCATCATTTCTAAAGGAGGTGTCAGAAAGTATTGTGAACAAGCATTGGTTACACATAATGATGTCATTAACCTTGCTGAAAATTGAAACTCTGCAAAAGTAACTTATTTAGGATCTTTTCAGCCACATATCAACAACAGATAGCAACAACATGGTAACATAACTACTCAAAATAAGAGGCAGCGCCACTACTAACTTAGGATTATTATTTAAAGAGAACAACAGTTTATAATGAAACATTGTTTTAGCTCAAGGAGGCAGGAGTCGTTAAGTCCCCCTTTCGCATTCCTGGCTAATCACGTTTGCACATCAGCTAAAAGAGGAGACGGGAGTGGTGTTTTATGGCCCAGCCATCCTAAGGGAAAAAGGGATCAGAAGTCCGGTACTTTGATGTCCTGAGGCACCCTATAGGGAGGTTGGACACTTCTTTTTGCTGTCCTGCTAAGTGTCTATTGACACCTTTACGGAGTCCTTAAGCAATGCATGTCTGATTGAGTCTCTGCAGACCCTTTACCAAACCCCAGGGGATGTCTCTAGTTTTTGCATGTCAAAAGGCCAACCCCCAGGGGAGGAAAACTTTCCTAACCCCCTCCTTTTTCTCAGAGAGAGAGAGGAAATTTTGAGTCTCCAAATTATTTAATATGAAATGCACCACTCCATACTGTTGGTACACAACACAATAAACGCTCAGTTTTTAAATGCAAGCTATATTATAATGCCCTCCACTTATGCATAGCCTGCCACTCTCTCTTTATCTCTCTCTCTCTGCGTCGGTGTGTCTGTGATTGCCTGAACAGAGACAGGTGTGCTGGAGCCAGAGCAGAGCCCACCAGCTGCTTCCCATTCTGCAATCAAGTCTCCTACAAGAACTCAGCTCTGCCACATTCACCTTGCCAGATCATTGTACCTGCTTAGTCAGTCTACATTGTTAGATTATTTATCTTTTTGCCTGTTGGCTCCTGCCTAACAGTATTTCTCCTCTCCCTGCAGTTCTGTCTGTCTGGTCCCTGTCTCCAGCCGTCTCCCTGTTGGTCTTGTCTCTCAGGTCTGGACCCCTGTTTGGTTCTGTTTCACTCTGGATGCTGCTCTGGCCTTACCCAGTCTTGGTACCTAGTCAAGTCCAACGTGCCCCAGGCTTCTTCTCAGCTCAGAGGCGACCCAAATTCATCACTCTATATCCTATAATAAAGTCTCCTTTTAAATCCACTCTGTCTTGCAATTGACCCTTTGTTAAACCACGCCCCCAATAGTTACTGTTGCTGTTGCCTGACAAACTATTGGACCTCTTGGATTTTTATTATGGCACTACTGTTTTGGGAAAAGGCGATCTCAAAACGAAGCAGACCGTTTTGCAGTTGCATAGTGCATTTGAAGGTTGTATGCAGGTTCTCAAACTGACATGAAAAAAATAAAAGCCGCTATAGCTTACCGATCAAAGAGTAAAAGTGAACCACCGCATCATCTGATGATTGAGAAAGTATAATATTAAGGATTAACAGTTGGTGTAAAGCTGGGCAGGTCTCTATTCACTATTACAATCATTAAAAACAAAAGCAGTACAGCTTTATAAGCTGTTAGATGATGGATGGTTTGAAAGAGGTGTCAGGGAAGTCATTTACACCCGGGTTGAGAAGCAGTCATTGAACAGAGGAGGTCTATTCCACCACTTATCGCCCACTTACAATGCTGTCCTTTCATCACTTTCCAGGAAACTGAACAAGCATTTCCTCTTGGCCTCCGGTGACAATGCCAACGATGGTCGTTCAGACTTGGCCATGGGTGGCTCTAATGACCATGACGACTGCACTAACCAACCAGCGGTATCGACGATCCTAACTAACCTCTCAGGGTAGAGACTGTCACTATTACAAGTGCCACAGGAACAGGGTTTGACCATATCTTGAAAACATAGCAAAAGAAAGCTAGAAAAATGATTCCTTTTGCATATGATTCAATGGAGTGCAGCCATAAAAGTGTCGGACCTTAGTTAGAGCGAGTATACTGCGCTGTGATTGGCCAGCTTGTGTATTTGGGGCGTGACTTAGAGATGGGTGAATTGCTTTTACTAGGTCAGCCTTAACACATTATCTTAGCACCCTTCATTTAGAATATAATTTAAGTCTTTGACACCTGAATGCAGGATGTTATATAATGGTGGAAATGAGTTGACATTTTGGAGGTAAAACTAAACCAAATCAATAAGCAACATGTTTTTTACTGACTAAAAAGACTGAGTAGATGCCTGTATCATGTTTTTGTCACATTCTGGCCTTTTTTGTCCTGGTTGATTCACACCATCTGCTTCTATTTGGATTTGGACATTTTGGAAAATTACCAGCTGAACTACCTGGCTGAAAACAACATCCTTCTGAACAACTGCTGACCAAACAGTTGAGCGTTCTGTCTCCCAGTCTGCTCTCTCCTCCTTTCCTTCTCTCTCCTTCACACATTGCCTGTGTCCTACCAAAGAATCATCTTGTTTCAGCAATTAATACAGCCTGCCCCAAATAGAACAGAAAACCAAGGTTCAGCAACAGTACAGCAGGGTATAACTAATCCAAATCCTACAGGAATGAAGGGTAGTCAAACCAATAAAACATTCAGATAACTGAATTATGTTCGGGGGAAATGCTCTGACTCAGTTTAATCATTTATGTATGAAGAAGGAATGAATATAAAGAAGAGAAATGTGGATGTACACATTATAGGGATGAGCTGTGAGAATTTTGCTGCATATCCTAAGACCAAGTAACATTTAAGACATTACATTTTGAGGGGTTTTTTTTTTGTCCGTGTGAGTTTATTGTGTAGTGATGTTTAGTTACCAAACCGAGCAGCAGTGACTTTGCATTTTAAATATTTACCACATTAATAATGTACAAGTCTTCTGTATCATGTCAAATAAGGTAAACCATAGCTGCCTTTTGAGACTAATCAGTAACAAGTAAATAAAGTTCTGGGAAAAACAGCAAGCTTAATTGGCAATGGGTGAATTTAAAAAAACAAGTTGTTTCTACTAAGACTGTTTCTCCTGAAAATGCCTCATTTTCCACTGAATATCAACAGATTGCTACATATTCTGTCTGTTCAACTGATCCAAAGATAGTAAATCAACAAAGCAATTGTCATTTGTTGGAACCATACTTTGAAAACAAAGACAGAGGCCTTCATAGAGAAGGAAAATCCTGCTGTGCTGACTCTCTAAAACAAAAAGCACAAAGAGGACAAAGAAAACATGTTAAAATTCCTCTACTTTATTTCACAAAAGTGAATACAACCCTCACATTTTAGTACATATTTGATTCTATCTTTTCATGTGACAACACTGAAGAAATTACATTTTGCTACAATGTAAAGTAGGGAGTGTACAGCTTGTATAACAGTGTAAATTTGCTTTCCCCTCAAAATAACACATCACACAGCCATTAACGTCTAAACCGCTGGCAACAAAAGTGAGTACACCCCTAATTGAAAATGTCCTAAATGGGCTCAGGTAAATGTTCAATGGAGTCAATATACCGTTATCATGTAACACGCATGCATTAGTTCAACATCAAGCTGATAAAAGCTGTAGTTTGCCTGAGTTTGCAGGATTTTGTGTCTCTCTTTGGGCTGATGCCAGGTGCTCGCCCTTGAGTTCGAGCACGCTCTTGAAAATGTAGTGGTTGCAATATGAAACCCCATCGCTAAAGGCCACTGAAAACTACACATGGACCCTTTAATATTTTTGAAATATCTTAATATTTTGACTAATGCATTGCATTAGCAATAGATATTTAAAAAAAAATGTATGACCAGCCCTGTACTAACATCCTATTTAGATTTAAAAATGAGAAAATGTGAGAGAGAGAAAAATACTTTTGAAATATCTTCAATATTATGCTAATGACCGAACCTGCCCTTACGTTGATCCCCAACACATTAGTGACACTACAAATTACCTATTATGTTTTCCAGACAAAATGACTGTCTGAAGCAAAGGCAGAATAACATCAGCCTATACGAAATAGAACGGGGGTTACGTACTGTAAGCCAGATTCTATGAGTATAGGCGCAGCCCTCTAAGTTGAGGGCCTCACTGGACCTTGGTTCTCAGTGCTGAAGAAAAGTCATTTGGGAGCAGATGGCTGGGTCTCACCGTGTGTGTGTGTGTGTGTGTGTGTGTGTGTGTGGCCTACCTCCAAGTCCCTGCCACAAGAATTTACCCCTTCGATATGAGACTGACTGATTTAAGATAATTGAGCGATTGTTAACTAACTGATCACTAGTGAATAGTTGTATAATTATTAACCATACCCAGGGAATCCCGAGACCCTGGGCGAACGAAATCTCGGGTGGTGCCCCGCGAAACGAGAAGCTTTATGAATTAATATCCTCTGAATATTAAGTTTATTATATCATAAGTAGACATGCTACATTTAATAATGAACCAAACAAATAAATAGTATCAATAAATATATCAATAAAATCTGAACAATATAATAATACAAAATTTACCTGCTGCCAAATAAACTTTGTCTTTACCTGGCAGGTAAAGACAAGGCAAGCATTGCGGGTTTTATCTCTGGACAACTGCCAAGTGTGCACACACACAACACGATAACTTGAATAAACACAACCTGCGATTACTACAGCTGTATGAACCCAAAGTAAACATTTTTCTGTGATTTAATTCCAATAAACGGATCAAACTGATGCCGAAATAATTACAATATGATGCAGATTTGTTAAACATAAGAATTCATGCTTTGTCAGGCCTGTCAGCAGGACAACAACTTATTAAATGTTTGTTTTTTGAGTGGAGTTCAAATCGATCACGCATATGCTATGCTGCCTTGTTTCCAGTAAAGTGCAACGATAGCTGGAATAAAGTAACAGACGCATATTTTCTGAACTCACCAGGTAGTTCAACTTCCTCTCTTTATTTTCTCCAAGCAATATCCAGTTTTTATCTGTTTTTTTTAATATAAATATGAAGTAGTAGCCCAACAGAGCTGTGGGTGCCAACCAACGCTTACAGTGAAATCGGAAGTACACGGAAGCTTCCTACTGAGAAACGCAAGTTAAGATAAATCAACGTTGTAATCCCAAAAACTAAAGTAAAAAGTCCAAAAGCTGTAGCACTACTCCCAGCTCTTTCTTCTCGCCATTTGCATCTTTGCTTTAACTTTGTATGTAATCAAGCGCAAAACGGTGGATTTGCTTTCAGTGTGAACACACCACAATTAATTTAATACTATTTATAAAGATTAAATATGACAATTAATCTTATTTTGTGCTATTCTAAATTTTGACACCAAGATTAATTTTTTTTTACAGCAGATGTATATCAGTTCCAGTCATCGGTCTAATTGGTTACTAATAATCGGTATTGGGATCAGCCCAGAAAAAAACAGATCGGTTGATCCCTAGTAAAGAGCATTTTATATATTTGGATTTTTTTAAAGCAATGACTCATCTAAAGTGAAACTGTTATTGCAGAAAGATCAGAGAAGATCATTTGAACAAGGGGAATGGATAAATATGTTAACAGACCGGAAAAGATGCAAAAAGGATGCAAAAGGGAAGATGACACAGTATAAGAAATTACATACATATTATCATGCTCCAGAAAGACTACACAGAATAAAATGTGCTGGAAGAGCAGAACGGAAGTGGGACCATACATTAGTGTTTTATGTTAATAATTAGGGGGACAGATCTCAAATACCAAATGTATGTAGCTGTGCATTTTCAGTCATATTGGATATAATTACAGCCTCCAGAATCATGGCGGGGAGGGGGAGCTCCAGATTTGAAAGACTGGGTAAAGGCAATAGTAGAGATTGCATCTTATGCTTCTATGCTTGATGGATTAAATAGTAGTTTGGAAGATCGGACTCCTTGTTTATTTTGGGCTTGGTGTCTCACTTCTGTACAGTATATGCCACTTATTTTTATTTTTAACTTTTATTTCTTACACCATATCTTGTAATAGTGTCTTTTCTTGATGCAATGTATAGACCCTTTCTTTAAAAAAAAAAAAAAAACTGAATGTCCAAGGGGTTAAAAATGTTTTTTCAACTTTGGACAGATTGATATCAACCCTTGCTTGGTGAAACCCAAGTAACTGAATTGTTGCATTTGCTTAATAAAGCCAGAAGTTACCTCATTGTAAGGTATACACACAGCTATTGTGGTTTAAGAATGTTAAATAACAGAATATAGCAAATAAAAGAACATAACTTTTTTTTCCTGAAAATATTGTAGTGTCCTTGTCTGTCTGTATATGACAGAAGCATTCACCGTGATATGTTATCAATTTCCTCCATGTTATTGTGGCTGTAAAACATGGTAACATGAACCACGTAGGTGTTTGTTTAATCCTCTAACCCCATAATAGTGTTGAAGACCTGCTGAAACCCATGCCATACTACTGCCACGGCAACAGACTTAACCTTGTGTTTGGTTAATGAGTACATTGCCACCATGACCCCTGTGTTCAGTATAAATTAACACATTAAGACAGACACACACGGTAGTTTTTTTTTATTGTTAAGTGTTCCGTGTGTGCCTAGGTTATATTACAGCAGCAAACCTATTAATCAGTGTAAATATAAAAACAGACACACATGCACATTAAAGACACACACAGCAGAATCTTACCAAAGAGCAGCCTGCTGTGTTATGCCCTGGAGTATATTACAGTAGGACCCATATTAATCAATACATAAACACAGTCGGCTGATGGCGGAGGGGGACAGCAGCAGGGGTTGAATCAGTGCTATGGGTGTGTGTGTGCGCGCGTGTGTGTACACATCTACAGAAGGGAACAGATTTGATGCATTGGCTTGAAATTGAGACTGCAGTATACTTTAATGTTAAACAAAAATAATAATTTATATTTGGTTTTACAAATTTACAAGCTTCTTACTGTACACAGCTCTTTTTTTGTTTCAACTGCCTTTAACGTGTTATGGCGTTACAGCCTGTAAATGAATTAAATTTGGTGAATTTTATTACTTATCTGTACACGATACCTCATGTTAATGTTAAAGATAAAAAAAAGCGATCAACTACAGGACCTCTGTGAAGTAACATGTAAATTAAGTTAAACATCAATTGAATGACCTTGAAATGTGAATACAACTTCATTGCATTTTAAGTAGTCAGTTTAATGAAGTAGATGGTTTTTATAAGAGTGAAACACTCGGAGGCCAGATACTGCTTTATTCACATTTATAAAACATGAAACACATTCAAGAGAAAACAACACTTGATCTGAGCCAGCAATAATATAAAATATAAAAATTGTCTACTTTGTGTAAAAAATTTTTTTTCGAAGTGTTGAAAGCACCCAACAAAGATCTTATTTTCTCTTCACCCAGTCAAACGTTTGGTGTAGTGGTTATTATATTTTGGCAAATCACTTTTGCTGATATTGAGGGACATGTCCCAAATAAATCCTGTATTGTACCCTACATATTTGCATAACCCCAGATGACGAGAGGGCAAGGGCTCTATCATGAGTTTGTCAATGAAACCACTTCTTAGTTGTCGGCATTATATCAGATAACAAACTTACAGGCACGTCATCCCCACTTAACTTTGCAGTACTAGAAATAGCAGATTATTCCCTCAAGCAAAGTTTGCCAGACATTATACAACTATTTTCACAGGCTTTGTAAAACTCAGTCTGATGATTAAACTGACTTTGAAATGTAAAATTGGTGGAGCACCCTTTTGAATTTATAAACGGTAAGATAAAAGAACTGACCTGAGTAGTACTAAAAATGTGGGGGGGTGGGGGGTGTTGTCTTTTGCAGTCTGACATACTAATGACCTACATAGAATTGTCTATATAGTGAGTAGTCACTTGTGGCTCACCCCCCTCATCAGACCTGCTGAATGCCTCACCAGCTGTATAACATCACTAATTAGTGTCAGTCATAGTCAAGTTGCCTAAGCTGTTTTTGCACCTTCCTAACATGTCTCATGTGTTATTTGAAGTTTTCTAGACTGCTACCCTATTGGGAACAGCTACACAGTCAGCAAAGTACATTGTTTATACACTGAACAAAATAATAAATGCAAACACCCCTAACCCATTAATCATGAGCTGAACTCAAAGATCTAAGACTTTCTTTATGTACACATTTCTCTCAAATTGTTTACAAATCTGTCAATCTGTGTTATTGAGCACTTTACTTTTAATCCATCCACCTCAAAGATGTGGCATATCAAGATGCTGATCAGACAGCATGGGTATTGCACAGGTGTGCCTTAGGCTGACCACAATAAAAGGCCATTCGAAAATGTGCAGTTCCATCACACAGCGCAATGCCAGAGATGTCTCAAGTTTTGAGAGAGCGTGCAATTGGCATGCTGACTGTCCACCAGAGCTGTTGCCCATGAATGGAATGATTTTCTCTACCATAGGCCATCTCCACAGGCATTTCAGAGAATTTGTTACTACCAGGGTCGGGAGGTTTACTTTATAAATATAATCCGGTACAATTACAAATTACTTGTTAAAAAACGTAATCAGTAACTTAATCCAAGTACCACAAAATAAAAGTAATGTAACCTGATTACTTTTAGTTATGTTTGGATTACTTCAATACCAAATACGCAAATAAAGAGTATCAAAGAAACATAATTATAATATCCCATTCCCATGAAATGAAAATGTTTTTATATGATATGCCTTGCACTGGGCCTATATGTCATTTGGCAGGATGTGGCCCATCAATGACATAAAATGTTTTGTAGGGATTCTTAATGACAATTTAGTGTGTGCCATTTCCTGGAAAACTATTTTAAAATGTTGATGAATCATCCTGCACTGGGGGGCCTGGATTAATTTTGTGTCCAATGAAAAGCTTTCTCAATTTTTATGATTGCTGAAAAATAGTATTTCTGGGACCGGGCACCACTGATTACTGTAAGAAAGCACAACTTTATTCACTAATTTTACTGAAGAAAATATTTTCTAGTGTTCTGTTTCCCAGCTGCTCTGCCTCAACTCTGTGATTTACGAGTTCCCTGATGGGCACATAGCTTTGCTTGTTGCTATAACAAGTCAGCTAACTGCTGCTAGCTAGCTGCCATTATCTAATTAGCTCAGTTAGCCTGCAACTACTGGTCAAATTAGCTCACTCCACCCATACTGGGAGCTCGGAATACCAGAGTGTGTGTTTTAGGTTTACACCTTTACTCAAGCACTGGAGGTTTTCAGGCCAGGGGCGGGGGAACCCGGTGAGGAATGATTGCAGGGAGCAGCACCGGGCAAGAGAGCAACGAAAGTGCGATCAGCAGCCTCCAAGTGAACACGGCATGAACAGGACCAAACATAGCCTCATTAGTTGATTCAGCCCCAGGGTGAAAAGAGACAAACCAGCAAGAAAATCACCTTCGTACTGCATTCCCAGTGGTCAGACTGGACTCCGTCGGTCTCGGAGGCTGTGTGCGGTCCCAGGTCCGGCTGCCATTTTCACTCACCGGGAGCTGGAATCAGTCAGCACAGTCTGCATGACGGGGTGGAGCCGTAACCACATTCAACTTCTGGCTACACACCAATCAGTATCTGCAACAAATCCCTCCTTAGCTTTGTGTTTTTACAGGAAACATATGTAAATAGCACTCCGTTTTCTGTTTCATGGAAACTTTCTGCTTAAAGTAATACCTGTGAGTAATCCCTTAGTTTTTACAAAATGTACCTGTAATCTGATTGTCTTTATTTTGTGTACTGAAACAGAATACAGTAACTTTATTTTTGTATCCTGATTAGGTAACGCCATTACCAGCCCAGTGGCCTGTACTACGAAGCGAGGTAACTGGCTTATCCAGGTAACTTCAGGAGTAACTGCGTGACGTTGGGTGTAACTTCCCGGTTAACACGTACTACGAAAGGTGGATAGGTGTTACCGAGGTCAGTTGCCATGGCAATTAACGCTGCATCTCTAGACTGCTCCGAGCATGGTTTTGTTGGACTGCACACCACATCTGTACTCAGTGTTAATGATGAGAAGTTGGATATTAATAGACACCACTTCATAAAACATGTTTAGATTTCATCCTGATTTGTTCAACTGCCACTGCAATGAAGTTCTGAACACAACAGCATTACGTTCAGACAGCGAGCCCTGCAGCCTCTGTGATTTTAGAGAGGAATTAATTAACGGGATAGTTTCTTAGATGTAGCCCATCTGTAGTCTATAATTGAATTCTGTGTGTTTTGCATATTTAGATTTTTTTTATTTTATGTGTGGAGCCAGAGTGAGGGGTAATCACCGAGAAAGAAAATCCTAGATGAAAGTGTGAAATTTACAAGAAAAATCGGAAATTTCCTGAAATTAATTGTAGATAAAAAAATCGATCACTCTGTTCTCTTCTGAATACACCCAATCCAAGGCAAAGTCTCTAAGGTGCATGATAGTGACTGTGGACTAAACTCAGGAGTAATTCCTCACTGCTAAATCCGATTGCAAAATTTTATATTACTTTCCAGTGCGTGCATAATACACGACAGACGTGTGTGATGTTGCAGCCTTGCAGAGTGAAGTTTCTCTCAAATGTGTGACTAATGTCAGAATATTTAAGTTTTTTACTTGTAGATTAATCTTGGAAATTAAATTCTGTCTCAGATTATTACCCCTCTCTGCTGGCTCCTTTTTTTTCCTATTACAATGGACCTTATGTGCAGTTGTACCTTTACATCTTAATCATATTACACATAAAAGAAGAGCCAATAAAATACATAGGCTAATAGAGATTTGATCTACAATACGAACAATGTGAAAATAATTAGGCTACAAATTTACTCAATGCAATGCCAACAAGCCTCCCTGGCTTTGTCGTCTACCACGACATTAGATTTTGCCGTTAACATGTCTTTACATTCATAATTTCCTGACACTACCAACGTGCATTCCTCTGGAGAAATACGGAGCAAAAAACTCTGCCTGCACGGCCGAACACACCCCTTTTATGGGAATGCGTACCAACTCCTATTAAGTTAACACGGACTCAACTAACCAACATCTTATTCACCTTTGTAGTGCCGTTTAACTCCAGTGTAGGAAGTCAGCGTTTGTCAACCCTGAGTTTGCCTGATAACCCCGAGTTAACTCTGAGTAGGTTGAACTCCCTTCGTAGTACAGGCCACAGGACCTCCAAATCCAGCATCTTCACCTCCAAGATCGTCTGAGACCAGCCACCGGAACAGCTGCTGCAACAAACGGTTTACATAACGAAAGAATTTAAGCACAAACTGTCAGGAACCGTCTCAGGGAAGCCCATCTGCATGCTTGTCGTCTCAGCCTGACTGCAACTTCGCACAGCCATTGAAGAGGAGTGGACCAACATTCCACAGGCCACAATCAACAACCTGATCAACTCTATACGAAGGAGATGTGTTGCACTGCGTGAGGTAAATGGTGGTCACACCAGATACTGACTGGTTTCCAGACCCCTCCAAAACAGTGAAAGTGCACATTTTCGAGTGGCCTTTAATTGTGGCCAGCCTAAGGCACCCCTGTGCAATACCCGTGCTGTCTGATCAGCATCTTGATATGCCACACCTGTGAGGTGGATGGATTGTCTCAGCAAAGAAGTGCTCACTAACACAGATTTTGACAGATTTGTGAACAATAGAGAGAGAAATAGCCTATTGTGTACAAAGAGAAACTCTTAGATCTTTGAGTTAAGCTCATGATGAATGGGGCAAAAACAAGTGTTGCGTTGTATAATTTTATTCATTGTACCTTCAACAACACAAATAAGCATAGATCCTCACTTCTGTCCAGCTTGACATCTGTGGCCATTTTGGATGGCAAGTTACAACCATCCATTCGTAGAAATGCATTTTCTTGGGGTGTTTAACGTATGTCTGTTTTGGGTGAACATAAAACTAACAAATCATAATAAACAGAATTTTCCTTGTGTTTCTCTGGGTTTCCCCTTTTCCGTGTGTTTCCTGTTTGTTTGTTTTTTGTCACTCGTTGCCAGATTGTTGTCTCACCCACTATGGTATTTCATGTCCCCGGCACTTGAATTTTGTATTAATGTGTTTCTACCCTCTTGTGCTTTTTGACTGCGTTAACCTTGTTCTCTTTATGATCAGGATCATTCTCTGCCTGCCTTCTTACCTCTCATCAGACGACATCCTTGTCTCATTCCCCTTGGGCTCCATTCCCTATACCTCATTCAATCTCTGTAAGTCTGGTCAATAAATCATTCTTTTTTCAAATCCACTACATCCGCATTTGAGTCCTCCTAGTTATTTATTACAGACATTACATTTACAGTTACTTAAATGAAGAGCAGCAGAGAGAGGAAATATGAAAGACCTTTTCTCAAATGTCTTTTCTCCCCAACACTTTGTGTATGTGTGTTCTCCTGATTTTTTTTTTTTCTTATCTTTTGTTTTATATACAGTCTAAGGTCTGGAGGAGACTTGTCACAAGCAGGATGCTGGCGAGCTAGCATCATCCTCCAACAAGTTGACGACGTCTATTTGTGGTCAGACACTAAAAGCTATTGATGAATGTGAAATCTTTCCTGTCGCGTGTTAACAGCTGCTAAAAACGAGCTAATAGACCCCACAGTAGCTAACGTCGATGGTTGTCTTTATATTGACATATGAAATGCCCTGATTTATTGATTAAGGTATGTAAAGTGTTTTACAGATTGCTAAAGTTATTTATACAACAAATTTGTGTGGGAAATTGAACAGGGGGCATTTGTTCTGTGACTGTGCTTTAAGTCTTTACAGGAGTAGCTATTTTTGTGTATTATTGGTCAGTCAGACCAGTAAAATCTTCATAGTTTTTAAATACCTTATTTGACATTTTAAATATGCAGAGGCAGGGCACATTGCACTTAAATGCCACAAATGATTTGACTAATTTTTTTATTGTTATATTTAAAGTAATTGAAGCTATCAGAACATGTGCAAAATAAACCAGTGTAGGGACTGTAAGTAGAGTTGTTTTTTTACCGTATTCAAAGCTCAGTCTGCTGTTTTGGGCTTTTTTAGCTAATTTCACACTTGTTTTTTGTGCTCATTTGATTAAATTGACAAAGCACAATCCACTTTTGCTCAGTGTATCATTCATTTGCTAATACACATTAAACCCACACTTTAGCATACAAAATATTATTAATATCAATACAGAATGTAAAAAAATACAGGAAAAAGTCGCATCGGTGTTGTTTTTAACCACAGGTTCTTTGTGATTCTAATAACATTACAAGAGGTGATGTTGACACCAGGCTGTAAAAGCACATGCTGCCACACCCAGACCTCACGGTATGTTTTGACATTCAATATTTCAGTCTACACAACATTGTGAGTACCTTCTATGTTATTATCACGGAACAAGTTGTAATACTAACTGTTACTTAACTTTGTACCTAATCATTTTAAATGTAATTTGAATATTACATTTCTGCTCTTGCCTCACAGTGATGGACTGATTTGGTTATTATTTGCAGATGTTTTTGTAGACCAGAGAAGCAGGTCCAACACAGCCTCATTTGAAAGTATTTCCACAGACACTGCAAGGTAACAGGAAGGGTGCTTATACAAACAGTCTCCATGCCTTGAATATTCTCCCAGTCAAGACTCTGGCCAACAGTAAATGCTTATTTGCAGGTAAGGTGTATTTGGTTTATGTTATAATTGTTTACAGTTGTCATTATTTTATTATAAAATTAAGCAGTGTTTGCCCGTGGCACTGTTTTAATTGTAAACTCAGCTGTTTGTATTTAACTTATATTTATTTGAAAATTATTTATTTAAAAATATAGTTAAACATCATACTTTGCATGTATCTTTTATGATTATACAATATACTTGATGTTACATGCTGATTCATTCTCTCCAATGAGAATGGCTCTTAAAAATGAGTAACTTGACTTTTCCTAAACAATTACTGAATTAAAAATGGAGGTTATGCTAAGATTACCTGAGGTTCCTGGAAACTGTAATATGTTGAAATAGAACAGGAATAGAAAACTGTCAAATATCAAAACAACAGTCTGATATTGAAAACAAACAATTCAGTGATCCTAGTTTTTGAATAAGATTTTTACTGTACATATGTTTAGATGTGGATGCAAAGCAATGTCATTTACACACTTCATGTGCCGTTCATAAAGGTTTTCCCAGTATCGCCACCCCACACTAGCTGCTCTGTCTATATTGCCATCTTGGCCACCCCAGTAAAAATCTTCTGGATACGCCACTGATTCCACCCTCTCCTGAACTTGTTCATCTGCATTAAAAAACATGACACAAACTTGAAGATTTGATGTTTATCTCCCAAGTGAATTTCATGTTCAAAGAAATGTATTGAGATTAGATGGATTAGATGGCAAAATGGCCAGTGATATATAGGTATGCAAGGTATTCCATGGCTTTGTCTAAGGGAATTACTGATACTGAGCCCTCTTTGATTTTCTGTCTGCATTGCTCTTAAAGGTCAGGGAACGAGTTCCAACCGGATTTTTCTTATTCTCTCCAGTGCTCTCAGATTATTGTGTTACTGTATGTGTAATTCAGTTTAGAGCAATGCTCCCATGATTCAATCTGCTGTAGCACTATGCCTAACAATTCCATAAGGTCAGAGGTTTGATTACTTCTTAATCCATATTCCTGTTTAAACAAACACAAGTGACAGAAGCCTGAAAGTCAAAGAAAGAGCTTCTCTACATGAATACATTAGCTTTCAAGTCAAGTCTCACAGCCAAGTGAGACCTGATCATAATCGGTTATGTGATGTGCTGCAGGTAATGTGTTCATTGCATCATTGTTTTGTTAAAAAACAACTTTATTTTAGACTAAACTTTTAATCTGTCATTTGATGGCAGCCATTTAATTAAAGAATTCAGTCAGCTCACCAACAAAGTGAAACAATGCAATAACACCAGAAATGATAGTTTGCACAACTCTGCTGCTTGGATAACACGGTTTGCAGTACTGATGACGTCAGTCTCATCCTTCCGATTGAATTATTCATTAAACCTGTGTTTGTGTGACTACCATATGTTTGTGATTGTTTAATGTGCACAGTCAAAGTGTAATAAATACATAAAGGTGATTTCTTGGTCATTGTTGGATTATTCAATAAAAGCGGTGATATATTAAAAATGATCACATCAAGGAATGATTTGTTTGGTCATCTGGAAGAAATATCACATGCTGATGGTATGTGATGCCTGATACAATATCTATTCAATATATAATCTATCAGTTTACGTATATATCTTTATCTGTTGTTCTAAATTTAATTAAATCTGTACCACCAAGTCCTATGTATTGATCATTTTATTTCACATTCACGGACATAAAAAACTAGTAAATTCAATTCACGAGTGAGTAAATTCACTGAACATGCCATCCAGTAACAGGGTCAACCCCTCCCCTTTTCCTAGCTTAGGAGTTCTCTCTGTTGCTTACTAAATATTGCTCTAGCAGCTCAGAAGAAAAGATTAGATTTCATTGCCACTAAGCAGGACTCCTAGGGTGCATCTCAATTCCCTTAATTGCACCCAGGTTTCTCTCACTTGCGTCTTAGTCCCTCCCACCGGAAACCATGCCAGGAGAGAAGAAACAAGGAAATATCTGTTTAGAGAAATGAGATGTCCTTTCCTCTGAAGTGTCACGTGACGCGATGATGGCTGCAGCCACAGCTGTCAGTTGGCCAGTGGAGACTTTAAATGTGTCTGCAAATGTGCTCTGGGCTAATACTAATAAAGGCTCACAGTTATCAGTACAGAGCAGCATGTTTTCTCTCTGTAGCTGTTACCTGTTTAACAAACACCTGCACATGAAGAACAACCTGCATTTTGTATTTATACTGTGCCTTGTTCAGAAGCACAGCACTTTCTACTGGCACAATGCGTTTATCTATTTGTTTTCTGCATCTGTATTTATTGATATTCTGATTTAGAATTCATTATTGAATAACCCAGAATATGGTCATGGTGTCCTTTTGATTTATTAGGCTAAATGTTTCAGGGGAAATTGAAATGATGTATCAAAATTAATGCTCAGTTTTTAGACTTTTATGTTTATTTCATCTTTTGATATCCTTAAACACTACTCCATACATTTTTATTTTGCAATTCATATCACTCATCATTGATGGAACACTGTGTTCCATCATATCGATCCAATGCTTTGCAGCAGCAGCACTTTCACTCATGCATTTAATCAGCTGATTTTACTCACGGAGCTACCGGCTGCTTTCATCAAATATAGTTGGTGAGATCAGCTGGACGTGCAGGATTTCTTTTCCTTTGCTTGCTTCTTTAGTGTAGTTTAGTGACTTGTTTAGTCCGACTCCTTACTCGTTTACTATGTTTTTATTTTCATCTATTTGGATTAAACACTCAGGAATGATCAGCCTCACATGACTGAATGTAAATGATGAAAAATTATGTTAAAGTATTTCTTGCTGACAGATAGATTCTCCAACTCTCTGACTTTCATTCTCCATAATAAAAGTTAATGGGAGAAATAACAGAAAAGAAAAATCATTCTAATAAATGAAGTTGGTTGTAGTCCTACAATGAACACAGATTTTCAACTAGGCGGTAAATCAGACAACAAATCAAATATAAAACTTGGAAGTAATACATTTAAGTTATCTGTTGTCTGTCTTCACTCCGGTATAAAACTGCAGTGATGTTGTGATGTATTGATCAGTCTTATCAGCTGCAGCGTCCAACTAATAACTGATATCCAATAAGGGAGCTTGTTGGTCAGTGAAAGACTTCTGTGAACTCTTGTGTATCCTCACTCATAGCTCCTCTGAAATTGCTCCTTGATCCTTGCTCCTCGCTCCTTCAACAACAAGCGAGAAGCGAGAAAACGACAAGAGAATCGGATGCAACTCTAGTGAGATAAGATGAATTTGATACGGCCCCTGGTGTGAATGAGAAGCAGTCAGTGCTCTGTGTATGCAGGGTGTCAGCGGGGTTTTAAAAAATCTTAAAAGGTAATAAATCAATTTTGCGAAAATTAAAGTCATTAAAAAGTCTTAATCGCCATTTAACAAGGTATTAAATTTTGAAGATATTTTTTTCAATGTGAAAATCCTGTTTGTCCAAAAGTTTGTTTGCTAAAAGTGTAGGTGAATGTATTTTTATAATGCATAGCCAAACACTAGACAGTGAGTAGCGACTGTGAGATTATTAAACGCTCCAAAAAATAGATCCATGCGAACTGGAAAATGATTTCCAAGTAAAACCGACCGTAATTTCCCACCCCGCTGGACTTATTGTTAATTGTTCAAAACATAGTCGGAGTGGCGATCAGGATAAAGGAGATTAACCGGTTGGCCGGTCGCTCTATGGCCACTTGAACAGCCCCGTTCCTGGAAAACAAGAGCGAGATGTGCTGCCAGCATCTGAATCGGTAGACAGAAGACAACAGGGAAAATTCAAGGAGCGTGTGGGTTTGGCTAACGTTAGCTGGCTATTTAGCTAAATCTCTGCCTTTTATTGAAACGCATTCAACTTTTCATAAAGCCGATGCTCTCGTCAGTGTCACTTTTTGTGCACAGATCAATCACAGACTGGATGGAGCAGGATTTTTAAAAAAGTTTGATGTGCTCCAACAAACTTTATAAATGTTGAACTCAATGTTCTGCATAAATGTTATGATTACTGATGAGTTAGTACCTGCCCACCTTCAAGGTTGGAGACTATCATGTAGTCTAGACCATTTTTCTTGCACAAAGTTAATGAATAAAAAACAACCCCAAACTGAAACAGCTGTAATTTGAACTAATATTATACTAGTGGTAAGTTATATACTATTATATGAAATTATATTGAATATAGTAACATAATGAATATATTAATATCAAGCTTACAGTTTACTATTAAATTAACAATATACTTTTGATGTTATATTATTATACTAATACAGTCATTTAGACTAGTTCCTCCTCCAGGTTGTGCCTGTGCTACACCGCCTACACTACTTACGTTATTCATCAGTCAGTTTATTCTCCATCTTTGTTCCCTCCTGGCTTATTTGAATTTTGTTGTATTGATCAAGTGGTCGATGAAAGTTATCACACATATCATTGCAGGCAAGCTCACATTATCTAGTTTAAACCAACTAAAACACAAAATTACACTGTTTCACATGATTTGCTGTAATGTTGCGTACATAAACGTCATAGCTTATGTAAGACAGTTGCTTTTCGCAGGAAATCTGACCAGTCCTTCACATAGAAAACAGTTGGCCCATACAGGCTGTTATAGGCATCTGAGAAAGTTGGTGAATGCCTCAATTTTTAGGTGGGGTTACAACCTGACATATAGGCAATAAATGTTATAAATATTTAAATTCCTTTTAAAAACTCAAATGTCCCTTTTTAAAGGTGTATGACTGATTTAATCGGTTACAGTTCAAAGTGGCGCAGCAGTCTTAAAATGTGTTAAAAAGTCTTGAAAAGGTCTTAAAAAGGTATTTAATTATTATTTTACTTCAGGATTCCTATATACCCTGGTATGAAAACAGCTCTATCACAGCCTTACATTACCTTTTGGGATAAAAGCACTGGACATATTTATTGTGAATCAGAATAAGTTTTATTGCCAGGTACATTTTCACATACGAGGAATTTGCCTTGGTATAAATTGATGCTTATAGTAGACATGAACATAAATATAAATATATAAAAAGTTAGGAGATCAAAAAATGTACAAGTATACAAAAATTACAATAATACCATAATACAATGTATAATAATAATAATACAAATATTCACAACATGAGCCCAGTTGAGCGTTGTTGTAAAGTATGGCGTCAGGAGTGCTGTGTGTGAGAGTCAGTGACAGTGGGGACCCGGGCCTTGTTGAGGAAGCCCACTGCAATCGGAAAGAAGCTGTTCTTGTGGCAAGAGGTTTTGGTCCTGCTGGACTGCAGCCTCCTGCCAGAGGGAGTGTCTCAATTCAGGAGATGAAGAGATGGAAGGTGACAACCAATCACCTGCTCTGCAGACGGAATGATACACTGTAGCCGAAAACACTGAATACACAGTCAGCACCAAAAACAGTGAACATTATTAAGTATGTCTACTTTAGCACTTTAAATATCCAGATGCAAAATACTAAAATGTATTCTATACATCTCCATAATGCAACAACTTAATTATTTTAGTCTAAATCTGTTCTCAAGTGATCAGCTGCCAGCTTTGAAAAACACAGTAATGTAAGTTAACATTACTTACTGTTATAAAACGGGTAGCTCAAATCAAGCAATCTGATTGAAGCCTTAACTGTGATATAATAAGCGTATACGACGGCCTGTCGTGAGCTATTGCTTAATTAGTAACTGAAGCACTATCACAAACATCATTTATAACATTTAGAAGATTGATATTGATGAAGTATACAAAAGTAAAGTTCTGAAATGTCATCTTTGTTTATATGCATTCAAGAAGCACCCTTGTGCGAATGTACATTTCTGAACACAGAATGAATGCCATATGACTGCTTTTTGTAAGTTGTAAGCATGTTTAGCTGTAAATGTGTTTTTGTGACTTTTGTAACAGTCACATGGGTTGTTTTTGGAAGCCTATGTACACTGAGGCACAGTATGAGGGCTTCTTGCATTAGTCCTTCTGAACAGTAGTCTACTCTTCATTGGTCTGCAGTTTGGAGACATCTCACAAGGACAGCCAGTCCAGCTGCTTTCATTTCCTTTGACTGAGGTTTTAGAGGAAGATATCAGGTTTTTAGACAAACAGGAGACTTGTTTTGCCTCAAGCCTTGACTGGATGAGGGATGAGATAGAATTCTGAATGTGCAATGGAACATCACATAATTTGAGTGATAAAAGATTCAGTAATCTACAATAGGGATTTTCAAAGTTTGACACTGTGAAGCTCAAAATTGAGAATCCTATAATCCTATAATAATCCTTACAAAGAGCAATTCCTTAATGCAACCTGGGCATACATTGGCCGACATGACAGCTCAACCTGTTTTCATACCCAGGTCCTCAAATACCGACTCATACAGATGCACAAGTTACCCTTGAGCATCTGTGTTAGAAGCCTTTTTAACACTTATTGTTGTAAAACGACTACGGTTTGGTTAGGTGTAGGCAACAAAACTACTTGGTTAAGTTAGGGAAAAGATTATAGATTACCTATCTGCCAAGATATGATTTTCGCCTGAAAGTTGGCCATTAAATTGAGTGAGCCACCATCCTCCATAAAGTTTAGCAGATGGTCTCTTTGCTCTCAGTTTATATTCCTCATGCATAATGCTAAGCATTGTTATACAGCTTGGGCTGTAACTATGCACCACACTAACAACCACACTGAGACCATAGAATAAGATAACCACAGCCACACTTACAGTAGAAACAGTGTTACTCCAGCAGACTACTGAAGTTTTAGCAGTGTGTGTGTGTGTGTGTGTGTGGGGGGGTGTGTCTGGTGCTGCCAAGTCTCCTTTGTTTTAAGAACTCTTTGTTGGCAGGTACCATACTATAGCTTTGCGCACAGAAGTCAGAGACTGTGCTGGCCAAAACATCTTGAGGGCTAAAAACAATTCTTTAGAGAGCTCTGCTGTACTTGTCATTTTGGTCACAGTCTGAAAATAATAAAAGTAATTGTGTGGTATACTCAAAACAACCTTGGGGCTACTGTTATATTGTGGCTTAACCAATGTCTAGTAAGCTGGGGCCTGTAACATGAAGCAAGTTCAACATACCCAGGATACTTTTTTGTTATCTGGCTTGTTATAACCCTACAGCTGTGCACATCGGCCTTGAGGCTGTTGCTGGGGAATGGGGAACTGAAAGCACTCGTAGGTTGTTTTGGAGACATCAACTGTCTATCTAATCGTCGTTTATATATGAGGCCATGTTGGACAAACATAGTCTAAGTAACACAACTACACCTGATACATGCAGGAAGACAGAAAATTGCCTACAGTGTGATGGCTGAGTTAAAAGCCATAGATGAATGTGCTGATTTGATGCTTTCTCATGGCGTTTATGACAATTTCAGCTTTTTTGTTTTAGCTTGGCTGACGTCTTGCCGTTTCCACATTAAAAGCTTGAGCAACAAATAAGTGGTCATTCCAACTCACATTTAAGAACTTCTCGTGACTTCAAAAATCAAATGAATTTATTCACTGCACTCAAAAGTGTTCCAAACATTATTCTTAATTAACTTCATAAAGCAATGAAAAAAAATCCATTTATATCATAAAAGGTGCTCAGATAGCACAACATTTAGACTCAACATTTAGACTACTGAAAACTCTCCCGCTATATGACCAGTCTCTATAATACAAAATAGCTACTAACCTAAAATAAACACATTAAATTTAATTTCAGTAGGCCATGCTTTTAATATTCAGCCTCACATATGAAAAATTAAACCCACTTTTTTAACGGCTGCGACAGGCTTTGTGAAACGGACTCGGGAGCAAATAAAAAAATAAAACACATTTTAAGCATAGGTATAGGTTCTGGTATTCCCCAACCAAGTGCAGGCGTTTTGTGGCTACATGATAACATCATTCTACTTATTTGCTTCTCTAAGAGAACAGTTATTACTCACATGACCACAACAGATGCCTCTACTATGAAGGAAGTTTAACCTACTCAGATTTAACTCTAAATATGGGAAAACAATTACAATAATTGAATTATATATAAGATACATCTCAAAAATTTACCTGTTAATGAATTAAGTTCTACTCCCTAAAGCCCCTAGGCACTTGAGCTACCTGTAAAAATGTAATACTATTGTGTAAGAATAATTTAATTCTAACAATTATATCAGCTTCATGTCGGGATGAAATATAAAAATATTCTTTCAAGTGGTGTTTAGTTTCAAGTTCTCATCATGAACAATAAGTAGAGGTGTGATGTGTAGCCTACTCTTATATTAGGCTATTCATGTGTTCACAGCAAACAGGAAAAAGACAGAAAAGACAAAACTGGAGGAGGGCCAGCTCCTGCTACTTTTTCACAGTCTTGGCACTGGCCAACAACAGGTAACAAGGTAATATCAGATGTTTTGATTGCCCATTTTAAAATGTTTATGTAGTTAATGTGCCTTTATTAAGGTGGATCCTATTGATCTGCTCCAGCCACCAGCATGCCACTCATCTGACTCTCAGGTAGAGGTAAGTTGGAGTTTTGGTCAATTGCATCATTGTGTTGGAGGAGCTAAATCAACCACTCTACACACCCATGGCTTCCTCCTCTAAGGCTTCTCAGAAAACCCAAAGGGTAGCTTTTCCTTTGCTATTAGGGATTCTTTATACTGACGATATAGAACACTAATGATGGTGGATGTTGGGTGATCCAACGTCACTGGTTCCACTACATCTGGTGGCATCAGCAGCTGGCATGGTGTTCTTTCTTTTCTTGTAGTGGCAATGTTATGCTGCACAATACATGCTGCCACCACCTCATATGCCTGCTCTGGACACACCTGTAAACCTTGCAAGCAAGCAAATCGTGCTTTGATGATCACAAATGCCATCTCTGATAGGCCAGGGAAATAGTCTTAACGATCCAGTTGCTGATCGTGTGCGAAGCGGGGGGCCCAGCCTTGGGGGACCCGAAACACACCAGCAACTGGTCTGCCTTCCTCCACCGGGAGGACCTCAAAGTGTAAATACTCTGACCGGGCAGAGCAGATGAAGTCTCCCGTCCTCCGCCATCACATGAGGTGGGTGATGAAACGGCTGCAGCACCGTAGACCCTGCCAACCTGGATGGAACCTTAGGGACATAGCCCGGACATGGGTGCAGAATGTCTCTGACCCTCCCGGGGCCAACTCCAGGCATTGAGGAGAAACCGAAAGTGCCTGGAGATCCCCCACCCTCCTCAGAGAGGTGATAGCGAGGAGAAAGGTCATCTTAAGGGTCAGGTGCTTGGCCTCAGCCGACTCCAAGGGTTCGAAGGGGGCCTCAGCCAGCGCTTCGAGAACCACTGCCAGGTCCCAAGTGGGAACCCTGGAACAAGTCACGGGTCTCATCCTCCGGGCTCCACGGAGGAAGCGCACGATCAGTGGAAGCCTCCCCAGAGGCCCATCCCTCAGAGGGGCGTGGAACGCTGCCATGGCAGCCACATACACCTTGAGTGTGGATGGGGAAAGGCCAGCAGATTAACGGTCCTGGAGGAACTCCAGCACCATAGTCACTGGGCAGGTAACTGGGTCCACTGCCCGTTCTCTACACCAGGTGGCAAACACATTCCACTTCAGGCCGTACGTCCTTCTCGTGGAGCTGAGCAGCGTCTCGACTGTTCCCGCCGTCAGGCCCGCCTCAAGGAACTGGGCCCCCTCAGGGGCCAGACCCACAGTCTCCACAGGGCGCAACGCAAACAGGTCCACGTCTATAGGGCCGAACCTCTCGCACAATAACTCCACCACCTCAGGGTGGAGTCTCCATTCCCCGGGCCTCAGCCCCTGTCTCGACAGCAGGTCTGCTCACTGATTCTGGGTCCCCGGGATATACGTCGCTCTGAGAGACAGCAGTCTCTGCTGGGACCACAGGAGGATCTGATGTGCCAGCTTGCATAATGGGTGCAAATGCAGACACCCCGGTGATTCAAATAGGCCACCACTGCCGTGTTGTCGGTACTGACAAGGACGTGGCGACCGGAGAGCGGGCAGAAAACTCCTCAGAGCTCTAAAAACCGCCAACATTTCCAGGCAATTTATGTGCCAAGAGAAATGATGCTCCTGCCAGAGCCTCTCGCAAAGCGGCCATCCATGACCGCCCCGTGAGTGAGGCATCTGTCGAAATAATTGTCCGGCGACATGACGCTCCCAACACGGGACCCTGGGACAGGAACCAAGGTTTCCTCCATGCTGACAGGGAATGAAGTCACCTGCTCGTAACCCGTATCAGATGGAACAGATTTCCCGTCGGGGAGAATCCCTTGGATTTTAACCACCACTGCAGGGCTCTCATGTGCAGCAGGCCAGATGGGATTACAGCCTAGCTTCACTCTGGTCACTGAGCACAAAAACGATCGAGCTGGAGCTTGCCCACTGCCCGTGTCACCACCTCCAAGAGCTCGTCATAGCTGGGCGCTGAATGATGACGTTGATCCGGCTCCCGGAAGTCTTCCTCCTCCATAATGCTGAGCACATCCAGCTCCTCAGAACCGGACAGCCGCAGCCTCTCCGGGCTCACACCTCGAGCAGGAGAAGCCGAAAAGCGGCCGCCGCGCCGCCTCAGCGACCGCCGGGCCCGAGCCACGGGGAGAGCGCATCCGGCCGTCTTCGGAAAAGAGAGCCGCACGGGACCTCAGCACCCTCAGGGTGCCAGAGGGTCACCCTCTGAGGATGCCGCATGCCCAGACAGGAAACGCACAGAGCATGAGTGTCCCCAGCCGTGATGTAGTGCGGGCATGGAAAAACACACTGCCTGAACTGCTGACCAGCCATCTCCTCTGCTTCTCCTTCCAGGTATCTAGAAAACTTCCTCTCGTGGTTGCTTTTCTTCTGAGTAGTCTCAAACATGCTAGAGTGCCTGCTGAATAGAAAAAAGCTAATGTGTCCGGTGTGCCAGCGTGCTTATATACGCCTCCAGTTACGCCGTCACATGCTACTGTTCTAGCAATGCCAATACGATTGGAGTAGTTTCATTCATGATTTCAGCCCTGTCACGCCCAGAGGCGTTCCCGTAGTGTTGTCACCGACGCATTTCGAGTTCCCTCGAAGGGGAACTCAACTAAGGGGGCTTGGAGTGACAGGTCCACCACTACCAAAATTCCCAGCTCTGTTCAAATCTAACACCACCGCCGTACCTTTCATATAGCACAGCGAGCCTGCATTTTGGCGTAATAATCACAGAAAATACGGTAGTGTGAAAGCGCCTATTGTAAGAAAAGTTGGTTGAGACAGACTGTCAGGCCATTATTATGTAATAATAATCCATTATTGATATTCCATGAGCAATGAACTCCTTTTTGACACTGTTTTGGTTTTTGGTCCCTGATTCGGCACTACTGACGCGTATTTATTAATCCTAATTAATAGTTTTATAATATTAACAACTCTTAATATCTATAGTCAGCCAACACCCAAACCTCCCCTACGTTGATCCCCAGCAAAATAGACCACGTATTTGTATATAATTACCTGTGATCATATAAAAAGACTTTTTGATCTTTAGAATGCTTAAATGGCCAGGGAACACAACGTATGCATCCAGCAGTTTAGTGAGAGCAAGTACGAGCTTGCAAATTGCACAGCAATACAGTATTCTCGCTCAGGTGTTCAGCATCGCCAACGTAATACATTAAGTGTTGGCTGGCAAAATGTTGCAACGAAAGGCACAATGTCTATTCATCAGTGAGTGGTATTACTCTGGCAAATGGCATTAGAGACGTCAAAGATATTGAATTCTCTCAGATTAGAATTTATTTATTCCACAAAGAATGGTCTCTAAACACCCTTGCCCTGCGGAGTGTGCCTCTTAAAATCTGTGCACCTATGTTGACTGATCCAAGATTGTGGATAAAGGGGCGGTGCTTGTATATGGTAACATCAAGTTAACCACGAAGATAACCTGCTTGGAGCAGTTTAGAGAACGTTACAAAGTTACTCCTGAAGTTACCTGAATAGGCCCGTTACCTCGCTTAGTGCAGGCCAAAAGTGGCTTGGCAGCAAATTATACACATAGCTTGTTTTTGCATTTGAAAAACAAGAGCCAGTGCCTCAGTTCCCTTCAGAAATATATATTCCCAGTCTAATCTGAAAGGCTTCATTAACTTGAATGGAATGATCATCTTTTAATTCAGCAACAACCTTTCTTGACGTTATTCCACCCTGTCACCCAAAAACAAAGCAAAATACAAACACTTAAAAACAAAAGCTGTTTTTTTCACCCTTAGCTTGTTTTCTGTTGATGAAGCCAAAATGAGAAAATCATGACTCAAAGGGAATATGGGTTATTAGGCCAATTCTATTATAACATCCACCACAGACCCATTTCAACACCTTTTTTCGATACCTTAGCATTACACACACCCACACACACAATGGCTTATCCATGTTTGTTTGACTTGGGGTATTGTCAGGCTGGGCCTTTTAATCATGTTGGTCTTTGCAGTCATGCTTGTGAGCCTGTTTGAAGGTGCAATGTGCAAGATATGGCCACATTTTGTTATTTCCTGTCCCCTCCTGAACCCACCATGTCTTAATCATTCATGGAGTCAGAGTCCTGGCTTTGAGGAATCAGAGAAATGGCTTTGGCTGTAGCCTATGCCGTATCCTGACACGCACCTCCCCAAAAATGTAACTACACATCGGTGATGCAAACTGCAAGAACTGTGAATGGTGGTTGGCTTGGTTGCATCTCATTTCCTGCAAGCCCCAAGGAAGCGGTGTGAAGGAGTAATTCATTCTCATTTTGAGAGGCAGTGTGAGTGTGTGTGTGTGTGTGTGTGTGTGTGTTAAACAGTTTGAAAGCATTTAAGCTTGTAACAGCAGGTACTCTCCATTGTATTATCTCTTTCTCCCTCCTAACCAACCAGTGTCTCTTCCTTCCTCTTTTCCCTCCACTACTCTGCTGCAGTGAGTGAACAACCCTGCTGAGGAGTGTTTCAGCATCAATAATAATGAGGGAGGGAGAGCGACATTGTGAGCAAGGGGGAGAAAGAAATATTGCTCTACCGTCCCGTGGCCTAGGTGAGTACAGCACAACTTAAGCTACTTTAGTGGTTACATACCTTAGTACACATACATAGCTTGGCACAGTCCTATTTAAAGTGCATGTCAGGTATATACCTACATACAAATGAGAATTGTTTGGGAATAAAGGAAATAACCTGGAGAAATAACAATAGACAAGCACAAAAGGGAGTAAGTTATTAGGAAAAAATGTAGGAACGTTGATAGATATTGTAGTCAGGCAATGACAATTACTGTAAGATAACAGATAATTATGGAAAATATTTTGTGTCGGCCTGTCTTGCAACCAATAAAAATAAAAATGAAAAATGCGCTGTGGGTGTTTAGATAATTGGATTTCATTTCATAAAGACTGTTTTGGGGCAAGACATGGGTTCTATCTATTTAGATGGAAAGCTAACTGATCAAAGAGAGTGACTCACAAGCACATTTATTAGTCCACTCACTCTGATAAAATTCAGTACTAAGCCCTCTGGACTCTGAGACTGGACAAGCTGAATTTAATGGCATATTTCCTCGGGGCAGATAAGTCAGGGAGTGGTCACAGGCTCAGGCTTCAGAGTGGAACTGGGCAACTAACATCACTCATCAGGTTACACAAAGCTGTTACAATCAGAATAAATATGTTTTATGAATCTCAAGGTTTGCTTCTTTGTCTATATGTGTATTTTTTTCTTTTTGTCAACAAATCCCATTAGAAGATCCAAACAACCATGAATTTATTCTACTAATAGGTATTGCCTGTTTTAGCTTATTTCTCTGTGCCATAGACCTACATTGTTGTCCAAAAACTATTAAAAATTATCCACATTTTTGCACTGCAGTGCAAAACTACAGTGCCCTGTAGTTTTAGGAAGCTATTTAGTCTTCTTAAAGCACAAAAAACTATTTAGTTTGTAAATATTTATGCCATCAGTAGGAAGGAATGGACTTATGGCTGTCTGCCACAGCGAGGCTGAGTATTGTGAGATGGAGTAAGACATTGTTGGTTTTTGTGTTTTCATGAGATTTGTTGACATAACAAAAAAAGAATATCACATCATGTGTTATCCTTTAGAGTAACTATTTGTAGCATTTAAAGATTTCAAACTCTGGCATTCCTCAGTGGCAGTATTAAAGAAGTCTTAACACCGTTGTGTGCACCATTGCTTGACGGCCATTTGCAGAAAGGTTAGAGCAAAGATAACATCTGTCTCAAAAACACTTGCTACTTCACACCCTAAACAAGGATCGCAAGACTTGACAGTAAATGCTTATACTGTATTTCAACTCATCCACTTACTCACCCAGCAGATCTTTTTGTTTCTTCTGCTTAAGCCATGTTTAAGGCCACAAACAGTCTTTAAAACTGTGTAAAATGCATATTGAATCTCAATTCCTATTGAGTCACGGTCCATTAAATGACATACTCACTATTTCCTTGTGAAGATTTCCTTGTGTGAATAATATCCGCAAACTCAGAAAACTGTTATAAATAAGAGTTTCACATGTTTCATTTATAGTCAGACCTCATACATTGCTTTATGATAAATAAGCATCATGGTAAAATTCAGATTTTCATATGTACGATATATATCCAATGAATGAGTCAGTAAGGTTTGCTCCATCTTGCTTTTGGTCTGCACACATTTTTACAACTGCAAATTAATTTTGTGGCTAAATGGAGGAACATGGAATCTGTAATGGCGAAGCTCTCGGTTGAGGCTAAATGTTTTGTGTGTTCATGTGTTGGGGGTGGTGTGTGTATATAGACTAAATGTTTAATGTGCTGCGACCGCTTTCTATTTTCTACATTATTAATCAGCCAATAAGGTAACTCTCTCTTTAATCTCACTGGGAATTATTTTGCTTTGCCCATTACACACATGCATACACACAAACACACACATTATGCAAAATTGTTATCGGTACATACATGTAAGCACATGCTACATACTGTAACACTGCACACATGATTACATAAAAATATATGGGCATAATACATGCACTGACAAGCACAGTGAAAAATATGATCTATGACACACTGCAGCACCACATTTAATTTGGAGCATACACATGAGGCGATGAAATGGATGCTGTTGAGAACATTAATTGTGTAGAGAATTGTGTTGGTTGTTAAACATGCACTACACGTTTGTAGAAGTACACTCATCTTATAAGCTTAAATCACAAATTGTGGCTGCAATCATGGGGGAAGGCCCACATTTCCACAAACTGTGGATATTCGTCTATTTTACCACAATGAAATTATGGTCAGTCCTCTGGAAGCCTTCTGAACAGCACTGAATGAGTGATCTTTCACTATTTATTTTGTCCTCCATGACATTATTTATTGAGAAAGAAAACAACACAAGTGCTGTTTGAAATTACTTTAAAGAGAGGAGGGGGAAAGGAATGAGCTAGCCTGTAGGGTATCAAATGTCAATAATTTCCAAGGTATTGTATATTCAGACCAAAAGGAGAATATCCCCAGCTTTCTTTAACACTGAATGGTGCAGCTCTGGGTTGCATTCAAAGATTTTTCTCATGGACAGACCACAGCCCTGATATATACAGTACCTCAGTCTGAAGTGTTCCCTCTACCTTATCTTGAGTTAGGCAATGATTAGTTTCATTAACAGCACAGCATGGTGTTGTACCTGAATTTCTTACCTCCTAGGTAATATAATCAACACTAAAGTACTCAAAAACGTGCCATCATTATCGTCGGTGAATGTTATTTATGGTCTGCTATGGTTAAGGATATGGTGCTCTGTCATGCTGTATTTGACGTAAAATGCTAGTCAGCATACTAACATGTTCACAATGACAATTCTAAGATGTGTTTGGTAATGTGTACCATGTTGACAATCTTAGTTTAGTGTGTTAGCATGCTAACTAGGGCTGGGGTGATTCGTCGACTACGTCAACGTAATTGATTACGTAAGTGCGTCGCTGTCAGTCTTAGTGGGATTCCCCCGGACAAGCTCCAGCTACAAGACCGTGCCTTCGAGCATCTAACGTTTGGTAGTATTTTAGACAGACACTCAACAAGGTGCTGCTCAATGAGCTCTCTGTGAATTGGAAATAGCTTCACTGTAGCACAACTGCTGTCCACAAATACGTGGAGCAGCATGAACACGTGAAGCGAAAGTATCCCAGAGCACTTTGTCCAGACAGCAGCACTGCAAATCGTGTTTACTTTCTGTCTCCACACAATCATGGCACATCAGCATGAGGACACACTTTATTTTAAGGTGCTTGTAATAAGAAGTAATTAACAGTTAATAAGCAATAAGTAATTAAAAAATAACACTTAAGAAGCTTATAAACACAAATAAGTGTTAACTAAAGCACAATTAACTAATTTATAATTGCTTATAAGACACTTATAGGCTCTTATTAGAAACTTGTTGATGGTTTAAATACCTGTCATTAACATTAATAAGATCTTTATTAACATTAATTAGACTTTATAAGGATTGGTTATTGAGAAAGTAACAGTTGTTATTTCCTTGTAAGACACTTGTAGTGAACTTATTAAAACAATCTTAATGTTAATAGGCAGCTTATAAAATACATCTTTATTAACACTGATAAGACTAAGTATTTCTCAATATGAACACTATTATATATATATTAGCATCCGTATGAGCACTTACTAGAAACTTGTTAACAATATATACCTTAAGAACCTTAATAAGATGTTTATTAACAATGACTGTTAGTAATATCCCAAAAGACATTTATTATTGGCTTGTGAGATATTTATGAGCTCCACCCAAACAGAAGTTTGTCCTCCTGTACTTTGGCCTGGACTGAAGTCAGAGTAGGGATTCCTCTTTATTAAAACTTACTTAAGACTGCACCAAATTCCAAGTAGGAGTAAATGTTGTAATGTAATTAAATATTTGATATTAACAATAAAATGTTAAGTTTTTATCTTTACATGAATATGCATTTGTGACATTGTGCATTTTTTTCTTTACAAAATGTATGAAGTAATCACAGCCAATTTTCTTAGATACACACACACACACACACACACACACACACACACACCAAACCTATTTACTGAGTATAAAAACTTTTTGTGCGGGAGGAGCCTGGAGGAGCCTTGTTGACTCCAACTTCCCTTTCTGTTCTGTTGGTCTGGAAACCCTTGCATTTCAAACGAGGAACATGTGGATCAAATTTAAGGTAAGAAAACAGTTAGCAAAGTGGTTAGCTATGTTACTACAGTCTTTACAGTTTTATAATTGCACAAAAACGAGGCTTTACATGTAATTTGAAGATAACATTGTTATAGTGATATTGTTATATAGATTTATACTGGAAGCCTGAGTAATGTAACTAAGTTACTGTGCCCATATGGCTAAAAGTCAAAGTGTGTAATTAACTGTAATATTATATCATCATAAAACACACTTCATTTAAAGTCAACAGAAACAAGATAAAACCTTCACAAACCATCTTAGTTGTCTTTCCATTGTTCCAACAACCACCACTCTGGTTTGGTTGAAATAAACCCTAAATTCACCCATTTACATGTAACAATTATGCTGGCTCTATACATGCTAAAAGTATCAATTATTAAATGGAGTCTGGTGTGCTTGGTGATGGCGATTTTGGAGTTGTCTGTGGTTTAACAAAAATAATTTTAATCTTTAACAAAAATGTCTCTCTTTGTAAGGACCCTTTATTGTTGTCAGACACTTAATAATAATCTGAGCCTGTCAGTGGCAAAAACAGCACTTTTATCAGACGGTAAATAATAAAGACAAATCAACTACTGTATAAAAATAAATAAAATAAGTATACAATTAAATGTAGAGAAGTATATAGGGTAGCTGTATTAGGAATGCAAATTACAATGTGAAGTGCAATCTGTGCATATTGAGTTTGAATGTACAATTTACAGTTATATTAACTAGCTCATGGGCCAGACAAAAAGCTGTTTTCATTTCAGTTGTACATGTCCTGTTTGTTTTTCTTTTTGCATTTCACAGAGCAAATTGATAGATCTATCAAAAACCAAGTAAAAATATAATATAATTTTTTAATTATTATTCACTCTTTTTTTTTTTACCAAGAACAGCAAGACTTAATTTGTAATGTGTTTGCACTAAATGTTGCTGGCTGTTGTACATTAGTTCCCATTACCTTGGTAATCTATTTTCATTGATACCACGCTGGTAGTTTCTTGGGTTACTTTTTTTTGGTATTCTGTTTCTCTTTCCCTGTGTCTCTTTATTATTTTCTCTCAGTGTCTCATGATGTTTCCCTTTCTCTCTCTGTCTCTTTCTCAGATAAAGGAAGAATTCTCGAGGATCAGACTGAAGCCACTACAGTCCACATTCCCAGGGAAGTTGGACAAACACATGCAGATTGGAAGAGAGGAGCTGTTGGGAAGAAATTTGATGAGACCCTTGACATGATAAACGAGGCATGTACTTTTAATATTGTAGCTGTTAGTTTAATTTTGTAGCATTCTGATATCTGTACTGTAAGATAATCTCTTATTCCATATATTTGTAGGACAGCAGCAGTCCTGAAGAGAAGCTGTGATCAGAGGCCTCATTCTCTACCTTGATGATAAGACAGAGGAGTTAATCAAGGACTACTAAGTTTTTTTCTGACCTCTCACCTTTTATTAATGCACACTGCAGAAGAAGGTGGTTATTGTTTATAAATGTAGGCAAATCCATGTGAGAAAAACATTTAGGCTCACAGGTTAAGTAATTCTGATGCACACATAAATTTCTTGAGTTAAATCCCAACAATGCTCAAAACTACCACAGCAACTACATAATCCCACCCAGATTTCTGTCCGGAGGGAGAGCGAAGAGCTATATGTTGTTGAAATCTAGCAAAAAAACATTTAGGTTTAATTCTATCCAGTATATTTCATAGGTTTGTGATGACAACGATGCTTCAGCCATCCAAGAGGCCCTCCCTTCATTTGCACTCAACATATTTGTGGACAAGAGAAATCAGGGAGGGAGGTCTTAAAAAGCAAGTTGGAATAGCCATCGCAGGAGCAATGGTCCTTTTTGGTATTCCCATTGTAACACAGGCTTTCACCTACCTAATGGGCCTTTTAAGGTTTTTCAGAAGATCTTCTTGGAGCTGGAGGATGGGAACCTAAAAATGTTCCCCGAAGTCCACAATCTCAAGGTCATGTTACTGGCGTAAAAGCCATACATACATTGTTGAAGGTGGAGGACTGAAAAACACACTTGTATTGAAAAAAAATCTGTACAATGTCATTTTTTGTTTAAAAAATCTGTTGTCATACATGATGTTGTTTAGAGTTAATTTTCAATAAAACATATTTGTAATTGCACTTTTTTTCCTGTGTATTTGAGTGGAAGTTTTATACTCTTCTTTTGGTTGCTGCTTTTAGTTTAAAGTTATGAAATGTAAAAAAATCTTAGAGTATGATTTTGTGCTTCACAACTCTAACACTAACTTTTTAAATATTTTTCCACATCCTTCTTGTATTAGTTCTTTTTATAAACATTTACTCATCTTAATAAGACACTGTTCCCACTTTAGTTTAGATAGCTGCAAAGGCGCATTGTTAATGGTTAATAAGTGCATAAATAAGGATATTAGCCTTTATAAGGCAGTAATATAAACTTCTTACAGTCTGATTACTGTCATTAAACATCCTATTAACAGTCATAAGTGGTCTATAAACTGTTAACAAGTTTCAAGTGTTCATAAATATCTTACAAGCAATAATAATTGTTTTAGGACGTTACTAACACTTAAGTCTCATTAATATTAATAAAGGTTTTATTAAGGATCATGAGGTATATATAACTTAATACGTTTCTAATAATAGCCTATAATTGTCTTATAAGCAACAATAAATGTGTTAATTATGCTTTAATTAACACTTATGTTGACTTATTTGTGTTTATAAGCATCCTATAAGGTCTTATAAGTGTCTTATTAACTGTTAATTACTGCCTATTACAAGAACCTTAAAATAAAGTGTTACCAGTATTTCTTCATCGCCTCCACATTAAAAGTAATTTCTGCCCCGCTGCTGTCATGGTAACGTAACATTACACTGTGTATCATCTAACGTTCGGCCGTTTCATATTCTCTGTTTATTTAACTGCCACGAATGAGCAAGAAAACAGCTGAATCTAACATTACAGACAATCTGTGACTGTCTGTCTGTGTGAATCGTTTCAGTTTCTTTGCCCCACACTAATGCAGAAATACGTTTAATTTTCATACTGCATTACTCACTATTGAAATAAATCCATGTCAGAAACATTTAAAGTTTTAAGTAAAGTACACTAATTTCTGTTGTTGTTATTTTTATCTCAACATCAGTGAAGAGGAAATTTGATTCATTTTAAGATATGCTGCTATTGTCATTATTCTAATGTGCTTCATCAGGATGATTGAATAAAATATTATTGATTAGGCATGTTTTTTCTTTAGAATACACAAAATTAGTCGTTAGATTAATCGACTTGAAAAATAATCATTATGTGCAGCCCTAATGCTAACATTTAGAAATTAGCACTATACAAAGTACAGCTGAGGCTGATGGGAATTAGTTAGTAGTTAATAGCTTTGTGGGTATTTGGTCACAAACCAAAGTACTGGACAAATACATTTTTTATCAGATGACGGCGCTAGATGAAACATTAAAAGGAAATGACCATAGTTATTATAATTCATCCTTAGAGGGACATAAATGTGTTAACCAGATTTCATGGCAATCCATTCAAAATCTGTTCTAAATAAATGGGAATCTGTGGTAATTTTAGTAATTTAAAATATATTAACATAAGGGATGAGCATGTCAAAATCATTTTTTTAATGTGTAAATTGACAATGGTATCTTGTGTTTCTTTTTTATGATTTAGTTGATTTGGTTGAGTTTTGCTGTGTGTGAGGTTGTTTTAAATATTTTGAAAATTTAATTAAACATTAAAAAATTGTACAGATGTAAAACTAACTTACATTAGTGCAATGGGTCTGGAGCTTACTTTTATTATGTCATTACATAATGTCACCAAGACCATTTGCAGCACATTTATTATACAGTCTTCAATGAAGAAGACAGTTGATTGTGAAGAGGCACTGATTTACTCTAATATCCAATTACAATATGATATATTTAACACAACTACAAAATCCAGTATTCTAGCCACTACAAGCATTGCTTGACAAATATTTCTATCAAGACACTTCAGCGAAGACATGCGTAACTGTAACTCTCCAATGGCTAAAGAGATTGATGCTTTCTATGGATTACCCTGCAGTAAATGTAACTAAACTTGCTATCATATACTCTTCTTGAGCTATTACAAGAGCAAAGTCTGTTAAATGAGTAATTGATAAAGCCAACTGACTTATTAATGAGGTAATTACTAAGGGTAATAAATGCATTGAGGACATTAATTAAGGCAATAAATACTTTCAGATTAGCAATTTTCTGTCATGTACTTTACATGTCTCTCCATAACCAATCAATAGTATCAATAACTCCCAGGAAACTCATTATGTAACTATGATACCATATTGACTTTGTGTTACTTTGTTGATAATAATGAATCTACGCTCATTTATTCTTGGGAGCAAGATCAATATATGATTATTACTGTATATCAGCCATGATAAAAAAGAAGCAGATTAGAAGGGGACAGAGTAAAATGGGTTGCTGAATGAGTAATGGAAAAGTTTCAGATTATAATGATTTCACAGAAAGATCATTTGGGTGAAGTCATGCAATTGAAATAATTTCATACAATTGGGGAAAACAACAAACAATCAAATTGGCCCAGATCAGCCAAATACTCTTTCTGGCAAGATTTTTTATTTCAGTGCAGCTGTAGACAGTTTGTCATTCATTCATTCTTTGTGTAATGGTCTAATGAAGCTTAGGAAAATATCAGTCAACTATCTTTAATTCATGACTTTCAAACGAAAATCTTACTCCTGACTCACTCCATTCAGTCAATTAAAGTATTAAATTTGCACTCTGTAGTGCACACTGGAGCCAATCACTAATCAGCCGGCTTGTAACTGCAAACTGTAGTGCACTACCTGTTACTAATGCTGAAAGCAAAATCCAACTGTGTATGCTTCTTTACTTTTTTTATACCAGTGGTTAACATGGTGGTTATTGTTATGCTATTGTTACAGTGGCCGAGGTTTTTAGATTGGCAAATTGGAGTTAGTTTACACAATTAGTAGTGTTTTAATTGTTCGCAGGCATTGTGAAACTTGGGTTATTGTTATGACTTGTCTGTAAAATGTTTGCTGTTGACAATAATGTGCATTAAAATTTTACAAGTTGCATATCACACTGTACAAAAGTCTTAGTTGCAATCTGCATTTGACTGTAGGATATCAACTCGCATCGTCCACCTGCGCTGCTCTTATATTTTGATAATGTAGCAAAACAATAAACAAGCTTTGGTAGTGTGTGTGAAGAAAATCTTTTCAAGTGGAAGCACAACATGGGATGCCAGTTTTGCAAAGTGTGTTTGAGGTAAACATGTTTTAGCTGTAGCATTACACTATAGTCACCAGTGAGTGCTTCTTTGTCATTTTAACAGCCAGGCACCGAGCCTTCTCTGGAGGTGAACCAGAGGTGGCAAGTTTTATGATCGAACTGCCCAGAAACAGCAGTTAGGGAAAGCAAACCTTTCACCTCTTCCTTTGGGTTCTCTTCAGCTGTCTGTTGAGAGTTGATATCTCACCCCCCCTCCTTCTCTCAGAGAGAGAGAGAGAGAGAGAGGAGGAATTTTGAGTCTCCAAATTATTTGATATAAAATGCACAAATTCACACTGTTTGTTCACAACAATGTGTTGCAGTTGCTAAAGCTCTAACTCAGCCACAATTTCACCTCAAGTTTCTCTCTCTTAACTTGCTAGCTACTGTTAGCACTAGCTAAGTTAGCATTAGCTAATGTTACTGGTAGCGCTAGCTAACTACACTGAACAAAATTATAAATGCAACTCTTTTGTATTTGGCCCCATTCATCATGACCTTAACTCAAAGATCTAAGACTTTCTCTATGTACACAAAAGTCCTATTTATCTCAAATATTGTTCACAAATCTGTCAAAATTTGTGTTACTAAGCACGTCTCCTTTGCCGAGATAATCCATCCACCTCACAGGTGTGGCATATCAACATGCTGATCAGACAGCATGGTTATTGCACAGGCATGCCTTAGGCTGGCCATAATAAGAGGCCACTCGAAAATGTGCAGTTTCACTGTACTGGGGGGTTCGTGGGGGTTCGGATATGCCACACCTGTGAGGTGGATCGATTATCTCGTCAAAGAAGAAGTGCTCAATATAGGGTTGGGTATTGTTTAAAATTTTATGATACCAGTACCAAACCCAGTACCCTTAAAGTGATACCGATACCAATTGAGTACTTCATTCGATACCTTGCATAAAATGTCACCTGTTGACATGTCACCTGATTAGTAGCTTATTATTATTTTTATTGTTGTTATGGACAAGCAAGGTTATCTATTTAGTTTTTTTTTGTTTTTTTTTTTAAATAAAAAAATAGATAAAAAGCATTAAAAAGTAAAAAAAAAAAGTATTGGGAAATTGTATCACATCACTCCCCATCCTAATTAAACTACTAAACTGAATTGAAAGATCTCCACAAGCCTTTTTCCTTTAGTGGTGAGCCACAAAAATACAAAACACAAGAATAAAACGAGAAAGCAGTCTGCTTAAACAAGTCACTAAACTACACTGAAGATACAAACAGAGGGTGTACGTCTAGCCGAACAAACAACTGCACATGAAGCAACCGCAGCTGCAGCCGGAGGCCCCATGAGTAAAATCAGCTGATCGCTGCTGTGCCACGAAAGCCTCTAATTGATGTGATGGAACACAGCGATCGATCGGTGACAGGTGATGAGCAAATAAAAAATATAAAATGTAAAGAGAAATGTTAAATGATACCAGAAGATGAAGCCAACAGAAAGCCAAGCTCCTGATGATAAACTTGCAACAGATAGTTACAGTTATGGTGCAGAGACATAGGGCAAAAAAAGGCGTGCTCTTCTCTTTCTTTAGGTGTGTCGTTTGCGTATTTGATGGCAAGCAAAACCATACAAATAGTCATTTTTGTCTGGTTACAAAAGGTAGGCCTAGGTATCGGTTGAAGTACTGGTCTGACTGGAGACGTTTCAATTCTACTCGACACTACACTTTGTGTACATAGAGAAAGTTATAGATCTTTTGAATGGTGGCAAAAACAAAAGTTTTGCGTTTATAATTTGTTCAGTGTATGTTACTGTTAAAGGCATTGACAGCCACCCAAAACGCGCCTTACCCTAACCATCACAGTGGTGTGTGCTTAAACCGTGACTGTATGCATGTTAGCCGGTTAACCTCCTTGTGTTGCAATGGGGAACACAACACTCAAATATGTTGTTTTGGAGAAACCATATGAGTTGTTTTGGAGAAAAATATCAGATATGTTGACCTATTCTGTTGTCTATATGAGGAAATGTTCTCTAACAGCTGTACATGTGCATTTGTCATGATTACAAATTGCTAACACAGCCAAACATCAAGCAAGAGCAACAATACAAGACATAGCAATATTTCTTACTAGTCCAACAGCTCAGTGTCTTGCAGCCTTTTATTTCATAAAGCTTTTAGCTTCCTCCTTCAACGTCCCATTTGCCCTTAGCCTCTGCCATTGTCTAACGTTATGTCCATAGTCGGAAGCTGAGCGCGGTTATGTTGTCCACTCGTCCGGTTCTGGCACAATATTGGTGCAGCTGTCCATCAGCAGCAGCATAATCTTGCCTGAAACTTGGGCGGCAAGCTACCCAACAAAGCTAGACAGCAACCAAAACAAGAACACTTACATTAATGTTACCAATGTCAAAATGTTTTATCTATGAAGTTTGCCAATATCAACAGTTTTATAGCTAGCGGCTAAACCTCAGATTTTGCTTGAGATGACAACTTTGCTAACAAAGGCAAACATTAAGCAAGCGCACAAGACACAGCAAGCCAGCTAATAAGTTATTACTTACTATTCCAACAGCAAGAAGGTCAGCTCGGCAGCTCTTTTAGCTCACGCCAACAACTAAAAGCCAGTCAAATATTTACTTTTGTCCAGTCCCTTGCTCAGTCACTCTCTTTTTCTGTCTCCAACAATGTCTTCTTTGGTCTTTTGGCAGTCTTTCCATGATATCCATTCTGAGAATTCCAAGCTAGCTTCTTCTAAATAATGTACATTGTACATTCTACAATTGAGGCAGCAGCAAACTCTAATTACAATGATACCACAACTGAAATGCCCACAGGTGACCATGCATGGGTTGGGCTGGCAGTGGTGGCTTCAATATTTTTGGTCAGTTTATTCTCTAAGGATGCTCTGTGACTAACCCCATTGGCTTTAGTTTCAGTTCAAGATTTAGCCAAATAACTGTTCTGGAAACTGTCCTACATTGTCTATTTTAGCAACTTACACATTCAATCTAAATAACGTGTTTTTACCTCATTTTCCATAGTTTAATCAAGTTGGCCACGAAATGCAAATCTCTTTCAGACAATCTTTCTTTGTCTTTGTGAGAGTCATAAAAATGACATTACCTTAAACTAGAGAGACATTAGACTTTATTACTCTATTATGAATTCTAATCCCCCTGCTCTCATCATTGACAAAAAGTCAAACTACAAAGACATTCACATCTGGGCTAAGCACAGGGAAATCCATCCAGAACAATAGCACAAAGGAACGGCAAACACAAACATGCACGCACGCACACTGAAGGCTAAATGGCTAGAGAATGACCATATAACTGGGAAAACAAGTGTTCACAAACGCATAATTACTATAAATAAACATATGAAGATGCCATGCAGTCAAAAATAAAGGGAGTAAATGATTTGTCCCTGTTAAAGTGGTGCGACATTCACCTGAAATCTGTTGAGAGTGTTGGTGGGCTTTGATTTTGGCTTAATCATGCTTATATTATGTTATATTGTCAGCACTTCTAGTATCAGAAGTATTTTTTTATTTGTAAACACAAATTAGTAATTCATGCTCTGAAAATGCTTGATGTGTGTCACCTCTTAGAGGTATGTGCTGTTGAATAACTGTCAAGTTCTTCTAAGAACTTAAGTGCCCAGACTGTTTACAGATTGCTCATATCAGCCTGATGAACGTCACCTGTTTCGCGGGGGTGGCGGGGGGGTGTTCGTGAGAGTTCATCAATATCATGATAAATGAGGCTACATAGGCAAAATAAGGTGATCTGTTCCATTCACAACCCAAGATGTCCACATGGCTGTCAAATTAGCAGACAAAAATATAAAAGAAGTTTAGCAGTGTCAGTAGTGGTATTAAAAGAGCCAAAATAATTACGAAACAGTACAGATTCCAACGATGTAATCACCCTCAGACTAGCAATATACAGTATTGTGACAGGAATAAAGTGGGAATGGTTTGATGCTAAAAACATCCTTTTAAAGCAAAGCAGTCCATGACTAATATGAGAGGCGTTAGATACTGATTAGAGCATAACATCACATACTGTAGGCTGTAATATTCAGGTCAGCTGTTGACATTCCCCCTGACAGTGACCTGCATAAAGAACCTTAGGCAGCTGTTGCTGCACCCACTTCTCCTGCCCCTGAAACAGACCGGCTGTTTCAGCAAATACAAATCAAATAAAAAGGCCACCAGCTAGATGCGGTGAAGAAGAAAAAATAAATAAATAAACACATCCGAAAAGAGGTCCAGTTAGAGAAAATTTCACAAAGCAAAGGTCTGGAACATCAACTTGCGTTATTCAGTAGCCTACCTTAATGTATATTGTATCAACATATGTTTTTAGTCAACAACTGACTGTCAAATCAGATACTATTTCAACAATATTTACAGTACAATATTGTCAGTTCTCACAAAACAGAAGGGATAATAATTAATAACTACTCTAATAATAAATTCTAAATGTAAGTAATCTAAAGGCTGCATTTAAAAAACGTTTTTGTAAATGTGCACATTAAAATAAATTTTATTTGTTACTCAATTTCAGAAAAAATTAAACTATAGCTTTTAGTGACTGAAGTTCAGTCTCAACCAATTTTATAATTAACACGCAACATATCTTAACAAAAGAACAGCTGTAAGGCCTCCTCTTCTCTTTCATTCCCTCTGATATAACTACCACTTCCCTGCTTGTTCTTGTGTAGAGAGAAATGTGAGCTCTAGCTAGGATTGGAGATATGAGATATTCCGGTTTTGAACTGCCAGTGGTAAGAATGTACATGTGAAAATCTGTACATTCTTCGTTAAAAGCCATTTGAAGTCTCTTTTCTCTTTCGTCTCCTCTCTTCCTCTGTGCATCTCACTCGCGGACTCAACTCACAATGCTCAGGGCCGTTAACGGCTCTGGCAATGCTTAACAATGCACAGATTTGATGGGCTGAGCAGCATCACATGAGACGATTAGAGCACATGTGATTTGTCTGAGTTTCCTGTGCCGCCGAACGAGGACAGTAAATGCTAGAAAAGCTGTGCATTTTAAAATAGAAAAGCTCCGTCACGATGTAGTAATTCTCAATAATAGATCGGCTGTACGTCTGGGTCCAGACAATATGGCCGCTGGGTCTGGATCCGGACTGCGGTCCGCCTATTAGTGACCTCTGCTATAGAGGCATCATGAGGGCACATCGTCTCACATGTAAACACGTTCTCATCTCAGGGCGTCAGTTACAGACACTTTAGGAAAGTCTGACAAAGTGTTGGTACTTGACGCAAACGGTACCCTTAAGCGTCCGTATAAACGCAGTTTGCTAGTGAATAATTGGCTGGGGTTATGCGTAGCAACAACGAGGGAGGCTAATCCTATCTGCAAGCTGTATGGTGAACCAGTTGACATGCACGCAATCACTGACTTAGGTTTAGGCACACACACCTGTGATGGTTAGGGTAAGGGTAACGGGCTTTCAGGGGGGCTGTCAACGCCTATAAGACTAATGTAATTAGCTAGCTAGCTACTGACACTATGGTCTTAGACATGTACTTCTACTCTGGGAAAGCCCAGGGTTTTGTCCAGTGAAAGGGCACCCCAGAGGGCACTTTTCTGTTACAATTAGCGTATGCACATTCACAGGAATAGAAAGCACAGACTTAAACAAGTAAAAAAAATTATTATAAAAGTATAAATATAAAAACTATGAAAAGTCTAAATACCCCCTTACCATTCAGATTTGTATGCTAAAGCGGTGGTGAGTAGACACGCCCCTTGTACTTAAATGTTTTGTTGCTTTACATTGAATCTACAAATGAGGATTTTGTGACACAGAAGAGCCGAAAAATACTATGTAATGTCAAAGTAAAAAATGCTGATTGACCTAAACTGACTACATACACAGAGAGCCTCAGTAGCAGATAAACTTGCACTTTCTTTTGTGCTCCATTGCCAATGTGTCTCAGATGAAACCTGCATTGGGCAGCAGTGTATTTAGATTCACCTAACTCCATCTGTGCAGAGTTACAACATCAGTGTTAGTAAATTCTCTACTAAAATGAAAAACATTTGGCTTCAAATTATCCCCATAGAGTCACATTTAGAAAACACTCTTAACCTCTAGGATTCGTCATTATGGGCACAGAGCTTGAACACTCAGTAAGTCTGTATTTACTCAGTACTCTGCCTGCTTTTATGGCCATTAAAATACTATAATGTGTAAATGCAGTTGTTGTAATATCTGTCATTATGCTTACTGGTTTCCATAAAAGCTTTCCGATACACAGCATACATGATGAAGCATATTTTTCAGCCATGGAAATGGCTGTAAATTTAAAATGAAAAAGTGCTGTGTGTGGAGATGAAAGTAACCAAGCTAGTCTGTTGTGGAGCTCTAGGACCTCAGAGAGGTTTGTTTGTTTCAATGACATTGTAACAGCGACCTCACATGTAGACTGAATTTTATCTAACAGAATGTCAGTCAGTTAGAGAGAGAAGTTGTCTTTAACATAACAAATCTAAATGTGAACTTGAAAACAGGACATTGGAAAGTCTGAACATCATGTATAAGTGTTTATTTTCCTTGGAGAAAAACTTTATTTAACTGTACAAAGTGTTAAGTACATCTGTAAATATGATTATGAATTACAATTCAGAAAAAGCATGAATTTTTATTTTCACACAGCAGCTCTCTCAAACTGTGTTACGATATTTGGGCTTACAAACACAAACAGACTCATCCATTACATTTATTCATTTAGCTGACGCTTTTATCCAAAGCAGCTTACAATTGCTATATATGTCAGGTCACACACCTCTGTCTAGCTCAGGGACACATTTCTGGATGTGTCACAGTGGGGGATTGAACCCAGGTCTGTTACACCAAAGGCATTGTCTGTTTTCAGGAATAAACTGACTTTCATCTCATAGCAACTTATGCAGACTGATCTATAACCAAGGACACACACACACATTTAAAAGTATGACTCTCCTCCAGATGTGCAGATGTATTGCAACAAAGAAACATATTTGCATCCTCCAGCCTGCTGTTCCAGGCTTTTGGTTTCTCCAAATGTTGTTTTATTTGTGATGAGAAGGACTCCATCAGAGCATACACTTTTGGGCCGAGTATAATTGAACTGCACAGTAAAAACAGGAAAATAATGTAAATGACTGAGCTGGGATTGTTCTTTTATGTTTTCCAACTATATTTTGTTGGTGTAGAGACATTTACAGTATTTTATCTTTCAGTGTAAATACTGTACATGATTTTCATTCATAGCAATGCATGGTATTTATAGTAAGGCCATAGGAGACTTCTAATAGGTCAGGGTGTCGCCTGCAAACCATCCGTTTGAACTTAAAACTGTATGTGACAATTAACAACTCAGTCAAAAAACCTAATGTGTTTTCTATATGATGAAGGAATACAGGCTGTACTGTTCAAACAACCAAACACTTGCAAGAATACATTGTTCCTTAATATGTAGTATTTCCTTTTCCTGTTTATGTTTGCTTACATAAAGGGTTTTTATGCTGCATTTACGTGTGTGTGTGTGCGCGCGCGCGCACGCACACACACACATACTGAGGAGTTTGTGTATCTTGTGTGTATTTAATGTGTTACCCTGTAACTTTCCTAAAAAATTTTTATCTCAACTTAAAGTCATATTTTCCCTCCATCAATCCATCTCTCTGAATCTTTCTAAAATCAAGCATAATTCTTGGTATTCTCTTGACAGCACTCTTGGAACCCAAAATATGACTCATTCACTGTATATCTGACTTAAACTGACACACACTGTGTGTATTCATCAGCAGCACAGCAGAGCAGATGCTTTCCAACACAGGGGTTTGATGTGAGTTATCAGTAACAGTAGACTGTCCTGATATCCCAGGAGCAGTTATTCTGAGACTGAAAACCCTGCTGCTGAAGAATTTCAAAGCACTAATGGTATAACATATCATAGTACTCATTACTATAAACCTTAAACTTTTATTCTTATAGTTATTGTGAAATTGCCTGTTTGAGCATAATACCAATTTCCACAACAACTTTTTGGAAATAAACCAGATTCATTCTGTCTCAATTCAGCAACGTCAGCCAAGAGAGACTTTTGTTGCTATGCTGTAACACATAATAACCTACTGATTGATGGCTAAAGTATATAGGTCAGATTTTATGATCAAATGTTTGTTGCTTTTACTCTTCTGCTACTACTAACATATTTACAGAAAATTATTTCATAACATGATACATGTTGCAATTTACAATGAATGCATTCAATATGTTTTGTTATTACATGCCTTTTTGTTTTTAGAAATTTAGAACTTTTTTTGTAAAAACGTAAAAGTTGAGTTTGAGAAGAGAAGGTGAAAGAAAGGCAGAGTATAGTATGTGAAGAAGGTAACAGGAAAAGAGATTTATTCAGAGGAGATTGTTTGAGCATATGTAAGAACTCTAAGCAAAAACTTATTTTTGGTACCACTGTGTTGAAGATTAGTAGTTCTCAGCTTTATTGATGGTTGGGCAAACTTTAAAGATGTTCTCTGGTTTGTTGATGCCGCCAAGGACCAGGAAAAAAAAGAAGAGAAAGGGAGAGAGGACAAGTTAGGCAGGAAAAACATGGAAGAAATACAGTGTTCTGTGTCTCCTCCATTTCTTTTGTCTCTACAGTGCACAATCCATCACTGGTCAGGGAGAGAGCTACAGACAAACTGAAATTCAAAAATCTTTCATTGTCTCAGCGCTCACACCCTCTCCGTCACCCCATCTTCACCACGCAATCTGTTTTTCCACTTTGCAATCTCCCCTCTTCCATCTTTTTTTATTCCCTCTTTTTTTTGAGGAAAGTGGTTGAAAGTGACTTTAAGAACGAGTATGGTCTGTGTTTACAAGTATGAACTTGAATATTATATACTTATATAATATTCATATTTATTGCTCCCAGTTAACCCTCCTGTTATGTTCATGTTAATTATTTCTGTGTTCCTATTCCAAAATGGCAGCACCATTATAGCTGATATAAATCCATAATATATTGTCACCTAATTTTGCGTTAGATCTTTTTATTAACGTACATTTAACAAGCATTACAAGTTTTGAACTTCTGTTAGCTATTTATGGCCTGTAGGCCTCATTGACCCAAGTTCATACATTGAGGGGGGAAAAAAGCATAATGTTTTGAGGGAGCCCACGATCCTGCATAAAAAAGGTATGGACTAGTGATGTGTGGAACAATCCTAAAGTATCGATATTTCTGATACCAACGTTTCCTGCTCTAGGATCGATACTCATAAAAAGGATCGATATCCAAACTCAGTCATTTGGAGTGAGTGTGTGTTTTATCGTAAGTATCTTACTGTCACCAGGATGGTCTAATTATACTCGGTTGATAGGAACTACTCCTTCTACTCCTAACTCCTTCTGCCTGTCAAAGTAATGCTTGCACTAAGGCTCTGTGACGGAACTTCTTTGAAGTGAGCCGCTGCAGCTACTTACATTTCCAGGACTCTGGCTGACTGTAAAAACAGTCAAGTCTGGCTGTATTTTAGCTGTGAATGTAATAATGACGCTGTGTGTGATGTGTGCGCAAAGATGGATGATAGAATGATGTTATGAAGCGGCAGTTCTGAGCAGGATATTTTTATTATAATTAAAGAATATGATTATGCAGCTATTATTTTGAATTGGTAAGGCTGTAGCCTACTCCTTATTTCTCTCAAATACAGAAACGGGAGGGGGGATGTCACATTAAAATAGAAATAAAATATGTAAAAAGTATTGGTATCGACAATTTCAGCCTGGGTATTACTTGGTATTGGATCGGATAGGAATAAAGTAGTATCGCACATCACTAGTATGGACCGTGGATGGATGTATGGAGGGAGCACCTAGGATCATAGCTGTGCACACAGCTAGCGCCCAATCACAAGGACACGTATAAGTAATAAGCCAGCCATTACCATCCCAATAAGGCGGGTCTGGACTCAAAACAGGTGGGGAGAAAAATAAAGCTTGAGGAATATATGGTACATCATCAGTGACATCATACATCAGCAAATGTGTTATTGATGTGGTGGTCACTAAGACAATAAAATCAGACCTAAACCGGACATCATATTTTTGTCATACTGCACATTGCTGCAGCACCTCTTTCACCATGTGTGTTTAAACAGTGGAGTGAAGCATCTCACATCAATTTGATCTTGATCGGTGGATAAGATGTTAGTTTGTTGAGTCGCTGTTAACACCGGGTTAACGTAATTGGAGTTGGTGCACGTTAGCGTAAAAGGGGCGTGTTCGGCCGTGCAGGCAGTGTCTTTTTGCAACGGCGCATGCTCCGTATTTCTCCAGAGGAATGCACATTGGTAGTGTCAGGAAATTATGAATGTAAAGACAAGTTAACGGCTAAATCTAATATCGTGGTGCACGACAAAGCCAGGGAGGCTTGTTGGCATCGCATTGAGTAAATAGCCTAATTATCTTAGTGTTCTTACTGTAGTTCAAATCTCTAGCCTGTTATGTATTTTATGGGCTCTTCTTTTATGTGTAATATGATTTAAGATGTAAAAGGTACAACTGCACATAAGGTCCATTGTAATAGAAAAAAAAAGGAGCCAGCGGAGAGGGGTAATAATCTGAGACAGAATTTAATTTCCAAGATTAATCTAGGCCTAGAAGTAAAAAACTTGAATATTCTCTGACATTGCAGTCACACATTTATGAGAGAAACTTCACTTTGCAAGGCTGCAACAACACACACACACACACACACACACAAACACGTCTGCCGTATATTATGCATGCACTGGAACTTTGCAATCGGATTTAGCAGTGAGGGAATACTTTAGTATAGTTTAGTCCACAATCACTATCATGGACCTTAGAGACTTTGAAGTGGATTGGGCGTATTTGATTTTTTATGACATCAATTTCAGGGAATTTCCGATTTTCCTTCTTGTAAATTTCACACTTTCATTTAGGAGGGGTTTTTTCCTCGTTATTAACCCCCACCTGGCTCCCTATTTTTTGGACATGTAAAATAATGTATCTAAATATGTGAAAACACTTAGGAGAATTCAATTATAGACTACAGATGGGCCACATCTAAGAAACTATCCTGTTAATTAATTCCTCTCTAAAATCACAGAGGCTGCAGGGCTCGCTGTCTGAACGTAATGCTGTTGTGTTCAGAATGTCATTGCAGCCGCAGTGGAACAAATCAGGATGAAATCTAAACATTTTATGAAGTGGTGTGTATTAATATCCTACTTCTCATCATTAACACTGAGTACAAATGTGGTGTGTAGTCCACGTACAGGGTAACCTCGAGTTAACCATGAACAAAACCTGCTCGGAGCTGTCTAGAGATGCAGCGTTAATTGCCATGGCAACAGACCTCGGTTAACACCTATCCACCTTTCATAGTACGAGTTAACCGGGAAGTTACACCCGACGTCACGAAGGTACTCCTGAAGTTACCTGGATAAGCCAGTTACCCCGCTTTGTAGTACAGGCCACTGGTGCTTTCGAGTGGCTTTTTATTGTGGCCAGCCTAAGGCACACCTGTGCAATACCCATGCTGCCATGTGTAGCATCTTGATATGCCTCTCTTGTGAGGTGGATGGATTATCTCAGCAAAAGAGAAGTGCTCACTAACACAGATTTTGACAGATTTGTGAATAATATGAGAGAAATAGGCCTTTTGTGTACATAGAGAAAGTCTTAGATCTTTGAGGTCAGCTCATGATGAATGGGGGCTAAAAACAAAAGTGTTGCGTTCATAATTTTGTTCAGTGTGGATTTTGGACTTCCTCACAAACGAATCCCGGACAGTTCTGATCGGCAGCCACACCTCCTCCACTCAGTGCTGGCAGTGATAAAGTATCCTGCAGCCCTACCACCAGACTTCACAGCAGCTTCTTCCTTAAGGCTTTGAGACTCCTAAATTCATCCTGAGCATTGCGCTATGTAAGATAGTTTTATTACTTATTACTCATCCACCCATCTAGTGTATATTATTTTTTATATAGTAGCATAAAGGGAACAACAACTTCATCTCATTATACAACCCTCTGTTGTATAATGATAAATCTGGTAAACCTGAGGTTGACCAACAGACTGAGGTTGACCAACAGACTAACAAAGCAACTTTTCCGCCCCTGTACCAATGCCATTAGCATGGCTAAAAATCAGCCATTGTTCACCTAAATATGACTTGAGTCAGGTACTTTGTTTATTGATACTCATTAAAATACAACAAAATAGGCTGTGTGTCAGCGCACTCCTAAATGAGTCACACAACTGTTCCAAAAAGTACTTGTTTTCTAATCTGCTTCTTAATGATTAAGGTCAGGTTTAAGTTTTAGCAACTTAAACTACTTGTTTAAGGTTTGGAAAAGACTGCTTTCATGGTTTGAAGAAACAAACTTTGATTGTTGATAGGGGATGGGAAGCAGACTGTGGTCTCTTGTTTCAGATTCACACCCAACCATCTACCCTGACTTCCACCCCAGTATTTTTACTTTTTACTACTTACAGAGGGTAGTCATTACCACATTACTACATGACCGCAATAAGTTGTTTCTTTGTCAGGAAGTAAACATTTTAAACATTTGAATTCACAAGCCTAATATGGTCACATCTGTGGATTTAGAAGGTTGCACCAGGCTGCAAATGCACATCCAATATTATTATCCTATACATTCAAAACTGTTACACAAAAAATAAACAGTGGCATTTGTAGAAGAATATATGGATATGAGTCTTTGTTATGGCTGTATGCATTTCCCTGTGCTGTGTACATGTTCTTTTCTGTCCTAGTTCTGCTCTGCTCCTGCTAATTGTTGAACAAGGTCCACCTGGCTTTGGAAGGCGGTCTTTAAAAGCTCCTGTGCAAGCGTCAGCAGGGAGGCTTTTTGATTCGGGACTGCTGGTCTTGCTGCTTTTTAGTTGGGGCATTTTGTGTTATGTGCTTGTGTTTTTGGTGTTCTTGATTTATTGTCTCCCACTTTGGTTGTTTAAAGGTGTTTGTGTGTTAAGCTTGGGTTAGTGTTAGAGTGTTTGGCCCATGTAGCCACCAAAGGGTGGGGTGTAACAGTCTTGTAAGAATTCAGTTCAAGTATGGTCCTACCTTTTTGTTCTGCAAGCTTCTGACCTTCCTTCTCTTTTCTTTCATTAGTGATTTATATTATCTTCTGTGATATATCTGCCACTGTCTGCTTGAACTCAGTGTGAGGTCCTGTTGTTCCTGAATGATGCATCTGTATACATGACAAATTAGTTGGCGATACGTTCCTGCACCAGTGTGACAAAGATTCACAGCTCTTAGCAACTTACCTGATTCTGATTTTTATTCTGTTCCGGCTTTCTTTGCATTATCTTTCTGTGTTCTGCAGGCAGCTGTGTTATTCTTCAAATGCATTGCATTTGTCATCTGTCATTTAGATAAGTCATACTCTCTTCGGAAAGTGGGAATAGCTCGTTAACACAAATGGGAAATACTGACACTTAATGACGTGCAGAGAATTCTTAAAAATAAACTTTACGAGGTATTTCTGTGCAGCACACTGAAAACTTAAAACTGTTTCCATGTGTCACCCCTCCATAGTGGTCTCTCTCCATCGGTGCCAGTCTCTGCTTTTTCAGTCAGTGAAGCGTGTGATTGGACAGCAGCAATGCTCATTAGCATAATTATACAGCATCCATCTTCAACATGCATGAAGTTGAGGAGAGAGAGAGAGAGAGAGAGAGAGAGAGAGAGAGAGATGTTTTCATATCCCGTTTGGGACTCTAACCTGAATCCACACTAACTGAATGGGACAACAATCTAGGTCTCCACAGGTAGACTGCTTTTTGAGGGTAAGATGTGGTTTTAGGGTTCAGGTTACAATTAGGTTAAGGTTAGTGTTAAAGTGTTAAGGTTACGCATGCAGTTTTGGTTAAAGGGTGTGTGTGTGTAGAGCACCAGCAGCAGTAACCATTGAAGACAGGGTCAAACAATGTCTCATTAGCAAGCAGACACTCGGTAGAGACTGCATGCACTGTACTCACTCAGTTCCTTGGTCACCTTCATGCCTGTCAGATTGTTGCTGTGTTTAGGTCATATTCACAGATAATGGCTTCTGTTGTAATTTTCCAGAAATAATTTGTGTAAACAGCAGAGCACACTGGACATCCACACATGCACAGATTTGACATAATATCCCAGTTAACCAGATTATTTGAATATATTTAGATGCAGAAAAACCGCCCATTTACTTTTACAGAGCTGCTTTCTTTCATAGTTGTGTGCAGTATACAGTTTTAAAATGCATTAAGTATTATAATAATGGGGAATTTCAGCTGTGTTCAGTTTAATGGCAGCATCAATGAGATTTTTTGGGGAGCCCAGAAAAACACAATTGTGGTTGTCAGTGCTAAAAGCATTTGACTCTTTTTTTTTTTTTTTTTCCAAACATAAAATGATGATCTTGGTATGTAGACTTTGTGGTAAAGAATTAACAAGTGCCATAATTGGCTTTATGCTAGCACCCATGATAACCACCTCAGTTATGTTTCTTCCATATAATTTGGATTATTTTAAAAGGCCTTCAAATGTACAGATATATCTTGCCAGCAAGTCACCATGCACAATAGTATTCTCTTTCATGGAACACATTTTTACATGTCAGAACAGGAAAAGCACAACTGTAAAAGTGTCTGATGGCTGAAATCCATTTAGCTGTTTTAATTACGGAGACACCTGAATAGAAGAGTTGTTATGAGTAACACCTGTGCTTTTCCTAATGTCAAAACCTTTGCTGTGAAAAATGTCTATACGCCAACTGCCACACCTATATGGAATACATTTGCAGTGAATCTTATTGATTACACCTGTGCTTTATACCTGCTAAAAGTATTATTCCATATCGGCATTGAGCTGAGCTCTCATCATTTACTCTGTGCCCAACAGTGAGTGCAGCACAGAATTCTTATCTTTGCAGACAGCATGTTTTCTGTGACTTACATTTGACACCTCCCTTTCACCTGAACAACAGGGAAATAAATTAGCAGTCTGTTGTTACTTCTCAGTGTCTAGAGCAGCACAATTTATGGCAACAGACTTAAGTGGTGAAGTGACTCATCATAGTCAAGACTTAAGGTGCATTTTTCCTCACTGAAGGAAAAGTCCCCCCTTCGGCATCCTTACATGTTTTTTTTGGTTTGCATTGTAGCTTGGGAAGCCTGCAGTTATATCATATTTTGTTGCAGCATAGTCCTACATGCTTTCACTGACTCCAATCACACATAGTCCATGCTCACAATTAAAAATGAGCATCTGGACCGTTCTAGTTCACCACAGCTGGTACAACAGTAACTTCTTGTATTTTGCCGACTGCATTTCTAGATGCTATTCAGTCAGATTGTCCTTAATACCCTTGGTGCTCTCCCTCATGATAACATTTTGATTCCACTTAAACAAATAAAAGGTAAAGAGTTAGTTTGAGAATTTTTTAAAGTGATCTTCAGGGTGCTCAGGGGTCCTACAAAACTTTGAGAACTTGTCATGAAATAGCTTGAGAAGTTATGAATTCCTCTTTTGAAAATTTGTTCAAACCCTGTAGATGAGTAAACTGGCAATAACTACAAAAGTCTGACTGTCCGCAAGACTAGCAAAGAGACTGACACTGTCACTGAGAAACACAAATACAGGAAGCGGGGGAACAGGTAGATGGGTTGCCAGATAGAAAGACAAGGAAAAGGAAGGAAGGAGGAGGAGAAGGAAGAAACATGCTAATAGAAAAGACCACCAGACAGACACTGCTGGCAGAGAAAAAGGCAAATATGATAACCAGACACAAACACGATGCTAAACAAGGTGGGAAACTCATCATAATATGATAGTGCTGAGGATAAGCATTTTCTGGGCATTGTGCCCCCCCACACACACACACAACCAACAGCCCCACAGATATTGTTGAAATAAATGCAGCTCATCACATCATTCTCAATGCCTTGAAAACAGCATAACTGGGATTGTCGTTTGGTAGTATGACCATGGCGACTGGGTGTAATTTTCTACCACATTACAGGCAGCAATCAGCGTAATGATCACTTACCGGCAGGGCACTACAACACTTAACAGACTGTAGAGATAGAACTCAAAATTTGTGGTGCTGCATGAGATCCAGTAGATACTTTAGGGATTTTGTGAAATAAGTCCTAAAATCCTAATTCTGTTGCGGTTTCAGGAGAAAGATAAAACTGAGACTAGGATCATTCATGAAAACATTTTCACAGCAAACACACATTTTCTTATTTGTCAGCAAATCAGAGATAGACAATATGTCATTCTGCTGTGTATTTCTTTTTTTTCCTTTTTTTTTTATTCATTCAAGAAAGCCTCCAATAACAATTAAATAATATATAAAAAAAGAAATGAATACTGCAGTCGGTGAGTGGTGATGGCTAATCAGATAAACTCCAGGTCTCTTACAAGAGGATAAACCAATACATCAGATTTAGGCTATGTTTTGTGTTACTTGCTACTTGCCAAGGTACATATTAACATACATTAACATAATACCAGCTTATTTGTAAATTCTTTCTAATGTACTTACCAATTTGCCATTTTGTTTGCAATAAAGTCAGAATGCAGAAATGTCCAGTTGTCTTTCAGCGACACAGGTTTTATACATTTCTAATGCTTTACACTGTTGTGACACTGAGTCTGAGCTGAATGCACAAAACAGACTGTGACAGTGTTGGCTATGATGAAGCATCACGTGATTTTAAATGCCTATGCATTAAGACTGCTCAAGGAAGAGTCATTTCTCAGATTTTGATTATCAAGTCATCATAACAAAAAATTCTAATGGAGAAAGCACTTTGTGTTCAAAAAGTCAAGAGTTTAAAAATAGGTCACAAGTAGTATGATGCACATATCTCTATCTGCAATCGACAACTGAAAAGACAGGGCAAAAAGTGAGACAGAAGGGCAGAAAGGCCTGAAGAAAGATCCTTGGAACCATTTTAAAATGTATTAATACTGTGCTTCGATCACAACATTCTCAATTCAATTCCGGCCAGTGACCTTTGTTGCACTGATGAAATGATAGGAAATACTCTTGTGTTTCTCAAGGTAGGTCAGGGCTAGCTACTAAAACACCAGTATGCTCCTGATATTTATAAGATTTGAGTTTATTGTTGCATAGAGAGCTCAGCACACTTTAACTAAAGGAAAAAGACTTTTATTTACTTGCTTTTAAATTTTGTTTTTTTCCTTCTAAATGAAGCAGTCACTTTTGATTCACACAGTTGCAGGTCATATTCATTTATATTGCCTGGTTGCATGTCTACCCCTGATTAATAGACTGGTCTTGAACTGCTGCTATTTACATTGACATTATTTATAAGGCAGTTAGTCATGAAGCTTAAGCTTGGTGCAAATATGATTGGATGACGTGATTGAAAGCATTTCTCCATGCAGGGGCTGACTGTGAGGGAGATCGGATTCGCTATTGAATCCCACAAGACAACATTTTTCCTTACTCATAAAGTTTAGTTTGTTGTCTTGTGACCATAGCTTAAATCCAAGTTTTCCATTCCTAAAACCCATTCTAACAAAGACTGAATGTTTGGCAATGTGAGAATAAAGTTTATTTTAACGGGAAAACTAGTAAAAAGTAAAAAAGGAAATGTCATTAAAAACTTTTATGACTGAGGTTTGCGCTCATTTAAATTGAACACTGTTGTGCTGTTTGAAGATGGAGGTTTAAAATAATTTGTTGACTCCAACTAGCTTTCTCGACTGGTGGTGGAAGAAAAGAAAGCACACACCGAATGAAAGAAAATGGGCTGAAGTTATCGACCAAAATAGCAAGTAAACACAGAGATTCAAGGGATATGAGAAAAATAAATGGTAAGAGAATAGGACATGCAAAACAAATGAACAGAAAAGAGACTGCCACGGAAGGAGAATGCTAGCTTTTTAGACTCAACAATGAGGAGCTTTTTGGTGTTTAGCCATACCTGCTGTCCAGGTAGGTAGGTTGGAGTGGGTCTGCGGTGAAGGTTTGCATGTCTGTGCATATGACTGGCCCTTTTCCAGGTCCTGAAGCAGTGGCACATGTGTGACTGAACAGAGGGGACTGCCAACTCTCATGAGCGGAGCAGAGGAGTTTTATATTCAAGGGCAAAAATAAATGGAGACATACCAGTGGAAGCGTCGGAGAGGATCTTTCTCAGTCTGACTGTTGGTTTGATTGTATCCAGAGGAGAGGCTAACAGTTATACCCAGGGTGGAACAGGCCTTCCAGACTTGAGAGACTGTGGACCTCTGTCAGAAACGATATCAGAGGTTAGACCAAGCAGGCGAAACATATGTGCAACCAGAATGTCAGCAGTTTCTTTGGCAGAGGGAAGCTTGGGTAAGGTCAGTATATGAGCAAACTTAGAAAAACGATCAATGACAGTGAGTATTACCAGAGGATGGCGGGAGACCAGTAACAAGTCCACTGCCACATGTGACCAAGGACGACTAGGTATGGGCAAGGGCTGCAAGAGACCAGCACTGAGCTGAGTGGAGGTTTTACCCCAAGCGCACACCGGGCAGGATGCGATGTATGACCGTGTGTCCATCTTCATAGTGGCCCACCAGAAACAATGGCAGAGGAAGTCCAAGGTCAGGCTTAGCAGCATGGCAGGTAATCGGTAAGGAGTGGGCCCACTGGAGGACCTGTGAACGGACTGACTTGGGCATAAACAACCGATTTAGGGGGGGGGCGGTTACCTGGGTCAGGCTCTTGGGCACGGATTACCTGGGACTCGATGTTACAGGTAACACCCACTACAGAACAGGTGGAAAGCAAAACGGTTTCAGGATCTGAACTTGTTTCCCTAGAATTTATGCAGAACAGAGCATCAGGTTTAATATTGCATGTGCCAGGACGATAAGATAAGGTAAAATTAAATCTGCCTAAAAGGACAGCCCATCTGGCCTATGGTTCTTGTGATGTGTCCAGATTAAAAACGGATCTTCAGCCCCCTCAAACCATTGACACCACCAGTGGCAGCTGGCCAATAGACGGCGCCGCCCTCCCTGGTGGTGGAAACTTTTTATAGATAGTCTATTGGTGGAAAGTATTTAGATTTATTTTTAAAATATTTTTTAAAAAGTGTGTTTAAAATGCACAATGTGTAATATATAAAATATAGGGTAAATTATGTTTGGGGGTGACATTAAACTTCCTGCTCATCCACTGATCTCTTCTAGGGCGCCAGAGCGATCGCCTAAGCAGCACAGCAGCGCAGCCAATAGCTGACTCTGGCTGACACAAGATATGCCCATAGCAACAGAAATTAAGCCAATCAGCGTCCTCAAATCTGATGTCTGAAGGGCGTTCCAGCATCTGCCCCAAGCCAGTCAGTAGGTGGTAGAGGGACCGTTGACGTTGTTGACGAGATGAATGCGGAACTCAAGACCGACACAGGCTTTCAGCCTTGGCTAGCTGGATGCAATGATTTAAATACCTTTTTTTTGCTTCCCATTCTTGCTTTTGCGGCGGGGGGACAGATACAACATGGACTGTTACAGGAGTAAACGACACGATACCTTTATCTGAGAATATTAAGAAACGCATGTGCAAAGGCACATGGATAATACAGTGAAGTGTGTTGGAGGAGCACCTTAAAGACAGCTACCGCTTTCAAAGGCACCTCAAAGACTGTGCAAAACAAAACTTTTGGACTGGATGCTGTCAGTTCTTGAAGATTACATTCAAGAGGAATGTTTATTCTGGCAGATGAGACAACTGATATTTCCACCCACTGCCAGTTGGTGCTTGTGCTGTGGTACATAAACAAGGAGAATGTAGTGGACAACAGTGTGGATTTGTGCATTTTATATTAAATAAATTTGGAGCTACTCCAAATTCCTCTTTTCCTCTCCCAGAGAGGAGCAGGAAGGCTGAGATCAACTTTCAACAGACGGCTGAAGAGACCCCAACAAAAGAAAGGCGGTGGAGAGGTCACTTTCTCTAAGTGCTATTCCTGAACAGCCTGATCACGCGATGATGATGACGATGATGATGATAAAGAAATGTCATACTATACTCTGTTAATCGCCAGCTTGAATTTAAGGCTAAATAACTAAATTCCCCAGTTCCTAAGGAAAGTTTGTTTTTGGATTAATCTAAGCTTTCCTCATGTAACCTGAGCTCCCCCACGTGGACGAAATAGGTATTACATACCATCGTCGGAAATGCCGTTAATGTATAAATGTCACTCATTTATCATGACCAATAATTTGACAATTGTTTTCCTGTTACCAAATGCTAACTTAGAACGGTACAACTGTTTGACCATTGAGGTTTGATTGTGGAAAATATTTGATTATAATACGGGCAAATAGATTTTTTCTTTTATAGACATTAAAAGTTTAGAAAGGCAGTCCCTCTGGAAACCGGAAACACCCCCTGAGGGAGGTCGGACGACGCCACGTGGCTCGCACAAAGGACGACTTAAACCTGACCCGAGACAGGATCGGGAAGGCCCCCACTGCAAGTTTTTTCCATAAGCCTTCCAGAGACGGACCCCGGAGAAATTCCCTGGCAGAGAAAGCGACTGGCCGACAGCTTTAAGTTGTCCTAACCGAGAACGCATGGACTCTGCCAGTGTGAGGCCGTTTACCAGCAACCCCGCGGGAAGAAATGCAAGCAGTAAGTCCAAAACCCTACATTCTGTGGTCGGTGACGTCCAATAGTTGCTAATCCATTTTTCTTTAGTTCAGCATATGGAATCTTTATACCCCTAGACAAATTTAACCGAGTTATCATCTAATTGCATTCGTTAGTTGCCGTATGAGTCAAATGCTTCCCATAATCGAACCTCCATTCTCATTGTTTAGCCGTTGTTTATTTTCCCTGATGTATTTAACCACCCTTTTATATCGCTTTAGTTAGTTAATAAATTCACTGTAATCAAGAAATTGTGTGTGTTGCCTATTTCCACATCCCTGCCAAGAGAATTGACCCTTTAGATATGAGACTGACTGATTGATTTAAGATAATTGAGCGATTTATTAACCAAATGATCACTGGTGAATAATTGTATAATTATTAAAAGCTACCTAGAGGTCCGGAGACTCTAGTATAATAAAAACTCCGGTGGTACCCCTTCTTTTTCGAAATGAGAGCTTTTTATGGATTAATGTATTTTTGAATATTAAAATTCATAATTGGGTATTAATTCTCATAAATTTATTAAAATAGCTAGTTTAGACATGCTACAAGAACAGCTGTTGGATACAGAGGTAAGCTGTATAGTTTATAGACAGCTCTGAAGTGTTGCGCCGGTGACTGCTACAGCACGTTACAGCTGCGCCACGTTTTGATGCGTCCATAGACCGGTGTTATTCAGAGTTTTGCATGCCTGCCGAGAATTGCATGCACCTCCAAAAACTGGGGTACATCAATGGTGATAAATGATTCGAAGTATATATTTTATGAACGTTTAGAGTTGTTAATTATTTATTTATTTATTACACTTAGAAGTAGCATTCCTTATGATTCAGCTAAAATATGTGGTGATAACTGCGTTTGATCAGTGTGCACAGCAAAGTGTCTGAAAAGGACCTTATTAAGAGGTGGATACATAATTCGGCAGAACCATTGACTGTATAGGGCAGAACAGATGTTGGAGGCTACCTGCCGAGATTTGCATCCACCTCTTTTCTCAGCATGAATTAGTGTTAGGACCCGCGAGGTGCATGCAATTCTCGGCAGGCAGGCAGAATTCGGCACAACACCAGCACCACTGGAAGCATCTCAGAAGAGTTTTAGCAGCGAACTGTGCAGCCTGTCCCACATTATTTGTCCTTTTTGTGCTTCTACTAACTTCTTCACAGCTCTATGTATTGTGTGCTCTATGTTTCGTTCTGTAAACTGCAGGCTGCATTTCCCACAAGGAGCATTTCAGAATCAGAGCATTTTACCTGCCTGATTTCTGACATGTTTACATCGTTGATTTGGTAATCATTGTTTGCATTTTGTGCTTCTACTATGATTAAGTAGGCTACGTAGTTAAATAATTTCCTTTTGCGTCCGTTTTAACCATGTTTGTCGTTTTACGATCTGGAGTCCACGGGTGTTTTATTTTGAAAATTTACTGGATTCTCTCTGCCGTTCTGTGTCTGACTTCCTGCGTAGTTCAATCAGCTCTGTGCTGCTTTGTGTCTTCCATCAAAAATAGACCTGCTACCTATTCTCTGCGGAGCGGAGAGCCGCTTGTGGGGAGTCAGTGGATTTTAGCCATTAAGATGTGGTTATTATCTGGTTATTTCCAGTGGTAACTTAAGTAGGCCTACTGTACTGCAGTCCAAATTAGAGGTAGCCTATTTGTACTTTACTTGAGTATTTTTCTTTTCATGCCACTTTCTATGTTTATGTACACTGTTTGTTTTTGGATATTAATAGCCTATAATAAAAAAATATTGCAATTCATCATTTCTGACCATTTAACAAAGCACTGGTATCCTGCAGTTAGTGTTAAATTGTATTGGGACGGTTACTGAAACTGACTGGATATGGCACAGCCCCACCTAAAATATTTTTCACCAGCCGCCACTGGACACCACTCTTAAAGGGCCAGTTTCACAGTTAGCAACTCCTGATTTCCAACATCATAATTTCTTTCAGCCTGCTAGAGTTTGCGGGAGAGAAAAACACACGGAAGGACATTATCATCAATTGTGGACTGCTGAAAAAAACACAGCTCCTACCCCCGTGTCAGATGCGTCCACCTCCACAACAAACTGATGTCTGAGGTCAGGCTAGACCAAGATGGGTGCTGTGGCAAAACAAAATGTCAACTCAGAATGCAGTCTCCGCCTCCTTGGTCCAGATGAATGGCACAGCTGTTGAGGTAAGGGCAATGAGTGAGGCAGTGAGCGACTGTTATTCCTCATGAATCGGCTATAAAAATTAGCAAAGCCCAGGAATCGCTGCAGTTGTTTTCGATTGGAGGGTACTGGCCAGTCTGTGACAGTAGAATCCTTTGCTGGATCCATGTGCAACTCTTCCTGCACAATAATGTAACCAAGAAAAGAAACATGAAATTCATATTTCTCTGCTTTAAAAAAACTTGTTTTCCTACCACTGCTGTAGGACCTAGCGCACATGGATTTGGTGTTCATAGAGGGACTTAGAGAAGATCAGAATATCATCTAAATAGACAAAGACAAAATGATTAAGCATGTCCCAGAGGATGTCGTTAACAAGGGCTTGAAAAAAGCCAGGGGCGTTGGACAAACTAATCTCCATGCCTTATGTGGACTAAGTGATGTGCATTTTGCAGGTCCAGTTTAGTGAATACAATAGCACCATGCAGAACGAATCAAAGGCAGGGGATGTTATTGAGGCCACGATAGTCTGGATAAGGTCTAAGTGTCTTATCTTTGAGCCACTGCTGAAGCTACTAAATTTCACAGAATCATTAATGTCACTCTGCTGCTTATGATTTCCACTTGCATACTTTGCGAGCATGTTAACACTAAATGCTTGGCTAGCTGCCTCTCCTTGTTCTTCAAAGGACATCTGCATGACAGGTGCTGGGTTTTTTTGTGAGTGAAACAAAACCAGTCGCATTGACCTGAAGACCATGGATCTGAGAAAAATGGAGAATGGTCCTCAGGAATGTCTTTCAGCTGGGCAAGTTGCTACCAGCCATGTCTCCTCGCGTTATAGGAATTTCCAGCAAGACGGCGACAGCGGAAATAGTTGATCAGTTGTGAGTTACAAGTTTGCTTTGACAGAACTTATTTGGAAAAAGTGCTTCCATCTCTCATTTAGCACATTACTTATGAGTCCGCCCTCTATGCACATATGTATGGAACTCTCAAAGTGTCAGAACTTAATGAAAAATAGGGAAATATATGCAAGAATGAATGAAATAATAAATAAATGGGGAAATATATACAAGAAAGAAAGAATTAAAGAATACTTACATTTTCATTTTCCTTTTCCTTTTCCTACAATAATAATAATAATAATATTTATACAGCACTTTTCAAAAACCAGTTACAAAGTGCTTTCACAAGTGTGAAAACAATAACACATAAAAACAATTACATGCTAAAAAGAATACTTAAGAATAAAATGTTTAAAAATCGGGAAAGGCTCTCCTATAAAAGTATGTTTTAAGAAGGGACTTCACTGGGAGTTCACTGACCCAGCCGACCTAATTTCCTCAGGCAGGCTGTTCCAGAGCCTTAGGGCCCTGACTCAAGGTACGTGCTGGTGTGTATTGGACTAAAAGGTCAGAAATATAACATGGTGAGAGGCCATGAAGAGCTTTAAAAGTGATCAATAAAATTTTAAAGTCAATTCTAAAACATATTGGGAGCCAGTGTAATGAAGCTAAAACAGGGGTAATGTGGTCATATTTCTTAGTTCTGGTTAAAAGCCTGCCAGCTGAGTTCTGGACAGTCTGGAGTCGATCAATAGATTTTTGGGTTAAACAAGTGAAAAGGCTGCAGTGATCCAGGCGTGATGAGATGAAGGCGTGTAAAATGGTTTCAGTGTCCTTAAAAGTTAACAGATTGTCAGCTGTTTATTGCTGCTGTTCGGCTGGTTGTCTTTTATTATTATTATTGTTTTTGTTTGTGTTTGTTTGTTGTTGTTGTTTTTCTCCTCCCCAAGCCCCCCTCTCTGTTCTATTGCAGGTTTCGTTGCTTTCTGCAATTGGTGTTTCTGTTGTCCCCACCTCCCACCCCCCTTTCCCCCTTCTCTTACAGGTGTTGTCCTTTCTCTGTGCTGTCTGTTTGTGCCCCCCCATCCCCGTGTCTGCCCCCCTGTCCGGCCCGGTGACAAATCAATACATAATTAAATAAATAATAAAACAGACAAAAGGAGTATTTTAATACTCTCTTGTTAAAGTAAAATCTGTCTGGCACAATATGATATCCATACCAGGCTGCTGGGCAGGACAGGTTTAAAAAAAAAAAAAAGTTAACAGATTGTATTTTAGATATATTTCTCAGCTGGTAAAAACATGATTGCACTAGCTTTGTGGTGTGCTGCTCAAAATTTAAATTACTATCAAACATGATTCACTAGGGAACCAGCAGATGGCAGTATTTGCTTTGCCATCTGCTGGGACCCAATTACTAGGATCAGGTTCAGCTGGAGGAAATTATTTGAAATCCAATTTTTGACTTCACAGAGGCAGTTGGTAAGTTAACTCAGCATGCCAGGATCTGTGGATCTGACCAGCAAATACATCTGTGTGTCATCAGCGTAAATATGAAAAAAAACACCATGTCTCTGAATAATGTGTCCAAGGGGAAGCAGATACAAGGAAAATAAAATGGGTCCTAAGACCGACCCCTGAGACACACCATATTTAACTAGACAGAATGAAGAGACCTAGACATAGAGACATAGTAGTTTACAGACACACAAAACTTCCTATTTGACAGGTAGGATGAAAACCATTCTAGGGCAGTACCAGAGATCCCCACCCAGTGCCTCAGTTTGTCTAACATGATGTTGTGATCAATGGTGTCAAAAGCAGCACTAAGGTCCAGGAGTACCAGAACTGAGCACATACCATCATCAGCGGACATTAAAAAAAGGTCATTGGTGACTTTAAGGAGGGCAGTCTCAGTGCAGTGGTACTTCCTGAAACCAGATTGAAACTTTTCAAATATCTTGTTATTTTCCAGTGCAGAGAGCAGCTGTTTGGACACAATTCTTTCTAAAATCTTTGCTATAAAAAGGTAATTTTGATGAAGGGAGGGATCTAAACCAGGTTTCTTTAAAAGTGGGTTCACGCAAGCATTTTAAAATAATCAGGGACACAACCAGTAGATAGGGAGCTGTTAAAAACAGAGATCAAATAGGGCCTGACAGAATCCTTTATTTTCAGTAAAAATTTTGTAGGTATTACATCAAGTGGGCTGGAAGACAATCTCATTTGTGATACTGTTTTTAAAAGCTCACACAAGTCAATGGGATAAAACTGGTTAAAACTCTTGTTGCCGGTGAGGGACCTCAGGGGAAGAGGGAGTAATACAGGCTCTGATTGACACCACCTTATCATTACAATAAGATAAAAACAATTCACAATCATCATTACTTCCTGCTGAGGCACAAGGAGGGGCTGGGTTTACCAGCAGATTCACAGTCTTAAATAAAAACCTAGGATTATGTTGATGTGTAGAAATGAGTTCAGAAAAAGTGTTCTCGCATCCTTAACCATGTTATTGTAGTTAGATAATACATCCTTCAGACTGAGGTAATGGACATTGAGAAACTGTTTTTTTTCCCCATCTGCGCTCTGCTTTCCTGCATTCCCTTTTTTGGCTGCGAATGCTGTTTATCCAGGGTTGCTTACGAGCTGTAGGTTTAGGTCTAACCTTTAGAGGAGCAATAGTATTTAGGGATGACGAGCAAATGTGATTGAAGTGATCAGTCAAGTCATTGGTGTTGAAATCAGTCAGGTGCTGGCTTTGGCTCTGAAACAATGTGCAAAACTTTGAAACGCTTTGTTCATTAAAGATGCGAGAACAAGAAGTGCTTGGTGAGGCAGATTGAGTAACTATTCACAGTTAGAAACTATACATTTGAGGTCAGATATGGTTAAGTCTACTAATTCCGCAGAGGAAATGCTGACACCCAGGGTAAGAGACTTAAGAGACTTGTCATTGCTTTTCCTTTACAAACCCAACCTGTCAATGTGTTTTGGCCTGCCCACTCAGTCCAACTAATCACTCATAGAAGTGTTTGTTTCAAGGCAGCCTCACTCTGCTAATTGCAGTCATGGAACTTGGCATCGTCACCTTGTTGTGCCTTATGGAGATTTTTCATGCAAATACCGGACGGATGATGTCTTACTATGCGGTTAATTGTACTAACAGACCTTCCAAGAAGCATGTGCTCCAGTTGATAAGTGAAATCCTAGCATTATTAATGTGTTGTTAGCAATAATTAGCAGGTATGGTACATTACAATAGGTCGTTAGCTTAGCCATTTAACTAGCTAATTAATCAGCTTCAAGCGAGACAAGCTGTGCTAACGATGCTCAAAAAACAATAGTGTAACTTAATACATGGTTTACACAGATTTTGAAGAGTCCTGCATAGGAATTAAAACATATTAGCGTTTGCATTTAATTTGATAAAACTTGAACAAAAGTAATCAAGAGTTGATGGTGCGCCACATTTATGTAACTGTTAGGTAACCTTAGGTAGGTAGATTTATTTTTTCACAGTATAACTAATAATATAGTGAGTGACTATAGGTAATATAGTGAGTGATTGAGTTTGTTACTCCCTTCTGCTAAGTAGCAGACAATAAAACATAAAAGCTATTACAAAAATGGTAAACAGAAATAAAATATATTCAGTGGAGCAGTGCTGAGAATGAATTTGAGCTCAAGAGTCAGATTGCTACATTTTCCATTCATACCTTCATATCTTAACCAGTCTATAATCTGCATTAGGCTTCATTAACCGTAATGAGCTGTCATTCAGGCTCTGTGCGCGCAGTTATGCAGATCAGCCCTGGTGTCGGCGCTTGTCACAGCACAGAGCTGGGCGGATGCAAACATTTCCAAAATCAGGCAAATACCTTTTCAGTTTAAGGCTTTATTGTTCTACTAATACAACTGAAATCCAGTGAGCACACACCATGGCACTGGTGGCCTGCTGGAAAGCAGCCTGTATTGCTCTTTCACAAGCCGGCAAGTGAAATACTTTCACTTTCCATTAACGGCGCATTTAAAGCAAATTTAGTCTCTGCAGAGCAAATGAAGACTACAAGTCAGATGATAACTGGATAGATTCTGATATATTAACAGGATCGTGTTGATGAAAAGATGGACATTAACCTGTTTCTTTCATATCGATTACTATTTGTTTCAAGTCCATAAACAGAATGTCACCAGTGAAACTAATCTTGGCTTTGAACTCAGCAGCTACCAGCTGTTATTTTATAATGTTATTTATTCAGCAAACAAAAATTTCTGAGCTCCGGAGCAGGTTATGTTCCAGGAAAGAGATTAACTCTGTGAAAACGCCGCATACTGACCAATCAGCTCTCTTGGAAAATGACATCACCATCTGTAGGAAATCCCACAGACTGTTTTAGCCAATAGGCTGCTTAAGAGACTGATTAAAAGCCTTAGGCTAATGTTTCCTACAGGTTTTTACAGTACAGCAGGATAAGCCTACTTACTGCCTTTAAATGTGTTTAATATTTTTTATTTGCTCCCAGTCTGTTTCACATACCCTGACGCAGCCCTTAAAATAAATGGGTTTTATTTTTCTTATGAGGCTGAATATTGTGAGCAGTTTGGTAGGGATATTGAAATACTGAATTTTAATATGAACATAGGCTATCTATTTAGGTTAGTATAGCTTTAAGGCCTACTATAGAGACTGTAGTCATGTTCCCACCTTTGCACCCACATCGCAAAAGGTGGGACGGTGAGTTTTCGGCAGCCTAAATGTTGAGATTCAGTCTTTCAAACATTATTTGAGCATATTTTATGGCATGAATGGAGTTTTCGTTTCATTGCTTTATGAAGTTAATTTAGAACAATGTTTGGAACACTTTTGAGTGTGTTAAATAAATTAATCTCATTTTTGAAGTGGCGACAAGTTTTTTTAAAGTGAGGGAGAACGGCCAGAGTCTTTTAATGTGGAAACGCCGACACACAGCCAAGCTGAAAGAATAAGGCTGATATTTTCATACAGTGTCGTGTCAGATGCAGGCGTGCTACTGTCGTATTTCTGAAGTGTTAAAGTTTAATCCTCGTTCGTAAAATATGACGCTCTGACAGTGGACTTGTTCATGTCTGTGATTGGTCATCTGCTGCTAACACCGCGTCCTTTATGTGAACGCGCTCCCGGCTGGATTGGGAAACCCTGGGTTGATTTACCGAGTTGATAACCAGCTTCGTGGTACCGCTTACCCCGATCGCGATTGTTCGATGTAGTGAAGGCAGATAACGAAAACATATCCTGGGTTTGTTGAACTCGCTTCGTGGTACAGGCCCCAGGTATTTGTGTGTGAGTGTGTGTGAGTGAGTAAGAGAGAGACGGGGGCGGTATTTGTGTGTGTTTGTTTGTGTGTGTGTAGCTTAATTTGTAATATTATTTTAAATAATTTATTTATACCACAACTACCTTTATTTTTTTTCATAAAAATATACAGCAAGAAAGTGACAGACACTCTGGTTAGAGCCAGCTGACGGTTTAAAAAAGAAAAAAAAATCTCCACAGGCAGAGAGGAGAGACAGGCGAGTCGCATTCTACCAAGCACCACGTCTGAACAAACCCCAGGTTTACCAGAACTCTACTGGTTAATAAGTAAGTAGTACTACAAACCGAAGTAAAAAACAAACCTGAAGCTGAAGAAACCTTAAACGTTAACGGAAAAGACCCGCGAACTGCAACACAATAAATCTGTATGTGTGTAGGGGAGGGGCGCTGTGACGAGCCTATCACAGAACGCAGACACAGTCAGCTACCCAATGAGGATTTTTATTCAATCCAAGCAGAGATATTGACTCGTATTACTTGTATAATACTCGTACTCGGCAAAAGTGCTTTATCCGGCTCAACTCTAGTTATCATGCTGAAGTGATCTCAGAGTACAGTAGTGTATGGCATTTGGGAGGAAACTGCGTGTTCATGTGCTTTGTCAATAATTTTTTACCTATTTTGTGGTGCCAGTGGAGCTGATTGCAGAATCCGTCCAGATGTGGAGCACCTGTGTCCACCTCTACCCGATATAAAAGTCCCAGCTTCCAGCTTGTGCACCTTGCTGTTTTGTTTTTACTTTTACTCCACAATATATGAACACTACTGATTTAAAATTATGATACTAGGTTCCCATCCATAGGTTCTATCATTATAATTACTGTTAAAACACATTATTTCTAGTCATACAAAACAACTGTTACATTTGGAACCTTTTAATATTCATGTTTTCATTAACGCAAAATATGATTTTAATTTGTTAAACTGTTGCTTGTGTATTGGGAATCAGACTAAATGTACTTGGAATAAAGTCACATTGCTCAATCATCAGTTTACTGATAACTGGAAATAATGTGATCTAAACTTTTAACAAAATTACAGTAAACAGCTGTAAATGAAAATGTTATGATGGTATTCATAAGTTGAATACAAATGTGACATTCACTAAGAATTTACACTATGTGGAAAACAAAGAATTATCTGGACACTGAATACTTCTGAAGCCCCCTAGGAGGTGTAATTTATTGCAACCTCTGAGAAGGTCTTGTGTGGCTTACACGTAGGTGAACCTATTTACCACTAGTGCATTCAATCAGCTCTGAGACCTCAGAGTTTGCAAAGTCACAATTTATGATACCCCCTAGTTGGATTTATAATTACTCGGAATGCAGGTCATTCTTTGTTCCAGCATAGGTTGGTTTGGATGTGTACTCCTTTTATGTTTAAATTAGATCAAAGCTCAAACTTCAGGCTCTGGTACTGGGTGTAAGGGTCCTTTTGTCTTTATAAGGTGGAAATACTTATGCACACAAAGAAATATACTGCATAATCGGCAACAATTTATGTGAAACATGAACCATTTGAGTATTTTCACTTTTCAGGTTACACTAGATTTCTCTCACTAAGCAAGAGTTCAGTGAGTTGTAGAGACAGAAGCAGTGTAAATATATATGGAACTGATTGCAATGTGAACAATAAACAATATTTTAAAATGGCCATGAAACACAAATATGGACATTATTTAAAACTAACATTAAATGTAAAAGTTAACAGAAGAAGGGAATGCCTTTTCTACATCAGTCCATGCCAACAGAACTAGCACACTGTCCAGCACACTGAAGATGTATCCCAGGTCTCTGCAGCTCTCTGGGCACCAGGTGGGACATCTGATCCACACTGTGAATGTAGGAGGAAAATAAGTGTGTAATAATTGCTTCAGGTAATGGAAAATATATAGTTAACCATGAAAGATGCTGAGGTATATGTTGACAACGCTATTATGTCACATGTTGGAGAAAATTGAACAAAGAAGAAAAACCTCAAAATGTGTGACAATCTTTAAATATATTTTTGTGTGTCCTTTAAAGACAGACCATGGAAAATCAGCTGTTGTTGTCAAGTAGCCAAGACAAGTATTTAGCAGTTTAAGCTGTGTGTAGCAGACAGGGAGGAGGCTTCATAGGTGGCCATGGCCTCCACAACAACTGACCACTGAAAGAAATGTGTTGTAACAAATATGAAAGTGCCTTTGTGTGTCAACAGTCATATTCAAGACCAAAATCTCACACAGCACTGTCTATTGCATCAACATTAAAGTCAAAACTAGCGTGTGGGGAATTACAGTAATCTAAATTCAGGTTCATTGATTTACTTCAGATTGTTAATTTGAGATTTATTATATGCATTTTTAACCTTGTATAGTATAATCTCAATAACAGATAAATTGTTATTTCAAGTTTTGTTGAGTAGTTTCAGGTTAACTTACCTCCAGTGTAATGTCAAGCTGGTAATGATACGGCCACCAAAGTAGCATATTAGCTTGGTAGCCATAGGTGTATGGTTTCAGAAATCAGGAACCTCAGCTCCTTCAAAACAGCTGTTCAGAAATCAATGGGTGATGTCATGGACACTGTGTCAATTTTTTTATACAGTCAATCATCAAAATACACACAGTAATGTGCACAGCATATCGATTAGTGGGTGGGCCAAAACACATTGATTGACAGGTTGGGTTGGAAAGGAAAAGCAATGACAAGTCTAGTAAAGAAAAGGCAAAAGCAAATGTATGTATTTATTCTTTAATTAATTTAGTCTTTCTCATATTTTTTCTTTTATTCATTCATTCTTTCTTGCATATATTTCCTTATTTATTTATTTATAATTTCATTAAGTTCTGACACTTTGGGAGTTCCATACATATTGGCTCCTAAATCCTAGCTACACCTCTGCTTAAAATGTCTAATAAATATTTAACTTAGTTAGTTATTTAAGGTGTTGAAATCACCCACTCAGGGTACGAATCATAGGTTTTCACAGGCAGCAATTTGATGTGTATCTAGCAGTGTGTACCAGCCCCAGTCAATAAACTCTTTTGTGGGTGTGAAAATGTGTGTCTGATGTCAGTATTCATCCTTCCTGAGACTCTGTGTATGTCTACCTTCATCAAAGTAATGCTCTAAAGCACAACAGGTCTATTTTGAATCCGAGTCATATCTGGAGCAGCAAGAGGCAGCTTATTAACGAACTCCTTTTTCGGTGAAATTTTCTCCTGCTCAGCAGGGAGATCTTGTCAGAGCACACTTAAAATCTTTTATTTCCTTCTTTTACAGGTTTGGATTCACAGAACTCTAAACCAGGAGAGAGATGAGAAGAGCAGTGACATTTTAATAGGAAGTGGACGTTTAATGGGTTAAACCCATTTTAAATGTTATTTCATTAACCCCAATTCATGTAAGACGGTTTGTGTTCCCTGAAATGAAAGCAAATGTGCATACTACTGTACTCTAATTGTCAGTTTGTGTCCTTTGAATAAAGAAAGTTTATAGAACATTACAGAAAATCAACAGTCCTGAGATTATTCAGACACAACTTGCAATTCATTAGAATCTCAACTCTCCAGCCATGGTAAATATTAAGGTCATTATATATTGCAGGTCATATGAGTCCAAAGGTAAATTATAGTGTGACCTCTTCACAACTAATTTGCATATTGAGTAGATCATGAGAGATTAAATTCACAGCTGAGGTGTGAAGATTTATATGCGCTATATGTTTACACAGCTCATGCTTTGTATTAACAATGCTCAGTAAAGAACCGATTTTAAATTGCACTGCACTGAATAACTTCTACTGCACCATGATGCTGTTCATCTGCCAAGACATACACGAATGAAATGTCTCATTTAAATTTGTAATTTTGATATTTCCAACAGGCACCTGAAGGCAGCATATATTTAATTTTAGTCTGTGCTGTGAATTAATTGCAACTGAGTTTATGTTTATAACATAACTAATGTTATGTTGTACATAGTATCACCTTTATAAAGATGATTTGAAGCTGTGATAATATTTAGCTTCATGTTTCTGTTCACTGATTGTTTAACTGCTTTATCCTCCATTCTGTTGACCAGGTAGTTGCTACCCTTTCCTCTCTGCCATTTGGTGCTGTGCAGATACCACACAGTGGGTTTATTTGTTTTTCAGTGAAAGCAGCTTCTGTGTGGAATGCTGATAAGAGTGGTATGACTTAATAAAAAAAGTTGCAGGCCTCAAAATTCAAACGAGCTGACAGACACTATATAGAGCTGATAGCAACTACTAGGAGACAATTCCAGTTTCTCGACACTTCACATTGTCAATTTATCCATTGTTATTGTTTCATCCATGTAAAAAGCAACTCTTCGTGACTCTCTCTTAACAGTAGGTTATAGTCCTGAAGATGATATGTTGCTAAAGAGAAAAAAACTAAACAACCCAACATCCCCCCCCCCCCCCCACCCAGTAGTCACCAGATCCTCACTTTTCAGATCCTAGGTCGCACTTGCGAGCAGGATCCCGAGAAGGAGCCCGACTTATCCAAGAGATAGAAACGCACAAACGGGCACAGTAAGGGACAAGATGCCATTGTGCAGATCTCTTTGACACACACCCCGCTGAAAAAGGGTCGTAGATACTTCCACACTCGGAATGGAATGTGCACGCACCGCTAAGGGTGGGTCTGTTCCCACTGAAGAGAGTAGCCTTGTCTCAGAATGCCGTCCACCCAGCTTGTCAGCATGCAGCCGCCAAACTTTCCATGAATGGAAGCCCACATCGAACGGGCTATAGTGTCCCTGAACGCACCACAGCTTGCTGCTCTGTGGTGTCCTTGAATACTCCACAGTCTGTTGATCCATGGTGTCCTTGAATGCACCACCGCTCGCTGCTACAATGACGGCTCAACGTGCAACAGTGTCACCGTGAGCACGTCGTCAGTGGAGCAGTCAATATCAACACAGCTGCCCAGTGAAACCGAGTTAGGACAGGGCATCCTCCTCTCCACTGCAGCGAGCTGCTGTTTGGAGAATGAGCCGCTGTTCGCTGTGATAAAGTGCCACAGGCCGCACCGCTGGAAGAGACGTGTTGTTTGGTTGCGTCTCTCCGGCTATATCTGACCTAGATTGGCGTTACCTCGACTCATGTCTTCACAGCTA